>NW_019392690.1:493187-861689 GCF_000648675.2 Cimex lectularius | reverse complement strand
ATTTCCAAGTAGCGGAATGCTACAGAGGTAAACAAACAATATCATTTGGAAGAGGATTAATAAGTGTTGACATTCATACAAATGAGTAATCCTGTAAACGTAAACAGAATATTTTATATAGATTTTTTTTAATGAAAACTTAAAATCCTGCATTATTTTCCGGACAACCCAATATAATGATTAAAAATTAACATAATGTATCAGTTAAAAGTTGACGACGCATAACGTCATAAGAAAAAACATTTCAAATATCATGGTCTAAATTGTAACCTTCAGTGTTTGCCACGTATGTTACTTTTATTAATTGTTAACATGTTGTTCTTTAATATTTGAAGGGTGTTTTATTTTTGTTTTAAGTCATAAGAGCTGAAGAAGAGCAGCAGAAGGCAGTACCTAAAATCGATACATGTTAAAAAATAAATAAATAAGGACTACTTGTTTTGTAAGTGTGTTTTGGTTGTCTGTAGAAATATTTGTTCAAATATTGTCGTTTTGGCATAGTATCATATGACCGAATAAAAATCAAACAAACTGCTTAAATTGAACTTAGCATCACCGTGATGATGCGGGACGTTTTATTACAGAACAGCTTCGCTAAGTTGATCTGCTGATGGACCGGTCCGGCGATTGATAAAATTTGAATAACGACTGCAAAAAAGAGGCCGGCCCACCTGTTTGCCGAGGACGAACGGTAAGGTTTGCCTAGAGGAGAGTCGTGATCGATTCGGATCGAACGGTGCCTCCTATCTGGAAGTCCTGCCTCAAGGGTAGCCCGAGTTGCCCCGTCTTCGTTTCATACATAGTCAAATGTAGCAGACTCCCTGTCCCCGGGGGATGGATCTCCTCACAAAGAAGATGACTGGCCTAGATTTTTAATTGGATAACCCGACAGACCGTTGTACCGTCTCCTTATTTACTACCGTACTGTGACTACCTGATTAGCCCACATTCCAAATGGCCCCATCTCGAATATCAATCACCACTATCTCTTATAATCAGGTCTAACAAAGGGCTCGGGAAGAGATGTGTTCTATTGGAATTATTAAATTCCATGATCATAATGACGAGTGGGGTCCGTTAATAAGTTTTTCATGGACGTTAGGTTATAAAAAAGACAATATGTGCGATAAACTTAATGTACACGAATCTCGATTTAAACTTAATTCACTAGAACCTCATAAGTTGAACCAAGTTCAGGGAAAGACTTGAGGAGTATTGATAAATATGCGAGATCAAAGGAGTTGATTTCTATCGAAAAAGAAATAGCAAATGCGGGGACTTATGCTGAACCGGCATAGAGTAAACTCATCGGATCTGTCTTTACTCGTGCGATTATTAAATTACTCAAACGTGTTTCGGCATTGCGCCACCCATCGACTTATTATGGAGTTCCACAAAATGAAGATGAAACTATCAAAAAATTTCTCATTGAAGATGGCGCAATGCTGGAACGCGTATGAGTGAAGACGGACTCAATAAGTGACCCAACACCAGTTCAGCGTGAGTTCACTCGCAGACCAACGATCTTCATCAACTCCAATTGGCGGACTTATTGCAGCTGAGTAGGAAAAAAAGTTGGCCAGAACTATGTATAAGAAGGAACTTTCAAAGTTGAAACGTGAATTATGAAATGAACGTCGCTTAACTCTGAACTAGGTTTAACTAGGGTTCAATGGCCATTGAAGTTGACCCAGATTCAAAATTCTACCTCTTTAAAAACCGCAAGTTTTGAGTTTAAATAGGTTCAGCACTGATCTGAATATAAACCAAGATAACTAATTTAATGATTATTTGGAGATCGTGAGATGCTGTCTGGTGTGACGTAGGGGGAGATTTCCTAAAACCTAGCTTAGCTGATCCCATGAGTTTAGGGTGGGTGCAGTGTTTTTGATTCAACGTTTCATCCCGTGTATTGGCAGCATTGATTTTTTTTGGCGACAATCTAAAATTGTTATATTTGCCGTACACTTGTTACATCCAATTTATAATTTTACTCTTTCTCGCCGAAAGTTGTTTCAGAACCACGTCAAGTTTAGCAATTTTGCTTAAGATTAGCAGAAAATCTCGTGAGTTTAGGGCTGGGTACACTGTTGTTACTGCTCTGTTTCTGCCTGTTTATTGGCAACACTGTTGTATTTTGCGCCAATCTAAAATCTCCATCTTGGAATCATCTATTTTATCACTTTTTATTATTGCTAGACTACTTTTTCAAATTTTTCACAACCAGTTTATAACCTTTCTTGCCCAAAGTTGCTTCAGAACCATGGCAAGTTTAGCAATTTTTTTAAAAAGTTGACAGAAAATCCCGTGAGGTTAGGGCTAGCGCGGTGTTGTTCCTGCTCTCTTTCTACCCTTCTATTGGCAACACTGATTTATTTGGCGCCAATCTAAACTCACGGGAATTTCCTTAGCCTTTTAACACAATTGCAAATGTTTGACTTGCTTTAAGACAACATTAGGCAATAAAGTGTTAAAGATTACAGTTTGTACATGGCATATGTGAAAGTGCATTTCGAGACAAATATATTACAATATTTTGTTTCATTTTGTCAGATTATCCTGATAGATTCGTAAGTTGGCATGAGTGAACCATTGCTGAAATAGACCATTTTGGCTTCCACCCCCTTGGACTGTTTTAATAGTTTATCCACAAGGTAAAAAGTTCGTTCAGGGTTCATGACCTGCATTTATAGGCTAGAAAAGCATATGATGAGGTTCTTTGAGTTTCAACCTACCGGTGGAGTCGAACAAATTAAATCACTAACATGATGAAGGTATGAAACAGACGGGGGGAAATAGCATATTCTACGGTTGTAAGTTGTTAAGAGCTACCTCCGTTTCGAAGCGTAAAATCCTAAAAGGTTTAATAAAAACCTCCTAGGGTTGAGAATGGGTTTCTAAAATAACCCACTTTAGCTGGATGATGGTCTTCGTGGTCGGTCGGATTCCACACCAGGGTGATTTACCGCAAGGGATAAAACATTCGGAGAAAGATAAAACTGGCTGACGGTGTGTTCAAGGGATCTGAAAACGCCTGAAGATTTAAAATATACACGTGTAGTAGTACAAGAAGTAAACAGATATTTATTCACCGCTGAAGGTTGAATGCCTTCCAGTCTTCACTAACGTTTAACCTGCTGGGGAAAAAAAAGTCAGTTCAATTTCATTATTTTTGCTTTATGCAGTTGGTTTTCATGCCGAAGGAAAACTTTCATCCTATTATGTCAGTTCAATAGGAAACTTTTTCTTATTAGAGTAGTTGTAATCAAATTGTATATTAATTGTCAAGGATCATTAAAAATATTGGAAAGGTGTCGTCGATGACGTTTAAAAAAAAACAAATGATAAGAAAACTGTTGTTTAACTCAACCCAATTCCTTGACTGAACGAAGGAATGTAGTCCGAGGCAGAATTTCTTCTAGACATGCAAAGTTAAATATTTTATTCTTTAAATCTCAGATAGAATTATAAACGAGAATAACAGATAATAATATTAACTTTAAAAATATATGAATTTACAGACTAAGTACGATCGCATAGTTTATTGTTTTGGCTAACATAAAACTAACCTTAAAAAGGGACTTTTTAATAACACAGAAACAAGATTGTTATGGTTCATCGTTGAACTCGTAAATCATAAAAGATCATTTTTTAAAGCCTAAGGTCGGTTAAAGTCGCCAAAAGAGTTATACGACTTGATTTTTAAAATACAAATCAAGCGGGAGTCGTCAAGTGCAGCGATTTCAATTAGGCCGTTACATCAGTTCTTTTCGCCACGTCCTCGTAAAGAGTGGAATGCAGGGTGCAGCGGCTCCTCACGACGTCCAAGTAGGACAGAAAAGGAGGGCCGTAATTCAAATCTGCCTTCCTTCGCCATTTCCAGAGGGTCCTTTTCCAAGAAAAGGTGCCCGAAGGCGATCATTTTACTATTTTATCATACCTGTAACATCTGTTTTAGAGGAATATTTTTACGACAGCCGTGGCGGCGTGTTACAATCGTGAGGTCTAATGCCCATCTGGCTAGACTAAAATCTTTGATAGGAACGCTAAGATTTATTTTTACAATTACAATTTTTTATCAAGACTCAATCCCCGATTAAAATATCGTAGGAAACGTTTTTGTCAGATGAAATGATTAATGGGGTTTTCATTCCTAGGTCCAGGATAGCAGATATTCGTCATCTGCGTTTATGTAAGATATTGAGTACTTCCATTAAGGGGTGTTGCGAAACTGAGAAATAAATATGTACCGACACGAAAAAGTAGGCGGAAGAGTTCCCCGAGTCGAGCAAAGAGCTGCTCTTTGTGATGATAGCCCCTCGACCTCCGAAGACGATTCGTGATTACGTCATCGGGGAGAACCCTTTCTCGACTAAGGTACCATTGTTCTGTAGGTACCCGGCTCGAGAGTGGAAGGGAAAGACTTAAAGATGAAAGTTTCGAGATAAAGTCCCTTTTTATTGACACTCCGGATACAGGCCGATAGTGACGGAGCGACAATATTCGTTCAAATAGAAATCTTGCGAGTGGGGCTCTAAATAATGTACATTTAAAAAGCCGAAATGGAGGTCAAATGAGCCCATTGAAGGGTTACAACACCCAAACTATTGTTCCGATAGTGAAGGTGGTTGAAAGTTTTCACTCTCGAACACACCTGTTTCACGTTGGATTTTTGCCCATGATAAATAAGCAATGTTGAAAATAGCAGATTCTACAATAATCATTTAAATAAAGCATTTCGGCGGTCAAACTAGTAATAAAAAAGTACACTAGAATATCAGAGTAGTACCATCTGGGACTCACTCATTTATCTCTTAGATAAAAACACGTATGACTTCCTGAGAAAGCTAGGGAAGGTGGACTATTTTTGGCGAATGTCACCGCTATTTTCACCTAGTTTCACACTACTTCTCCACTATAACAAAATTTATACCATAGCATTACCATTGTTAATATTTGACTCACAAGGGGACGACCAAGCGATTCTAACTCCAAAATATCGGACACGTACCCGCCGCTTCTTGTGAATATGTCCTGGTTTCGACAATTGTTTTTTTGAAAGTTGAAATTTTCCTTTCCTTAATATTTTTTATTTATTTCGCCGTTCTACTTGCTTAAATCAACTATGTGTATACATCATTTTACAGCATTTTTTTTTTATATATATTGTAATAAAAATATAGTAGTTGACTGATAATTTCGACGTCCTTCTGCGCGACTGACATACCTAGTAAGCTCTAATACCCTTTTTCTCAAATCCTTAGGAGACCGATTTTTATGGTTGATAATTCGTTTTAAAGAAATTGTCAATAACTGTATCAAACATTAAAATCAGACTTCTGTTTCTATTTAAAAAAACGAGGTAAATTTTTGACAAATAATTTTGTGTATTTTATTATAGGAATCTTTTACATATTTTAATCGTACGTACGTTATTAAAAACTAAATTAATTAAACACAATTTTTTCGAAATGAAAAATTTGTGTCTCAGGCAGGATTCGAACCCACGACTTTCGGCTAAATACGCCGCTGCTTGGCGGCTAAATACGCGTAAATTAATTGAGTAATTACATAATTAAGAATAAGTTGATAAAATAATTAAAAATTTAGTATTAAAAATCTAAGTCCCTCTTCTTTCAAATGGTATGTTTGACATTAAAATCCTTTTAGCCATTTCAATAAGATATTCCTATAACCACTTCTTCAAAATCGGAAAGCTTTTAAGCGCAAAAAATTGTTAAATTTAAACTTAAACAAAAATGTATATGCACGGTTCTCTTAAGGTGTTAAAACGAAATTTCAAGTTGGTTTCACGAAAAAACTCATGACTTAGTTTACTTGAAAAATTGGTTGTTAGAAGTTTTTTGGTTATTGATAAACTTTGATAGCTTTTATTATATTTTATTGCAATTTATCTATCCTTGTTGGAGTAGGACGAACCGGCAACTATGTTCAACATGCATAAATGATGTTGTCTTTCAAAAAACGACCATTTTCTTAGCCCTCAAGTTCTTCCACGGTCATTGGCATACCATTTAATGCCTTTAATGGTTCCACGTTAGCCTTTGGTCAAAAACTACTTTAAGTGTTAGATGTATTTTCACTCTCGAACAATCTGGATCAAGGTAGGTTTCATGAAAAAGCAAATTCAATTGTTATTTCCAAGATTTCGACCTATTCCTTGGCAATGTTTAGATTTCATTCATTCAATTAGTGTGGTGTTGCCATCACCCTTTACACATCACACATTCACGCTAATAAGTACAATCACTGTTTACGCTGGATATTAACATATAATCTAAATAAAGGAAATAAAAGAGAAAAAAAACACGATTTGGCGTGGAATGTATAAAAAAAAGGAGTCATTCACTAAAGGTCGTAGTGAAATTGGGGTGGCCCTGTTGCAATGCCGTAGAACGGGCGATAGTTCAGGAGGTGAAGAATAGGGTGGGAAATATTAAAGGAAAATTGAACGGGAAAATGAGAGGTGCTCACGGGGGAGGTTTTTTAAAAAGTGGAAGAGAGGTGAGCTGAGAAGAGGTTTTTCGTTCACAACAGATTTGTACTGGGAGGCAGAGAAATCAGTACCGCTGGAAAAATGACGAAGGGAGAAATTGAGTAGAGGACTCACAGGGTTAAGGTGCAGGGGCTATTTTACTCTGGCCAAACCAATCTCGCTAATTAATACATTCAAACATTTGTTGATTACTAATTTATTTCTTATGAAGAGATAGCTTCGATGGGATGGGTGAAAAGTGCAAGTAGGAAAATGAGGTGGAACAACAAAACCATATAAATTAATTATGTCTTGGTGTCGTAATTTATGTTCTTACATAAGGCTAAACAATTTGTTAATATATTTTGTTCGATTTCGAATAGATTGCAACTCCCCCAGACGGTTTAACCCTGGAGCAATATCGAATAATACTGTACTATAAGTTTTTTTAAACGTTTTATGAGAAATCAAGATCACCATTGTTTCAGAATGAAATAGGTGACGTATAAATTTCGAGAGTGGAATGATTTAAATTGTAAGATTAAGGCAATTCTTCAAACATCGCAGAGAAGTCGACGGCCGTTTTGAGTCATGTAGGTGATGTAGCCTGAGAGCTAGATCTAATCGTAACAGGCATTCCGCGGCTCTTCGCCAAGTTCTTAAAAGATCGCTCCAGATAGGAGTCCGCCGAAGGCGTCCGAGAGGGAAAGTTCGCAGACCCTCCTACAACCCGGAGAACACCGTCCAAAACACCGAGTAAAAGAAGAGTTTTATCCATTGTTATCGCGTTTTTAAGGGGTCGGCCGAGGAGGATGATTTAGTGACATATCAGATCGTCCGGGTACATCACAAAGAAGGTGAGATAAATCTATGAAAGGAGAAAGCGCAAGTTAAATAAATTCCTTCAAAGTGAGCCACACGGGAATAAGCGTGTTTCTACTTTTTCACACTCCTCTCACGACTGTCCATCGTTTGAAGTCCATCTTCATAAGAACGTGAAGAACGGATCCTGACAAAGGTTTTCGGGTTTTTCTAAGAATCTTGACCTGATTTGAAGTGACAAACCGTTGAGATGATCAAGGTATTGTACAGTCAGCATACAATTGTGTTGAGCAAGGAGTACAAATATGATGAGAAATATTTGTCCGGTTTGAAGAGGCCTCATAAAGCGGGACAAGTTTCACAAGAGTCAAGTGATGTTAGTGAGCGCGTAGGTGGATTATCAAGAAACGGCATAACGCAATGTTCAAATGGGAATCGTTTTTTCTTTCACGAAATGAAACATTATTTACCAGAAAGCTTTTCAAAGTAAAGATTTTTATCATTCTCGAATAAATCCCGTCACGGGGGATGATTTAAACACCGCCATTGGCCGGATGTTTTACAACTTTCGGTTTCCACCGGGTTCCACGAGAACAATATGAGCCTGAACACGAGTCCGCATAAACGCCAACCTTCTGGGAGGTCATCCCCGGGGTCATACGTAGTTATAGTTGCAACGGGCGGACGATTCTCACAGTCGGTCGGTACCGTTACTGCTCTCGGACGCCAGATGTAATGCATGTCCATCGATTTATCTTAACGCATAAATCTGCCTTTTACGTTTAGAACCGACCATTTGGTGTTTTCCGTCTAATTTGTACGAGCCTGTCCGGAACAGCACAGTACGAGGGAAGAATCACGAAAAGGATACCTCTATGGATAAGTACCGAGAATGGATTTACGAAGCCCAACACGGTGCTAACAAGTTGAATGTTTTATGCGCGTTAGTTTTCGTCTTACGTCTAGGGAAGGAGCTTTTTCGTAACTTATTCCATGTACAACAAAACCATAGTAAAAGCTTGCATTTCCCAGCTCTTTACTCTCTCTTTCTCTTAACCATTAAGAATAATTTACCGAATTTAAAATATCGTTTTAATTTTGTATTGCGTTAAGACCTTTTAATATTATTAAAATGTTACTTAACCTTTTCTATGTCGAAAGGACAAAATTAGCGAAAAAAATTAATTCAGGTCTGCACTAATTCACTAAAGTGAGTGAAAGTGAATGACTGTTAACATCGTTTGATAAAATCTCGGCTCGATACGGACGATCCTTTGGTGTTTTTCGTGCTCGTTAAATATTTATCTGTTATATGAAATTCTCATAGGATTGAACATTCTTGAAACTTTCGATTTATACAATTTTTCTAATCTTAAAGACGATCACTCTCGTGGATGGAGAAACGTGCACTGTGCACGCCTCTCAGTTATAATTAAGGATGTTTTCCCTAATAAAAGAACGTCGATAGTTTTTATTAATCATTAACTATTTATTTTTATTAATTATGAATATTGTGTGGACTTTCGATGTTTTTAAAAAATAGTTTACGGCTCTCATTCTTAGAATTTTATTGCCTATTTTTCTCGTGTTCTAAATTTATTAATTTCTTTTAATGTTTCTTCAGCCTAGTTATGATGTTTTATGATATAAAGGAAACCAACTCTCTCTTTACTTCATCCTATTGCTAGACTCTCTGTACCTCTGAGCTTCGTAAGTTGTGGTTAAACTAACACAATTAACTAACACAATTGTACAGAAGTTAAATAAAAATAGGATAGTTTAATGAGCATTCACACTACCACAGAGTACTCGCTACTACTTGGGATAATTACGAAAAAACCCTGAAATTCACGCTAATATGTTACAAGATACACACCACAATCATTCACACCACTCCAGAGTATTCCATATTCCTCGGGGTAATTGGGGGATAAGCCCTCCATTCGCGCTATTAAATTACATTCATTCATTCACTATACTCCAGAGTATACGATATTCCCCATGGTAATTGGGGATGATCCCCTCCATTCACGCTAATAAATTACATTTTATATTTATTCACATTAGGCCATAGTACTCGATATTCATCGGGGTAATTGAGAGGCTTATCTCCATTCACGCAAATAAATACATTCGTTACCATAAATGACCCATATCACATACATGAAGGTACAAAGATCTGTACAATTTACAGATTTTTAGTATAGAAGTTAAACTATTGTCTTGTTAGAATTCGTCTTATTAAGATGAAAATAATTTTAACATTGTTACCTGACATTTTTTTATTATCATCCAAAAATAATGAAGCAACGTTCAAAAAATAAATATTATCAAACTAATTAAACTGATAAGAAAGACGAAATAATACTAAAAAATAATTCTTTAGTAAATAATTATATGAATATAGATGTGCGTTGTATGAATAATAAAAAATTATATATGAGAATGTACTTATCCATAGTAACTATTATTAATAATTTATTTATTTTAATGAGCATAATCGGCAAAATCGCCCTAGAAGTTAATGTAAAATATTAAGGCTTCGAAAACAGTAAAACTAGAAATATTTAGAAATTTAGCAGAAATATTTATACGGATGGCTTTCCCAATCCAACAGCATCTTTACAACTTATGGATGACACCGCAATTGTCTCTTCTAACCTGAGTCCTATACAAGCAACTTCCAATGTCCAAGACTGGAGTTTATTAAACGCTGGTGGAGAAAAACTGAACGTACCGACATTGGATATACGGAGTAGAACTGTGTGGTTCCGTCTTTGGGCATACGGAGTGGAACTGTGTGGTACCGACATTGGGTATACGGAGTGGAACTGTGTGGTTACGTTTTTGGACATACGGAATGGAACTTTGCGTTTCCGCCAAGCCATATCATTCAAATTGTCCATGCTCCAACCTAACTCTCCACAACGACCGCAATATCCTTTTGTCAACGAATTGATCCGATCCCGCTTCCCAAAATCCGCATCGAGCCCTCTGCCCACCCTAATCCTATTAGCCCTCTCTACACTTTCTCAACCCGAAAACCCATAAACGAAACGGCCTCGAGAACTCCTCCCCCTTTAATCCATTATTTTGAGCTTCGGCTTGGTTCTCATATCATGTTCTGGGTACAGTGCTGGCCATTGTGTCAGTGTTATGATCGAGAGAAAAGAAACGTACCTAATAGTTGTTTTTATAGTGGCAACAAATAAATTACATACTTACATTTACACATACACACACAGTACGCTTACACGAAATAAAATATGTATGTATTGTATATGGTAAGAATTTTGTTTAACCAATAAATAACGATCCTCAATAAGGGTATTTTTAATATTATTGCTAGAAAGTAGGCAGGAATTACCATAATTGTTCAAAAATTAATTTCAGTGTTTCACACCAAGTTGTATTCCTTTTTTGGTACTTTTTATTGCACCTTTCCCCCGAGGTTCTTTTTGTTGCGATTAGCCAATTTTTTCACAAGGGACTTTTCTATTGTTTATGCACAGAGAGAGTTTGTGTGATTTATGCTTAAACCTTCGTGTTCTTGGCATGAAGTGAATAAAATTATTCCTCAGATAAAGTAATGTCCATTTCTCTCGATTTCTGAGTCTCCTGAATCGGTGGAGGGCCACTTTGCTTTGAGGTCTCAAGGTATTAGGTTAGTTGGAAAGAGTTAAAGTTTGTTACAACAGAAAATTGAGTAAAGAGTTTTCATAATTTATTCGGAAAGATTCGAAATCCATAACCAGCCCTTTTCTTTTCTTTCAAATCGGTTTTGTCAAATCAGACGCGGCGGCGAAGCAGGCCACATCATGCACCATTTGATGGAGGATACGTTGAAAGACTAAGGGGGTTACCTTATTATAACTCCGATTTTAAAATCGAAATAAAAGATTAACCAGGAATCATTACAGCGTTGAATTATCGAAAATATTCTTCTATGACCGGTTTTCATCCGGTTAGTAAAATTATGATTTCTTATTTCAAGATGTAGGTATTAGATGCGGGATGTTTATTTAAGCCTTTACTTATCCTTAACCCAGAAACTAGTTTTTCTCGATTTTTTTTAATATTGTACTATGAAATATGTAATAGGTCCGGGCTGATACACGTAAGCCTATATATTGTACTGCTCCATTGTATATTATATTCATATAATATTTCATTATTCTAAATTTAAAAATTAAATTTAATGCCTTTCATTTGTCAGCAATTTTATTTAAAGGTTAACGGTAAGTCCCGTGAGTTTAGATTAGAGCCAAATAAATCAGTGTTGCCAATACACGGACAGAAGCAGAGCAGGAACAACTCTGCGCCATCCCTAAATTCACGGGATTTTCTCCCAACCTAAAACAAAATTGCTAAAGTGGGATCGCTTTGGAGCAACGCCGGGTAAGAAAGGTTAAATTATAACCTGGTTATGAAAAATTTATGTTTGGTAAATATAACAATAGATAAAAGATACTGTGGTTGAGATAGTATATTTGAAGACGGAGATTTTAGATTCGCGCCAAAAAAATCAGTGTTGCTTGTAGCATTAAAAGGAAAAACACTTCACCACTCTAAACTCATGGACAGTTGCTAAATACTTATTGTAAATACTCCGAAGATATATTTTAGTTATTTATGTACGGGACTCCCTCACACAGTATTTTGTATTTATTAAAGAAAAAAGACTGAATTAAAGATTAAAGAAAGAATAAAGTAATACTATGAACAACAAAAACAATTATATTTATCTTAATTAGAAGTTATTTTGCATAGACGTCACAGAATTTCACTAAATTATTTGCCTGCTTTACAGAAGGGAAATTTAAGCTTTTTCTTATTATTTTACTTCGATTTTATCATTTCTTTTTTTTAAGGCTTGTTATTTTTATGTGACAAACAGCTTAATTGAAAGATAATAATGGATTCCTTTTGTGAATGCCACCTGATACAGTGGCCTAATTTCCATTAGAATTTCCTTTCATTTGTTGCAATCGATCCGTCTGTGATTTTCAACATTTATGTTACCTTCTTTGTTATAAACGTTTCATGACAGAATCATTAATAGACGGTCTGAAGAATGTTCCTCATTTGACGTACAAAGGAATATTTTCCTCTGGGACTCTTCACCAAAGATCTTGCAGATTTTACCTAGATTTTATGTCTATTGTATATAAGAAAGGCTTTCCACCGGTTGGGTACGATAGGTTCGACTCTCTACGTTTTCCATCTCGAAAACCCAGCTTCTGAACTTAGAAAACCACTTAGACGCCACTTTCTCCCACAGCGTCATCCCATGACCAATCCTTTATTAATACCTAAGCATTATTGGTTCAATCAATAGAGCATAAAGACAAACCAAGGTAAAACTTTAATAATTCATGACAACGCGACGTAGCAAAAATAACGACTACCTACTTAAAAAATATTGGAATCGATATTTAACACATTTGCCAGATTATTGCCAGAGAAAGACCCTTCCGTTGAGAACGGCACTTCTAAACTATTGTAAAACAGATAACAAAACAGAAGGAATCACAGAAATACTCCTCTTATATGTCTGCATAACCGGAGCGATGAGAACATAAGTCGAACGTCCCACAGCTGGTATAGACAATACGGTATTATATATAAACGGTATATGTTATAAAAATATGGTAATAAGGCCAGCAGAAAACCTGTTTTAACATTATTAAAGAGAAACCATCACAGGGCAAAATCATAAATGGAGAGATAACAGCCTGATGAAAGAAACCGATGCTCATGTCCATAAGGGATGACATTAACTTAATGATTGATTTCAAACAAAATTTCCAGATAAAACATAAAAGAATGCAAAAGGAGGAAAAACCAGAGTAGACCAGTTCATCTTGAACAAACGGTACAAAAACATGAATAGACTAGATAGATAGCTATCCAACAATTAAGAACATTAGCTTAACCCTTTATGGCCTATGTGTTACAGTAAGAAAAACTTAAGTAATTTTGTAAAAAGAAGTCCTGTGAGTTTAATGATAGAGATTTTAGACTGGCGCCAAATAAATCAGGGCTGCCAATACTTGGGCAGAAATAGAGCAGGAACAGCACTGTCCTAGCTGTAACCTCACGGGATTTCCCGCTAACCTTAACCATAACTGCTAAAGTTGACATTGCGCTGAAGCAGTTTTGCGCAAGAAAGGTTAAATTATAAACTTGATAGAAAAAATAGTTTACAATCGTTATAAGATGCGGTAGTGTCATGAAGAGCCTTAGGTAAAAGGTTCCAAGGTTAGATAGGTTAGTTATAAGTTAGATTGATGTCAAAAAATCAGTGTTGCCAATACGCGAGATGAAACATTGAAGGAAAAACAATGCACTCGCCCAAAACTCATGGGATTAGCTAAGCATTAGCAAAATTGACGTGTCCCTGAGGCAGTGTTGGACAATGAAGTCATTTTAATATATAAACATCATTAGCGCAAAGTTGGTGTTGACTTGCAGAACTAAATTAAATAAATTAGGTATGCAAAATAAAATTACTCTCTGTTAGATCTCAGGACATGTAAGAATAGAGAGAAACAAGAGAACGGACGCCCTTGCAAGGAAAGGGGCTGTTATGTCGCCGATTGGCCTGATCCATCGGTTGTGTAGGGATTCACTATATCAATACTCATTGAGCACCTCAGACAAAAAGGCAATACGAACAACGTGAAATTCACTCAACGGACACTAAAAATCCAAGAAATTTTGGAAGGAAAGAAGCAACAGAATGCATTAAAGGAAGCAGGAAAAACGTTGAATGATTCTTGACAGGACAATGCAGTCCGCATGGATATTTGAAGCATTCTTCTGTCTTCGAGTCTGCAAGGAAGCGGAGACATCAACACACCCACCGACTAACAAACTGTAGCCTTTCAATTGCCCGCAGGAGGAAGTCTTTTGGTACAAATGTACAACGCAACCTGTGAAGAAATGCAACCAATGGAGCCAAGCCTACTAATCTCATTTCTTGAAGAATTAAGTCTCACCGGTGGGCTATAGGTACAGAAAAGGGAGGTACCATAGCTCTCAAGGGCTAATACTCCCTCGGAATATTATATCCACATCTAGTTTAGTTTAAATTTATCTTAAACCTTGTTTGAAGACAGCCGATAAAAACGTTGCCTATGAATTTTGCAAAAGTACTAAAACGGTTTTATGTCTTTCATTTTTTATGGCGCCATAACTGTTGAAGGGTGTTTTGGGGTGACTCGTATCGCTCAGTTTTAACCGTAGAGGCTTACCGATTTTATTCTCCCATAACATTGAAGCTTGAAATGTTTTGACACCGTTAGTTTCTAGGACTGAACCCTGTTCATAACGAATTATCAAACTAGAAGTAGATTTTGAGCAGGCAAGATTGGTCCAGATAGGAATCGAATCTGATAAGTGGAAAAAAAACGTTCTAATTAAACCTAAATAATTACTAAAAGGGCTCGGTGGCAGGTTCGTTCGGTCATCAGCCCTGTAACTCCCATGGGTCCCTTTCCTCTGATTTATTACATCTTGTTAGGACGGGCGAAAAAGGAGAAACTCCTTACAATATTTAAGCCTCACAATACTTTATTATTATCCTTTACAGTGTTTATTTATTTTTTATATTTTTCTTGTTGCCTTGATTACAAAAGTAGACTTTTAGTGTTGTTTGTATCCTGTACATGAATTATACACGTTGTAAATGAATGTCAACAACCCTGAACGAACGGTTTGACTTTTTGGATAAAACTGCTTTTATTAAAACAATCCAAAGGGGGTGGAAGCCAATAACAGTCAATTTTAGTGGTTCACTCAAGTCAACTTACAAATCTATTAGGATGATCTGACTAAATGAAACAAAATATTCTAATATATTTGTCTCGAAAAACAGATTTAAATATGACATGTACAACACCATAATGTGATCATTAGTCCTTTTTGGCCTAATGTTGTCTTAGAGCAAGTCGAACTTTTTCAATTATGTTAAAAGACTAGCAGAAATTCCCTGAGTATAGAGTCCGTGAGTACAGATTGGCGCCAAACAAATTAGTGTTGCAAATAAAGCAGGAACAACACTGCACTCATGGGATTTCCTGCTAACTTTAAAAAAATTGCTAATGTTGGCGTGGCTCTAAAGCTCCATTAGGCAAGAATGGGCTAAATGATAAACTTGATATGAAAAATGTTTGTTTGGCAAATCTAATAATCGATAAAATAACCAGTGGTTACAGACATAAGATTCCAACGTGGAGATTTTATATTGGCGCCAAAAAAATCAGTGTTGCCAATACATAGGATGTTATTCAGTTATCGACCAACTTTCATTATAATCTGGTTTGGGATGTTATTGTGTATGGGTCCTTCAATGAATCATACACTGTATTATTCAGTTGCCAAGCTTTCGGCTCTACATTTGGCCTTCCTCAGGGCACATATTCGCGTCCTATGTCGTTGTAGAAAGGCATGTCTAGGGCTGAGCCAGAAATTTACGAGGTTATTCAGTTATCGACCAACTTTGATCGTAAATTGCTAGACCCATTTCTACAACGACATAGGACGCGAATTTGTGCCCTGAGGAAGGCAAATATAGAGCCGAAAGCTTGGCAACTGTATAATACAGTGTATGATTCATTGAAGGACCACATACCAATAACATCCCAAACCAGATTAATACATAGGATGAAATCTTTAAGGAAAAACACTGCACTCGCCCTGAACATAAGATCTTATCCGAGCCTTTTAGGGAAATTTGCTGTACTTGGTGTTGCCCTAAGTCAACGTTGGGTAAGAAAGGGCTCAACTGTGTATCGTGGGAATCTAATGCAGGATTATTGTACCCTGTATGCAACTTCAGGATATAAGTTATCTTGAACATTGTCACCGAATTTACAGGAGTTCGTCTTGTGCATCTAGGCAAGGCCGTTTGTTTAGCGAGAACATAATTAGGGTTCGTTTGTCCTCGTTCAGTTTCATCCTCCATGTTTTGCACCATTCTCCAATGAGATCTGCTCATGGACATTGGAAGTGGGCAAGATTTGAGTTAGGAGGTAAAATCGCAGTATCGTCTGCGTATGTTGTGTGCAATATGGTGTTGGGCTCGGCAGGTCAGCTTTAAAAAATTGTATAGATGGGACCAAATCCCTCGTGGGACCCGCCTGGATCGGTCTGACTTTCGAAATATCGTTGCCGCATCTTACTCCGAAGCAGCGGTCCGTTAGGATTTTCGGATTTGGTAATAAGAAGTAGGTAGGAAGTGTTTTAATTTGAACAGAACTTCCGGTTGCCAGTCTCTGTCAAAAATTTGCGGGATGTCTATGCCCGAGCAGTACTCTCCGTTCTCTAAAGCATGGGAAATAGTTTGGTTAATAACCGTGTAATATTGTTGAATCTCAAAACGTTTTCTTTTGCCTTACTAATTTTACAAGAAGGACTTTCTTAAATTATTGAATGGAAACTTTACTATGTAGTATTAATTATTTTACAGAAAACCAAAAATACATTAAACCACTCCTAGCGAAATTCATAAATTTTATTACAAATGTAGTGTACAATTTTATCGTTTGTGATTGTTTTAAATTTTTCAAAATTGGTAAAAATCTCTTTGAATACGAATGTATAGTTGTAAACAAATTTCTCCTCCATTTTTTATAACAGACGGTTGCTATTAAAACAATAAACCAAAATTAAAACCTATTGTGACTTTCATGAGCAAATCGTCATTCTATTAACTTACAAGTGAAAGTAGCCCTAATCAAAGATAACACATTAAATCTAAATGAGCTGGAATTAAAACTATATGGTCATTAGAGATTAACGAATGAGTTTTCCTTTTTCGCTAATGAATAGCACAGCTCGCGGGGGCCGCGGTAGCACGAACTCCGGGATTTATTCTCAGAGGAGAAGATTTCTTAATAACTGCTATAAAACAAGGGCCGATCACGAAAATCGTTACTGCCGACACAGCCGTACTGACTGGCCTAACAGAAAAGTAATATTCCACGTTATTCAGTTTCAACTTTATTAACCCATTTACGATAATAATGAATCTGTCTACTTTCATTGGAGATTTTGAAACGCGTTTAGTCCTTTTACATCTCTGTTACACATGGAAATGTTTTAAACGTGAGCCACAAATGTTAAGTTCACTCAAATTTGCCGATTTTCTTTTCATAACTCACGACTTACGTTCCGACATGCTTCATTAACTGAAACGAATATCCAAAACGAGAGGTTTGTTTGATTGGCAAGAATGGAACCGGATCACGCTTTTTTTGTACGAGCCAAAATATGAGCAATAGAACTCATTAGGGAAGATACCTCAGTCTTCCAGCTGAAATGTCATCAATGTATTATGCCTAAGAAAATCTGAAAGGATTTACACTGGAAAATTCTCATAACATCGGTTATCCAAGTAGCTAATAAAGCAATAGCATAAAAAATCACATCACTGCATCCAAAATTTTAAACAAATGTATAAAACGAGAGGTTAGTTTGATTGGCAAGAAGTAAGACTAAATGTGCCGGTCTGTGATCAGTAATCGTCATTGAATGCATCCAAAATCTACAAAACGTTCAGAAACACAACAACCTGATATCTTGGTTAGCAGAACGCAAAGGAATTGTGTATATATACCGTTATAACCTATATAACGAACAAGCAGACAAATTGGCCAGAGAGGAACTACAAGATCATATAGGCCCTGAACCTATTCTTGGAATGGCTAACATAAACGTAGAATCCTCCATCTCAGAATGGATACACAACATACAAAAGGAATAGGGGATAAAATCCAGAGTACCAGACACATTAACTTATGTTTAAACAACCCTCACCGAGACTGGCAACTCTCAGCTACACTGCTTCAGAAGGCTTAACTCAGCGGAGTGCTAGGACTACTTATCGGTCATTGGCATCTGAGAAAACATCTACATAACATGGGCATATTCAACGATGACCTCACGTGAATTCAGTGAGGAGGAAAAACAGTCACTGTGTCAGTTCGAAGACCTCTTCCTGAAGTAAAAGTTACCCTCGCGCCTTCTGTTTGATTTCGACCGCTCAACCTGTCGTTTTCAGTTGGTAAAACTGCATGGCCCCCCCGGCTAGTGGCTTTCGCCCTGGGCCCCGCTTGTAATTTTCCGACTTTTCCTTCTGTTTTCTTCACCCTTGTCGTTTCGCATTTTCCTGTTTACCCGTTTCACCCTCTGTTATGCCGACAAACGCGAGTGCCAGCCTTGGAACCCGAAACATAGAGGAATCTGTTTGTGCGGAATCGTTCCGTTGATTCTTTTACCCCTTCTTGTTCACCGCGCATAATTCTCTCCTTTATTTTTTTAAATGTTTACACAGTCCGCTACATTTATTCACTTCAAATGCGAAGCAACCTCTGGAGAGCCAAGAACAACAGAAGAGAACAATCGAAAGGTATTGTAGCAATGACATCCAATGACCTAATATTTCTCAAGAGAAGGTCCGAGTGGATTGCGCTGAACCAAAGAATTAGGACAGTACAATAAGCTCCAAGCCCTGCGGGGGATGCATAAAACACCCACATTAATCATCATCATCATCATCGTCGTCTACGTCAAGAATCAATCTGTTGAATGCTTCATTGGGCTTTATGACGTTTGAAATAAAGGAAGATACAATATTCACTTATGTTACTGGGCTCAACTTAAATTCTGCTCCAATTAATTCTGAGGTGGCCGTGTGGAACCGTTCTGTAAACCCCATGGCAGTCGGAATTCTATTGTTCATCGAAAGGGTTGTCAAATAATTAACTAACTTTTCCTTCTGTGCTGTTAAAAGATGATTATTCATGAAACTTTTAACTTAAAATGCCAGGATTTTATGGTTACGATTTATACTAATTTTTCCTTTAGAACTGAGAGGAGTTTTTGACGTAGTTTTCACTAATACAAAGTCCAAAAATGATAGGAAATTCAAGTTGTTTCTATTCTTTCATGCTACTGTAGCGTCTGACGACTTCGTGGGAAAAAATGTTGATCAAAGTCGAACATGTTGAGTTGATTTCGTGCCCATAAAATTAATATGTCGTGTCGTAATAGAAACGGGGACGGCTCTTTTCAGGCCGAGATTGTAGATATTAGTAAGCATACGCGTTATTGTAACAAAACGCCTGGCACGGGCAGACATTTCGTGCGTAACTCTTAAAACTCTCCCCCTGGTATTATTTGGTCGATAGCACGGCCGATGCGGAAACACGTCGTCGAAGCGAAACTTCACCTGTCACAAACTATCAGAGTCACTGGGTAAAACGCCGGTGTTGTTTCAAGATTTTTCCGTCTTTTCGAAAAAAAGTAATTTAACTTTGAAAAGCCGTTAATCTTGTGTAACAAGGAGGAATGCGTAATCCGGGCAATGGTTCTTCTAGTTAGCCGGCCGGCGAGGTAATTGCTCTCCGTTCCTTGATTTGAATACGCTTAATACATAGGTACATTGCTCGATCCCTCGCCCTTGTACACATTCTCTTCCCACCAATTATTCCCTTTGATCGGACGGATTCGATTTAGATTTAAGCACGCCTACTTATAATTTTTGTCTCGACCCAACCGGGTGTGGCGACGGGGCAAAAAACCCTGGATAGACCACTCTAATCGTGCCACAACCTTGAGGACATAGTTTTACGATTCACGTTTTTCATAAGAAACCGAAACCTAGGCCAATGTTATTTATATATGGACACGAAATAGACAATACTGTGTTTATTATTAAAGTATAGTTGTAAATTCCTCGATTCTTCGAATAAAACTCAGCTTTTTTATGTTCTTCATTCGATTGAGTTTATATTAGATTACCTTACAAAACAGCAATGCAAAGTCCCGTACTAGACTGTGGTGCTTTAAAACTTCGAAGAGAACAGTGAGGCCTACTAGATTAAAAGAAAAGTCTTAATGCACGGCAGTGGTTATAGGAAAAATTTATTTGAATATCAGAGAGTGGTGCAGGCATATGACATAACATAACCTGCTTACGCACATATTTCATTTCTTATGATTACAGATGTATGTATATATTAGCGAGATCGTTGGTTCAATTAGTTTGAAGGAAAACAGGCCTCTCGACGAAGTAAGTATTCAACCTCGACCTGTTGCCTAGGTTTTAATGAACGTTATATGGTGTAAATGAGGAGTGGCCGTTGGCGTTATATTGACTACCCTGAAGTTTTTAATTGTAAATAATTTAATATGTGGTAGTGTGAAATATTGACTACTAACTATTCAAATGCGAGAACGATGATGGACGTGGAAGTATTCATGGTGTTTTAGGTTGTAGGTTGTAGATGTAGATGTAGATGTAATTTCAGGGTATAGTATACTGCGCCCTTTAGGAGCTATTGAATCCCCCGTGCTCTGCCTAAAGCACATCGTTGAGTCCTGTTTCATCAAGAAACTTGATTAATAGGCCCGGTTTCAGTGGTTGAAGCTCTTCTATGGTCACATTGTACATCCCAAAACCTTCCTCCTGCGGGCTAGCTCCGTAGTTTGTTAGTAAGTGTGTTGGTGTCTCTTCTGCTTCCTTGTAGAATCTACATGTGCCATCTTGGATTGTTTCAATTTTCTTTAGGTGTCCATTTAATCTACAGTGTCCTGTCAGGAATCCCGTTAGGATTCGCAGTCTGACACATTCTGTGATTTCTTTCTTGCCAAAATTGGTTAGAAGATTCTTGGATTGTCTATGTCCAATAAGTGAATTCCAAAGTTCACTCATTTTCTTTTTGTCCTTCTGTCTGAGATATTCGTTAATAGTGTGGATTCCTATGCCACAGAAGGGTTCGTGTCCTATCAGCAGTGTAGCAGCCCCTTTTCTTGCAAGGGTGTCCGCTTTCACGTTGTCTTCTACTCCCATGTGTCCTGGGACCCAGCAGAGGCTGACTAAGGTTGTAGGTTTTCGTGTGAATGATGATAGGTTACCATCGTAATATAGAGTACCATGGAAGCCCGTCATGCAATAGGCTTGTTTTTATTATGAATGATATATCGATGCAAAAATTGATGTTATAATATGTGAATGGTGCAAGAGAAGTCCTAGTGTTAAGAAGCAATGATATTTAAGAATTTTTTTAAAAGATATGATATCTAAAAGTTAAACTAGAGCCAAATTAAACATGAGATCTTTTATGACATTCAGGGGTGATATATTATTTTAGCAATGTTATAATTAAAAAAAAAGGCCATTGTTGTTTTATAATTTTACTACATAGATTTTTTCGTCATATTAACTCTTTTTAACTTCACATTAACCTTTTTAATTTGAAATTAACGTCTTCTAACTTCAAATTAATTTTTTAATTTCAAACTAACTCTTTTTAACTTTAAATTAACTAACTAACTTTCTTAATTTCATATTAACTTTATTACTTTCTAATTAATTTTCTTAATTTCAAATTAACTTCTGTTAACTTCAAATTAACCATTTTTCATTTCAAAACCTTTTGTAACTGTTAATTACCCATTTTTTACCTCAACTTAACCATTTGTATTTCAAATTAACACTTTAACTTTCAATAAACCTTTTTTAATAACAAATTAAGTTCTAATTACCTCTTTTTAACTTCAAATTAACCTTTTTTAAATTACAAATTAAGTTCTCATTACCTCTTTTTAACTTAATTCACAATTTTCATTACATTACAACTTCAATTCAAATTTAAAATTTCATTCTAAATTAACCTTGTTTAATTTCAAATTAACTATTTTTAACTTCAAATTAATCTTTTTAATTTCAAATTAAGTTTTTCAACTTCAAGTTAACTTTTTAATTTCAAATTAACTCTTTTTAATTTCCAATTAACCATTTTAACTTCCAATTAACCTTTTTGTTAAACTTGTAATAAATATTTTTAACTTCGAATGAACCCTTCTTAATGTCAAATTAACTTTTGACTTCAATAACAATAATTAACTTTTTAACTTCAAATTAACCTTTTTTAATTTCAAATTAACTCTTTCTTTAAAGCATTAAAAAAACTTAGGAAATGGTTAGGATAATATAAGTATGTAAAATAAAATGGCTGTACGTTTACGAATTTAGATATAAAATAATTGATCTCTTAGAAAGCCATATGAAAATTAATTACAATTACAATTAAAAAACCTAAATTAAAGATGACAATAGAGGATGCTTCCTTTAATTTGAGTATTTATAAAAAAAAATTGGTTGTTATTAAATTATTGTGGACGTTTTAAAATTTCTTGCAATGTTGAGATGAATTTTTTTACTGTGTAAATTATAAGTTTCTCACCAACAATTTTGTACTTGCAGAATTATTACATTATTATGAACAATACTTTTATTTTCACAGTGGATATTGATAGTATCGCAGTATTGTCTGTCAGTAGAATGATTTCGTTAAAATTGCTAGTAGTATATAGTTCAATTATTTTTAAAACATGTCCAACATAGTATATGTTACATCCTTCTTTTTTTATATTGATAAAGTATTATCACTATTCAGTTGGACAGTGATTATCCACTATTATCAGCTGAGTTTGGTCAGTTGATTAAACTCAAATTTTCTCAAATCTAATAACTAAATGGATATTTTTAGGGGATGTGTTCTCATGAATCGCTGACAATTAATGAATCATATGGAATTACATACATTCCTATCTTTTGATAATAGGTAACTTCTTTGATATGGCGATCATCTCGGTTTTTCAAGTGAATTATTTTCCGATTAAGATTGCAAGTTTTTTGATCTATTTGCCATTGAATGATTCATGTTAACTATCTAAATGGTGTATCAAAACATCATGTTTTTCTGTTTTGAAAGGAGTAAAAGCGAATCCGTCAGCTAACAAGAGAAGCATATAAAATTTACGAATGTGGTAGTTTTTATTTCCTTCGTGTGCGAGTTTTTGTTTAAAAAATTAAATAATAATATATAATTAATTAAGGTATGACGGATAGACATTACAAAGCAGCGTTGTTCTTACGCATTGCGGGTTAGTATGTGGCGTACTTTTAAGGCATTCTATCGAACGGGCCGACTAAAGGGGGACTTTTCTATTTTTGCGTTGGGGGCTTCTATAAAAAAGCCCGATAAACGCCTTTGATGAATATAAAAATATTATCTTTTCCGGACTGTCTCTAATATTTTTCTAATGTTCTCTTATCTCACAGTTAAAAGAAAAGCTTTAAAATATCTTTTTCATTTCCTCTAGGGTTTCAGACGTTATTTCGTTTTAGTCAGTCATTCAATTTATTTATTCTTCGTGAGTTTTATATTTCCTTTCAATTAGTACAAAAATATTTCACTTTTTCTCAAGGAAGTTATTTAAAAAATATCACTTGTCCTTTTTTAAGGGTTTTATATATGTAGTTTACTATATTTATGCTCTTGGAATGCTATTATAATCAATCATTGGCTGCTTTAATCTGCGAGGCACGTGTAGCCTTATATTATGTCAAATTGCTTTCGCCAAATGAACGGAAATGAAAGCGGAAGTAGTCGAGGAAATTGAAAAATCTTCTTGATTCTGGACTAAAAGTCGGACGTTTCGAACGTCTTTTAGGCTGCCTTCGTCATACGCCTCCTGATTTACCGGTTCCGCCCGGGTCCATCGATCAACCAGGAAGCCGTGATTGATGGATTTATTGGTTGAGATAGCGGGAAGCCTCCCTGGTTAAAGGCCCGTCTGGGTAATAGCCTACAAAGGGAAACGGCCGACCGAACTGGCCCCACCCTTAATTTATTTTCGAATTTAATTTGTCCCGTTTAGTCAGTGTGTCCAGGGTTATTACTAGTTTTTTGTCTGTAACAAATAATGAATCGGGCAGTGAACCCATTCATCGGTTAGGTTACGGGGTAGTGAACGAAGAAGGCATGCATTATGTGGTCTAAGAATTATATCATCAACTCAAGAATTTAAAGTATCCTGTTTTGTGCATAATGGAAAAATTGCTGGAACTCGATAGAGAAACGAATTCTATGGAGATTGGTTAAAATGTGATGCTTGTTTAGTGTATTACTGAAAAATTGTATAAGATTACCAAATATAAAAATTACAAAATTTTTGGTGTCAGAATCTTTAAATGGCTTTAATAAGAAATCTAAAATCTTTTATAAAAAGCTGAGTGTCATTCGTGAGCATGCATCATTGAACTGTAATTAAATGAAATATATTTTAAAGCTGTTCGGCGAATAAACTCTGTGTGTGTGTGTGTGTGTTTGTGTATGTATGTATGTATGTATGTTTGTGTGTGTGTGTGTGTGTGTGTGTGTGTGTGTGTGTGTGTGTGTGTGTGTGTGTGTGTGTGTNTGAGAGAGAGAGAGAGAGAGAGAGAGAGAGAGAGAGAGAGAATGAGAGAGAGAGCGAGAGGGTGAGTGTGTGAGAGAAAAAGAAAAGGAAGAAAAATAATGAGGGAGTGAATGTGTGAGAGTGAGAGAGAGAGAAATACATAGAGAGAAAAGATACAATAAATAAAGAATAAGAAATACATGGAGGCAATGTGAGACAAATGGAAATAAGAAAAAGGTGAAAAAAGAGCGAGTGAGAAGTAACAGACATACAGATAAAGAGAAATGGATAGAAAGTGAAAAAGGAAACAAATAGATGTAACTAGTACAGGAAAGAGAGAACGAGAGAGAGGGGGGGGAGACAGGCAGACAGACGAAAAAGATGAATAAAAGAGACGAAATATATAGAGGCAGTGGTAGACAAAAGGAAATAAGAAATAGGTACAAGATAGTGAGAAGAAATAGGCATAGAGATAAAGAAAAAGAGAGAAAAGCGTAGAAAGTGAAAATGGAAACAAATAAATATAACCAGTATAGGAAATAGCAAAGAGAGAGGAGAGAGAGAGAGAGAGAGAGAGAGAGGGAAAAAGGTGGAAAATTAAAATAAACAGTTAGTAAGTTAATCTCTGTCATTAATTTTATAAAAAGAAAAATCTCTGACAGTACAATGAATATAAAAGGAAAATTAATTAAGGTTTTTAGTTGCTGCTCTACCACCTGAGCTATCGTGACCTCGATCCACTCGGACTTCCCATCTCAACCCCAACTTTTGAATTTTCCCTCCTTTTTTGCCATTTTTCAAATATCTGTGTCACACTGACTTTTTTATCTCAACTAAAAACCTTAATTAATTGAAAGATATTAATTGGTCAAGCGGACCACGAAAACTAGTGAAATTAATAAAAGGAAAAATAGAACTTAGTATGACGCTACATTCTAAACTGGAATAGAGAGCAAATATATTTAAACAAAAGCAGAACTGTTTCTTAAAAAATTGTCTAAATGTTGGAGTAAGAGTTATTTATGAAAATGCAAGATTTAGTGATATAATAATAATAATTAATACATATAAAGTCAAATTATTTTAATACTGTTGTAAATTATTATTTGAAACGCAACGCCCGTTTCCTCCTTGAAGTGAAGACATGATCCGCAGTGAGATAACGCCGAGTAACAAATGAGTACAGAAATGTTAGATCAATCATTCAATTATCTCTTACATTTTACAATTTTGCATTTGTTCCTTCGAGGTGAGTGACCCTCGGAGACTCTTTTTTTTTCTCAAGTGACTATTTCCTCTAATGACAACAATCTATTCACCTCTCGACCTCACGTCTCGAATTTCATGGGATAGATAACTGTAAAAATAAAGTGCATATATTCAACCCGACAGCCGTCCGTCGGACATAAACTAGAATTAAGAGAGAAAATAATTGCCGGCGATATTTCCAAATTTCCCCAGTGAATCCCACGTGAAATATCTGACTGTGTGATACAAAAGGTGTTCTTTTAGTGTATAACACATCAGATGATTGACTAACTTCTCATAATTCTAATCTGACTCATGAACATCTCTCTGGATCCAATGGAAACGCTTATTTAATTATTTATAAACATTTATAAAACAAATAAATTACACATAGTGTCGATTTCAGCTTTAGTTTATGGAGTGGTAGACCAGCTCACGCGGCGCGCGCGCGCACGGGTGTGTGTGTGTGTGTGTGTGTGAGAGAGAGAGAGAGAGAGAGAGAGAGAGAGAGAGAGAGAGATTTAAAAAGATAGTAGATGAGATTGGGAGATGGAGATAAAAACATGCAAAATAGAGGGCGCCCATACATTCCTTGCATATTCCAAATGCGTCTTAGTAATCGTTATCATACCTTTTAAAATAACTAATTAATAAATTCAGCAATCATTCTTTTAACAAATCCGAAGTTGGTTCCCCTTTTTAATAATTGTATCGATATAAGTAGTCGGTGTTAAATGTCATCTTTGGTCATCGATAGCAACGACAGGCTCAACGTTGATGTTGATGGCGTACTGAAAGGCGAAAGAATTATGATGTAACTTGGATAAACTAATGAACTTGCATTTACTTAGGTTAAGGGAAAGATGATTATCGGTACGCCTCTAAAGGAATCTATGTCCTCTTGAAGTGCCAGTGGATACAGGGTCAATAATTTCTTGAAAAATTTTGATGCCATCACCCAACAGAAAAAACTTAGCATACTTAAAAGCAAGCGAAATATTGAAAAACACCAGAAATTAAATTGGGCCAAAGTGGGAACAATGCGTAACAACAGAGGAAACTTCGATTACTTCTGAAGTAGACCCAATGAAAGATATAACGATCTATCATTCAGATAAGCCTAGGTTTCTTACACAAAAAAGTCTCGACTTTTCTCAATAAAAATGCATGATCGACTTGGTCAATAGCTTTAGATATGTCGATTTGAAAAGAGTCAACTTGAAATCCATTCTCTAAAGTATCCAAAATGTAGTCCTGAAAGTTCACTAGGGTTAGTAGTTGTGGGGCGGTCCTTAATGCCATGTGGTTAATTACTGTACGGTGTAAGGATGCCAGCCACAAATGATGTGACACAAGACCTTAGCTATAAGATGGACCTTCCAAGTCGTGCAATAGTTGGCTGTATTAGTATTATCTCCCTTCTTATGAATGAAGATACGAACATTTTACCATGTTTCCAAGATGAACTCATCCTACCATAGATTTGTTGAAATTACGCACAAAGGTGGAGCCAGGTCATTGCAGCACATAAATTGCAGGGATACCATTACGACCTGGGTTCGAACAATTTTTTACCCCTTTTATTTTACTCACAGCTTTTTCAGAAGTGATGTCAATGATGTTCAGTGAGATGTCAGGATAGATAAAAGGTTCATAATTGCTGTCTACGTTATTCTTTTGGGGTTCATATTAAATAAATTAGGTGTATCTATTCTTAATTTTCACCCCTTATTAGTAGTAATTGAATATTTAGTGCTTTTAATTAGAAATGGATGTTAATCAAACCTTGGCTTCGAGTCAGATGAAATTTTTAAGTTTGCACTGCCGAAGTTACGAGGCTGTTATCGCAGTTTCGCCGGAATTACAAAACTATGAGTTTATACGCCTAGAAAGTCGCCTTATCTGGACAACTGTTAGTCTTAAAAAATATTTACCAGGAAGAAATAATCTGCGACATTGTACGCCGGCATTATCTCTTGTATCTCTCCCTGCGTAAAAGAAAGAGAAACACCGTCTGTCTATTAACTTTTACTACTAGAAATCCTTACATGCCACCTCTCAATTCTGTTCTCAACTTTTCCTGTTCACAAACGGACTATTCTGTTACATTACATAAACACTGAATAAAAATGAAGAAGAAATAGACAAACAATATACATGTATTTGAACAACAACATAAAACAATGCATTCCTGTTTTTATGATGATAAAATGTATGAAACTATTTTAACTCTGAAAAATAACAGATATTCCAGATATTCAACATTTTATGTTTTTTCAACTCTTTACTGTTTTCATTATAAGTCCACTCGTAGCTCTTGGACTATTCATTTTTGGGGATGTACAAAAAAAATTTGCAATACGAGGAGATACGGATCAGTCCTTCAATCTTCACTGTATCAATCTTCATGAAATTTGGTCAAAATATCGCCAAACAATTTATGAAAGGAAATATCAAAAGTCTAAAAAAAACTCTTGAAAAGTATCTTTTTTTTCGATTTATCCAAGTTATAATATGCTATTATATATTATATATATCATATGTATATCAACAGCTTCGGAGTTATTCCTCTTTTTCTGATTTTTTAAGATTGCTTCAAATAAAAATGATTACTCCAAAACTAAAAGGTTTTGTACAAATCCTTCGTTACCATTAAAAACTAAGTTACATTTGCAATAAGATGTGATCAATACTAAACTTGTCAACTTTCGTGAAATAAGCGTTTAAGTAGCGAGAACTTTGAAAAAACTTAATGTATATATATATATATATATATATATATATATATATATATACATACACACACACACACGCACACATACCCATCAAGAAATGAAGCGTCTGCGTTTGATGAACCAAAATGCCAAATTGACCTACGGTTTCAATGATGAAAAATAGCTATATATACTGTTGTATTTATCTGATATTTGAAAATGAATGAGATGAGTCTTTCTTTGCAAGAGAACAGTATCACAACTTTCGATGTTAAAATGACAAAGTTCGCGCCTTCGAAAGAAAAATTCAGTTTTGGGCTGAATCTATTGAGAAGGAAGAGTGTTAAATGATTTTTTTAAAGAAAACAAACTGTAGATTGCGAACGGCACTCGATTGATGACATATGTGAACACCTTCTAAGTTTGGAGATGTCCTTTGACCTCTAGGGATGGTTTACTACTGCAAGACCATTTGTCAAACCGTTTTCAATTTCGTAAAGTCAACCTTGGAAAGACTTGGAAATCTATTTTCGAGTCCGATAGTTCCCCCAGTTTTGACTCTGTCAGGAAAACAAAAATTTCAACCCCTTGAAAAAGCAATGTTCTTCCTCTATTTGCCAAAACTTACCTCTGAGAATCCGGATTTTCCATCTATACATCCACCAATCCACTAAATACTGAAGCTGTCTAGATTCCGAACCTGACATCCGTCTCCAGCTATCAAAAATTAAACCCAACTTGATGATCTCAACTAAATTGTGCAGGCTAAAACAACCTCACTCTACCCGTTAATTCATTAATCATTACATTCAAATTATCAATTTTGAATTTGATTTCAATTTTATCTGCCTATTGATTACGTTCTGTCCAATTTGAATGTTGTGGTCCGGATTTTGTAAATAAAGTTAAGATGTCAATCTAATAATCTAATATTTGTTTTCACAGTTATATCCCATTCCATCACCTGAATGGACTGGCTAATTTATAAAACTTTAATTTACTACATTCTATAAGTAAATAATTTTAAATATATGAATGATAGGTTTTTGCTGGCTAAAAAGTTTGGGAAGCTCTGCGCGAGATCATCAAATCTCCAAACTTATAGGAACTTTCTTATTCTCAAACGGCCCATTCTGTTTACATGTTCTAAAGAATAAATTGTAGACAAATAGTTAAGGAACAAGTCCTCACATAAAAAATAACCGTACAGAAAAAAAAGTAAGATTTTGATGTAGTGTTATAGACCTTTTCTGTTCTGCGAACGGCTCAAGCTGACTTCTAGTACATAGTATATTTAACATGCTTGTTTAGATCGTTATTTCAAGTAAAGACATTCATTCTACAACAGACTCCGTGGGGGAGCTGAAGTCCATATTTTAATTGTCGGCACACATGGTAACAATCGAGTCTCGAGCACCTTCGTCAAACCGAGCAGGGCACCTCGCTGAACAACAATGATCCTTTATTCGGTAAACGTCTAACGGAATATCATTGGAATGATCGTTTAAAAACACGACCCATTCGCGGCCAAGATGTTACTCAAATAGTACCCTGAACCGAGACACTAATAAAAGCGAATCTCGAAATAAACTACAAGTCACTTGGTCCTTAACGACTGAAAAGTTAAAACACTGATAAAACTGAAGCAGAGATGATCACTTAGTTTATATGTATACGGACAATAACATAAAATGAATGCTTGAAAAAGGTTAAATGGGGATAGATAGTATATTTATATGTTTATTTATGTTCAATGTTTTGTAATGTTAGGCCTATGTCCTTCTTCAATCATCCCTTTAATGGTAAAGTGTATGAAAAATAACAAAACTGGGATGACTCTCCTACCTAACAACCAAGTATTGTGTCAGGTACTTTTAGGAAGTACCCACCCTGTTGCATACCTACCCATGACAAAGGAGACATTAAAAACAAACACAATTACAAGGTTGTTTCGGTCAAACGTTAGCAAAAATATTTCCAAAACTACCTAAAACAAGCGTATTCCTATACTGTAAGCGATTTGGGATCCAAAAAGAAACATGAAAGAGTGGCAGATCTGTTTATTGATGTAGTCATGGCTGATACGCTAACATTTAGATCATCAAATAATAATCCTCAAAACTAGAGGATTTGGGGTTTCCTAATAGTGGCTCCAGTCAATGGGTAAAGGATAGATATCACTAATGAAAACTTATTTCAATTAATTATTCTTTTTGTGTAAGGTCTTGGTTGAGATGTAAAAGAAATTAATTATACTTTTTTATCTACGGTTGAGATAAAACAGCTGGTGTCACGGGCGGGATTCGAACCCACGACCTTCCGCCCAACATGCCGATGCTCTGACCAATTGAGTTATCGTGACTTCGATCCACTCGGACACAATCTCCCCATCTTAACCTACAACCTTTCGAATTTTCTCTCTTTTTGCCATTCTGCAAATGTGTAATCAGGATTCGATTCTCAGCGACTTATGAAGTGGCCACGGGGAGCTGTCAGTGAATTTATACTTCGTTTTACTTATTAAATATTAAACCATTTATGTTTAGTGGTCTAATCGACCAAATTACTTCTTTCAATTAATTATTCTTTTTATGTAAGGTCTTGGTGTCTGAGTGGATCGAAGTCACGATAGCTCAAGTGGTTACAGTAGCGGCGTATTGAGCCGAAGGTCGTGGGTTCGAATCCGCTCTTGACACTAACTTTTTCATCTCTAGCAAGACCTTACATAACAAGAATAATTAATTGAAATAAGTAATTTGATCAATTAGACCACTAAACATAAATCGACTAACAAAAACATTAACGTGATGTACCTCAGGGGTCTGTGGGTCATGGCTGTCCTCCATGATGATGGTGAAAGGAGACTACCAAGTGGGGTTTGTTTTTCACTAAGCACTGCAGCCTTCTGGCTCGATCCTTTAACTAAGAAGTCTTCGAATGTCTTCGCGACAATTCCTTTTCATGGGTTTTCTTTGTATTCCAGGTTATGTCCCCATCGAGCGATTGCTTCGTACTCGAAGGTGATATAGGTGGATGTTACCTCCTCCTCATTGCATAACGTACAAATTGGGGGTCATCATTGGATATGCCTGTGTTGTGACACAAAATTTATAAGTTAGACTCAGTTCAGTAATGAACACCAATCAAGTTGATGCAACTGTCCAATGGTGGGCATATCTCTTTTATAAATTATAAATATCCCGATTGTATAAACATTTATTTAGGATTTTGAGAAACTTCTGATTACATATGAAAATTCTCTCTAATTTATATTGCAAGAGTGGAAAATAAAAGAAATTCGTTGTATATTCAGATTGATAGATTTGAGTTGGCCGACAGGGAAAAGCCATTTATCCGACCTGTAGAAAAAAGTCCTCGTCGAGATACTTTTGCTTGCAATTAAGTTTCAATTTCCGAAGGAATTCAGCAGAAATTAAGATATGTTCACCTGACAGATGGTACCTCGGCTTTAAACGGCCGAGGAGAAAAAAGGAGGCGCCAGGACCTCGTTAAGCTAATATTCTGTTAAGTTAATAGCATCATTATACCTTCATACCTAACCGAAAATAATCTTTTCCCTCTCTTTTTACAATACATAATTCATGAGGGCAGCGTTAAATCTAAGTGACGACCACCAATGTTTGGAATTTTTTCTATTTTCGCTCAACCTACATGCATTTCTTTCTTGTTTTCAGGTGAGTCGGTCATCAGGTTGGCCAGGTCTTCTGCTCAATTTATCGACATCGGTGAGTTAATTATTTTTAAATATGCGTGTTTCTATGAATAAATAATTACTCAAATGATTAAACGAACTGACTTTGACGGAAGAAGTTTGACCGTCGAATGTTCCATTTTATCTCAACTTCTTTGAAAAGTACATGAATCATCCTCCAATGTGTCACATAAGATTCAATTCTTTACTATACATTTTTAGACAAAGAACAGCTTTTGATTTTCTGATAAACATTTGAATTGTTAATAATAACTGTTTTCTAAGTTAGGTTTTTGTATATTGGATTTATGTAAGCTCAAATCTGCACATGTATGTACATATTAGTATGTATGTAATATGTACCACTTCTCCTAGTCTACCGACAATGCCAGCTTTTTCAATTTACAATAAATTGCCGGCAGACCTCGAAAATCACCCGGGTGTTGGCAGTCCGGGGTCAGTTCTCGGCCTTATCCGTCTAACCACCGAGATTGGTAGGCTGCTGATGCTGCCCTTAGCGGGGTCAATTCAGCACCCAATGCATGCAGTTCCTAGGTCCAAACCCATTGACTATTTCACTCACTCTTAAATACCTTCTTTCTTATTTACATACCATCACACTTTATGGTGGTCGATTACTTGGTACAACTCCAGCACCCTCCATACCTATTATATAACTAACTTAATTGAGGGTCGATGGGTTATTCAATATTCCGCCGTTAGTCCTCTTTCAATAAACATTCACGCTAACAAATATATTCACTCTCAATTCAGGCTGGGGACACTATCATTGCTATATACAATAAAACAACCGTGTTTTCTCCCACAATCGGAACAGGGGACCCAGATACTCACTGCCGTGCTCAAGTCCAAATCTTATGTCGACCTACTATAAATCGAAGGAGTTGCACCCTTCAATTACGTGGGATACATCACATACATGCGTGGGCTTTGGCCCAAAAGTAGAGCTCTCGATACTTCTCCATCACGATTTCCACACGTATAACTAACGCAATTGAGGGCCGATGGGTACTCGTTATTCCGTCTTCAACCCTCTCAAACGAAACATTCACGCTAATAAATACATTCACTCTTAACACGCTCTAGGAATACAAATTATCATTACTATATAAAATAAAAAAACTCTGTTTCTTCCAAAAATCGGAACTTGCTGCCGTGCTCAATACGAATCTCATATCGGATGACCTACGCACTATACTATAACCTTTCAAATAGGTGAGTCCCGTCGAGCAACTTTTCTTTATATGCCTGACATACGACCTTTGGTCCAAAAGTGCCTCGGTATTCCTCCATCATCATCTACACATACATAACTAACCTATTTAAGGGGTTCACGCTAATAAATACACTCACACGCTAGAGACCCTATCATTGCTATGCACAATAAAACAACCATGCTTCCTGCAAGGATCGGAAATGACTGATTAACATATCGGGTGGCAATCTTACACGCTCCCTATATATATAACCATGGAATTGCACCTCTCAACCAGATAGGATCTAAGCAAGGTAAATTAATCGAAATTATAATAATTACCCAGTTAATCGAAAGGTGTATTTATTTATTTAAAAAGGAAAGTTCTACACCTCTAATTTTCCTCGTGGTCCTTTTCCCGACTTAATTTCCTTTTACTTCTTACGGAAAGAGGAAATGTACGCCCTTTGAATCACTGGCCTCCTTCGCACGAGTTTCTTTCATCCCATTAGAAAACGAAAAAAAACTGATATGTACATTTATTTTTTTAAAAAGATTTTTAATTGAGTTCCTGACGTCTAGTCCGATGGCCCAAGTACTGTAATTAAAGTTTTCATCCCTTCGTTGACGAACCTCGGCTTCCCTCCAAATCTTTATCTTTGACTCCGTTATAAGAAAATCCAAGTAAAAATAAAAAATTCGAAATGAGAAAGTTATGTAAAGTTAATTTTCACGTAGCGATTTTCCTAAAAAATTGATAACATATAATTATTTATATTAAAACATCTATACAGTTTTTCTCAAATTAATTAACGATTTGCAGGACTTACAGTAATGTCTTGTTTTACTTAATTTTAAATTCGAGGAATTTTTAATCAGGAATAGGAATCTTATTCTGCATAGGCCTTCACACCATCAGAGGATTTGTTCCACCGTTTCTTCTTCTCCTACTGTCTTCTATACCTCTGGAGTGAGCAAACCCACTATCATTCTAGTCAACAAGGCCTAGGTTTCATATATTAGAAACTCTGCCTTGAAATAAAATCCCATTGAACCAAGGACTTATTCTCAAACTATTGGCTGATGGATGTACGCTTTTGGCAATCTGGATTTGCCGCAGAAAGGTTCCGGGATAATAGTTCCCCTCATCGAACTTTCCGACGCCTATTTATCGACCTCCCCATTGTCCCTCTGTTCTGTATCTAGTGTAATGTTTTTGTTCCGAATATCTGACAGGGCACAGCAGTAAGAATCTTAGCCTGGTCGTGGCTTCGTGGCAATATCAAACTTATGCCTTCAGAGTCTTCAGTGCATCCATTTTTAATCCCTCATACGTCCTAGTTTTATTAGCTATGCCGTTAGTTTCTGCAATTTTTTTATGAACTCAGTCTTGCAATACATTCCCATTGTACGGAGGAATTATTTTTAACCCGTAGTCTGAAGGATCCGAGTTTCAGGGCGGAACTTTCTTCGGTCAATTTATTTGGTCCTTCGTCCCAAATACCCAAACAATGGAGATTTTGTTGTTTTACCCAGTGTCTGACAGTGCCTTAATGTAATCCCAAACGGTTGTGGACTTTTTTTTTATGTCGGGCTGTTTTAGTAGATGGCTATTTTATTGGTTATATTCAGGCTTTTGACCTATATGGCACAGTGTCTCCGCCTGAAAGACATTAGAATATTGCATGTTATTCCAAAGTTTCTCATGAAAGGTTAACCATGAAAAGAATTACGACTGATCATGTAAGATCTAACTCTACACTTTCATCCCTTCCCCCAGTGTTTTTCCAATTTAAAACTTAAACTAGTCCTTTCATTCTTTTAAAATTTCCCTGGGCGTTATTGATTTCAGCCTAATATTATTCTTTACATGAACACGATACTTTTTTCTACTAAACCAGAATCCTGGGCAATTTTTCACTGAGACGCAGTGGAAAAATTAATTTTGTTTATTAGTTATCTTAGATTTGTGGGATGTAGATATTTATAATTAATTAAGGTTGAGTTTTATCAAGAAGATGTCTGTCATGCTATTTTTATTCATAAGAAATAATCGACATACGGTACCTATCACACGTACCTGGAACCAAGCCGGACATTAAATATACAAAACACCTTAGGATATTTCTAGACTAGCGAGCTACAAATATTCTAGCGACACGTAAAAACTTACGGAACCCAATGGCTGTGATATTTAATTATTTTTTTAAAGTTTACAATAAGTGATAGTTTTTTCGATGGCTGTCATTTCATCAATATTACTGCCAACATGAAGAAATCAGAATCAAATGTCTCAGGTCATAAGCAGACGTGCGTAACAGTACAATTGCTGTTGTACTATCTAGTTTATCGGTGCTGAATATGTTGAGAATTTTTTAAATTGTTATATACTTGCCCAACGAGTAACGTTGAGAGGATGTTCGATTTGTGATTATGCAGATGACATGGTCTGCTTCAGCAGAGGGAAGACCCCGCTGCAGTTAAAGAAAACTACGATCATTACGGCTCAAAGAATGTAACCTTGATGTGACTTAACACACTTCGTCTAAATTTTAATGAAAACTATGTATTTTCATCTCTCCACTTTATGCCTCTTTGTCAATATCTCCAACTTCAATGGAGCTTATAGTTCAAGAAATAGCGGGTGCAGCGTGGTTCCTGCCCCTCTATTGGCAGCACTGACAATTTTGGCGCCAATCTAAAATCTCCATCTTGGAATCTTCTACCTCCAACCATCTTTTATCGCTTGTAATATTTGCCAAACATAATTTTTTCTCAACCAGTTTACAATTTAACCTTTTCTTGCCCAAAGTTGCTTCAGAACCATGGCAAGTTCAGCCATTTTGTTTAAGGTTAACAGAAAATCCCTTGAGATTAGGGCTGGCGCAGTGTTGTTCCTGCTTTTTTTCTGCCGTGTAATGGCGACACTGATTTTTTGGCGCCAATCTAAAATCTCCAACTTGGAATCTTTTATTTCCAACCTCTGCACCTTTTATCGATTGTTATATTTGTCAAACATAATTTTCCATAATCAGTTTATAATTTAACCCTTTCTTGCCCAAAGTTGCTTCAGAATAAGACCTATACCAATTTTGTTTGAGGTTAGCAGGAATTCCATGAGTTAGGGCAACACTGATTTATTTGGCGCCATTCTGAACCCTCTATCACTAAACTCACGTGATTTCCCGCGAACCTTTTAACAAAATTCTAAAATTGATCTTGCTCTAAGGCATTAGATCCTTAAGTATTAATGCTCAACCTAATGGTCAACCCATAATTATGTTGTCGTCTAAGAAACTTGCATCTTTATGTTACTTGCTATTTAGACTCCGTGACTACATTCCGCTGAATTCAAACTCCAACTCCATTACGCTGTATTTTTTCACATTAGCTATGGTGTGATTTACTGGGGGACTGCCTGCCAACGGAGGAGGGTGTTTTCTCTTCAAAAGAGTACGGACATACAGTCAATCTCATGGAGGACATCGTGCAGAAACTATTTTAATATGCCTTGCATTCTTACTTTCCCATGTTTATTGGTTTTCTTCTTTTAAAAAAACTTTTACTCGGTAGATGAATTTTTACTGTCGTAAATTAACCTTGACTATGTCCCTGTTATATTTGTATGTGAATTTTATGGTTAATTTCTATATTACACTACTGTATTCAATGATAAATAAATAATAAAGAGGGAAGAATATATTTTGGGAAAAATAAATTTTTTTTAATGGATTTCCTTCGGATTATATTGGAAGCTGTGGAACTGATAGACAGATCACTTCCCTAGGTCCGCCTAGTCTGGTTAGTTTATCTATATGATAGGGAGTGGCTTCAATATTCTCCTCCAAAGAATTGACCTTATTTTTAATGACATAAACCATAAAAGTCCTATGTGGGATGGGTGTTTTAAGTTTAACGGTGGTCCGGTACGATGATAGTCCGTTTAAGAGTCCCTCATCCTTCGGAAGACTGCCGGAGTCCCAACCATGGCCATTTCATAAAATTCCCTTTTAAACCACGAAGAAGAAGAATAAAGAGTGATTAAAAGGAATCTTCCAGATATCAGAGTCAAGGTCGTCCCTAAATAAAATAAAGGGGGTTCTCGAAGGAGCAACAGCCGCGGCCCATGGGGTGGGAGTCGTCCCGTGAGGACATCGGGGTCGGGGGCGCCCTCTACCTCCTACCAACGGGCGCTCATTCACCGCCGACAAGTCGTGGCGAACGTCCACCGCGCGCACTTCCCAGTTCTGTGAATTATCGCGATTTACGCCCTACCCGTGTGTTTTTCCGGTTTCAGTGTTTCTGCCTCGCTGCTTCCTCTCGTCTGTATGTTTGAACCTTGACAGAGTGGATAATTTGTGATTTTCGACCATCAAGGATAAGAGGTGAGCGATTGTTTTATATTAAGAAAAAATATACCTTAAGATATGACGAAGGACAGGTTTATCGCTTGGACGACGGTTGCACAATTCAACCTAGAAAACACACCTCTTAAGAATTCGATGACTGTTCCAAATTTCCGGTTTTTATACTTACGATATTCCTGGCATGTCTCTAGCTATCGAGCTTAAATCTCGTAAAAATATCATGAAAAGTTCATGTATATAAAAAATACTACAACCTGTTGAGGTATGCTCTCGCCCATTCGGCTGTAATAAGGAAGTCAAGCAAGTAATTCCAGTAGAATACTCGTGTTTTTCAAAAAAGGTTGTACCCTCGACAGTCATGACACGACAGATAAAAGATAGAGAAGATTTCTCATTGCGAAACCTAAGAATATTCCTCAAGGTTAAGGATGCTGCAAATTTGCATCTCATTGAGTTTTTTGTTCAGCTCGAAGACTCATAAAACAATAAAAATATGTAAATCTTAATGAAGATTTACCATTCATTTGTATTGACCCATAAATATTAACTCACCGCTTCCGATTCTTCAGTATTTATGTTTATTTCAATTAAAGATTGTTTTAGTAAATAGACAATTTCCGTTCGAAAATTCGTCCAGGACGTTTCTTGTTCTGTCGTTAGATTTTCTTCTTTCTTAGACTTCTTCAGCGAAGCCCGGTGTTTTAAGTCCGAAGTCAGTGTGATTGCACGGTTGGAAGTTGTAATCGGCTGATATGGGGATTTTGACCTTTCCAGCTTCGCTCTTCTCTTTAATAATGGGCTAATATTTTTACTTAATTTTCTTTTTTTCCGACCAATCTAGTATGCTGTTTATAAACAGCTACATTAAAATTTTTGGAAAATATAAATGCTATATTTACATTATTTCACTACTTGTAAGCTAAACAGTGCTTTATAGGAAATATAATTTAAGTACACATCAAACTTTTTTCACCTTTTTTTTCAAGCAAAAAACAAATACAGACATTTTGTCTGAGCGAAGTCAGGTGTTTAAGTCCCAAGCCAGTTTCGTGATTGCACGATTGAAAATTTTAATAGGGCAATAGGCGGATTTCGACTTTTTCAGCTTTGGTCTTCTTTTTAATTATGGACTTATTATTTTCACTTAATTTTCTTATTTTTTCCAGTCAATAAAGTAAGCTTTTTATAAACAAATAGGTAAAATTTTTGTAGAATGATATTAAATACTATATTTGCATTACTTACCTGCTTGTAAGATAAAAGTGCTTTATACGAAATATAATTTAAGTATACTTAAAACTTTTCTCACTTTTTTTCCCAAGCAAACGGAAAACAAATTTTGCCTTAGAGAAGTCCGGTGTTTTAAGTCCGAAGCCAGTTTCGTGTGATTGCACGGTTGGGAATGCGTAATTGGCTGATATGGGGATTTTGACCTTTACATGTTCTTTTTAATGAGGGATTATTATTTTCAATTAATATTCTTATTCTTTTCTATCAATACAGTAAGCTATATATACACAAATTCATTAAAAACTTTGTAGAATGAAACTTTTCTTATCTGGTTATACGCTAAACAGTTCTTTGTACGAATTATACTCAATTAAGAGCATATAAAAAATTGTGATTTCCCATAAATTATTTGTTCGATCCTACGGGTTACAAAGTAATTGTAGTATACAAACCTGAAAATCCAAAAGAATCAGCAAACTCTGTATAAACTCAAAAAACATAAATCATTTGAATTTTTTTTACTTTGTTGTGAAATGAAGTAAAGAAGTGAGTTTTTGAATTGAAAAGAAGTAAGTTTTTCTAAAAAGAATTATTTCCTCATCCGGCTTAGTTTCATTCCTGTCGGCCTGTTAAAGTGTAACAAGTTCACCCTCGAATGTAAAGATACACCTTGAAATTCAATCTACCATCCGACACTTCGGATCGTCCGGTGTATTTTTCCGCCGATATCCCGGATTTCGTTTTAAAAAAAAGATTTCTGTTATTGTTCCGTCGGGATCTTGAACCCGGGACCGAATGTGACGAAGGCCCTCTTTGTTAACCGATTGTCGTTCACACGCTTGACAATTCAACAGGAAGGAACGGCTCTTGAACTTTCCACGATGAGGAACGAAAGGGAATCTGTTTAGCCATCCAACTGATTATCTGGAAAACTGTCATTTTTCCAGTTCTATATATATGAATGTATAAAAGAACAACAAAATTCACAATGGAAAACTTCGTGCACACGCGGTGTTTCTATAGTTTTCAAAGATTAAATTTTTCAAAGCTGTACTATTTTCCGATACGGAGATAAAACTTCACGGTGACTTCATTAGTGCGAAATCTAGGCTTATTTCTTCCTACAAACGTCACAGCAATAATACATTTACGGTCGACTGCGCAAGGTTACACAGCGATGCAAATTTACGATGTGACTTTCGTTCTGTGAAATGTCGGAACATTTCACGAATGAAGTTGGGAGAAAAATGAGATTTATTTTGCGAAGGTGCAAGTAGGACTTTTGATGAAGTTGTGCGTTACTTAATGACTAGACACTTTGTTCGTTGAAAATCAAAATCAAACTAAATTGCAATTTGAAGAGAGAGGACCTAGTTGAAATTTTCAATTAACACATTTTTCACAGCCTAAATATTTTTCCTTATTCAAATGAAAAGCTCAGCACATAAAAACCAGACACAATATTTTGCAAAGACTGTTATTTTAAGTTCTGCCCACGGAAATTTTTTTTGTTTGTTGAAAAACTACATTTCTCAAATGTAGAAACTGTCGAACTATCCATCCTATCGGTGAAGTGGATCAAATTGAAATTAAAAATATCTAAAATTAACACAGACAAAAAAGAAAAAGAAACAACAATACAGAAGTTGTAAAACCAACATTAACCTAATAAAAAGCACAAAAAAGGAAAAATATTCAACGTAAAAGTCAAACAAAACACGTAAAAAAGACACGATAAACTTAATGGATGTGAAAATAAAAAACATTGACAAAATATCTGCAATAAACACAGACAAAACAAAAAAAAGGACAATAATGCAGAAGTTGTAAAACCCAACTTTAATTTAATAAAAAGCACAAAAAAATGAGAAACATTCAACGTAAAAGTCAAACAAAACACGTAAAAAAGACACGATGAACTTAGAGGACAAGAAAATCAGAAAAAAATAGACAAAATGTCTGCAATGAACACAGACAAAACAAAAAAACGAACAATAATGCAGAAGTTGTAAAACCCAACTTTAATCTAATAAAAAGCACACAAAAAATGAGAAACATATTCAACGTAAAAGTCTAACAAAACACGTAAAAAAGACACGATGAACGTAGTGGACAAGAAAATCAGAAAAAATTGACAAAATATCTGCAATGAACACAGACAACACAAAAAACGAACAATAATGCAGAAGTTGTAAAACCCAACTTTAATCTAATAAAAAGCACACAAAAAATGAGAAACATTCAACGTAAAATTCATACAAACACATATAAAGAGACAATAAATAATGTGATCAACTAAAGCAACTTCTCTATTGTTAGTTTTTTGTCGGTATTTAGTGTAGACATTCTATCTACTTTTTCTTCTTTGGTTGTAGATTATGTTTATTATGACTTTTGGATTATTTTTGGAAGTTTGAATTTGAAAGAGACGGATTTTGAGAGGTGTAGAGGGCAAACATCGATGGATCGACGTACGATTTAGTTTTTTTTTTCTTTTTACTTTGTTCTGATTTCTCCAAAAATTAATTGTTCAGTGGCTATGGGTAGATTTATGAGAAAAACCGTAGATAGAGGAAAAAAACATAAAATGTTGAATATCTTCGAAATGGTTGAGAATCGGACCATGGTTCATACGAACTTTTCTATTGCATTTGAGGCGTAGAGGCACCTGGCGAACTTAGTAGTACGAGAATAACTATTTCGCTATTTTTTGTTAATTTCGGCCCACGTTGTGAATTTATCAAATGAATCGTAGGGTTTTTTAGGCTTAACGCTGTTTAGAAACGTTTTCTTCCGTGCTCCCAATCGTATTAATTCTTGAAAATATGGCTCCTTTCAGAATTGGGCCCTCGAGTGCCGGTTCTATTGAGATTAATGTCTCCTTGAATAGTTCTCCAATTTACCATTTGCAAATAATCGCTTAACGAGGTGGATAATGCAATAGAAAGATACTCGAGAATAGAAAATTAACAAATGCAAAGTTTTTATTGTTACCTCCTTCAAACCGTCATTGTTTGAGCGTGTTGAAGGCCGGCCAGTTTGTGTGGGCTCGTTTTGTCCGTACCGTGTGTCAGTTTTATCTTCGCACTTCTGATGTACAGTGCTTTTGTCGACAGATGTTTGAAGCGCGCCGGAACGAAAATTAAACGAAGACCTGTGAAGGTAAAACGGTTGAATGTCAGGTTTAGTGAGGAAAAAAAGTTTGCGTCGAGGTCAAATTACCATGTGCGTGGCAAGTTTGAATAGTCAATGAGCAAGAGAGGCTGTTTGTCTGTTATACCGCAGGAACAATTACGGACCGAAGTCGCAGCTCTCAGGACCTTTTTTTTACTAAATATTAATGCTTACCACTTTCTAAGATTGATAAATAATTCAGTGTTAAATTTCGCTCCGATCCGAAAACAAACGGTAACTTATAAAACGTAGGTTTCAAATTGACCTTTTTTTTGTTCACACGTGCTCCAATTCGTCGGCCTCCTTAAAGGATAAAACGACTCACGTGGTCTCAAGGGCTTAACCGGCGCTTGATGTCCTTTCTTACCAAATGGATCTTATTAGTGAGGATGATGAGGCTCGTTCCTTCCTCTCTTTTGTTAACTAAAGGATAATTGAGATTCTTTTTCTGATGGGAACACGTGGTTTACTTTTAGAAAGCCCTTCTTATTAGGAAAATTATCACTCTGTTATGCAATGGAAGGAACGACATTCTCTCGGTGGACACGATTTTCGTTATGAAGCAATTTCTTTTTATGATCATCGTAATAGTTTAACAATTGAATCGTCCTCTTATTTAACTTTTCTCCGTTGCATGTAGAAGTAATATTCGGGGTGAGTAATATACTTGTAATACACCTTTGAAAGACCGTTATCGACCGTTCTGTACCTATAGCACACGGGTGAGTCCTAGATCCAGTGATTATTAGCCCTGGTTTCAGTGGTTCAATTTCGTCGTCCAAAACACTTCAGACGTCGTTGCAACTGTTGCCGTGTTTGGGTATACCAACCTTCTTCAGATGCCATTCATTGTGGAGTGAACTGTCAAGAAGATTTTTCCTCTGATGCAACCTTTCGTTTCGTTTATTCCAAAATTTCCTAGATGGTTCTTCGATTGTTGTCCAATTCCACTGAATCCTCATTTTCAATTTGTCTTTTTGTCTAAAATACTCCTTCACAGTGTGAATCCATTGGTCTCAGGACCTATCAGCGTTGTAGACCCTGCAAATGCGCCCTCTCTCACGTTTCCTTCCATTCCTGCTTATCCTGAAACCCAGGGTGACTAGTTCTGCATACTTAATCTATTTATTTTAGTTTTGCGATTCAGCATCATGTTGAGCTAATGATGTTTGAACTTAGTGCTTTGTTGACTGCTCGGCTACCTGACATTCTTATTTTCGCACCCTTTGTTCCGGTTGAACTAGGTAACTTGGCAATAACATTTTTAAACTGGCCTTAACGGAAAAGTTTCACGTTAAAAACTCATGTGTCATATCTTTAATATCCAGTTTAAAGTAATACTCCGAAAAAAGAGAAAGTGTGACTGTGTTTATCGAACTTGAGATAATCGAACAGATAACACGAGAGGATAATTCCTGGCCCTTTCCCAGCTAATGAATTTCTCTGTTTTTATTCCATAGGGGTAAATTATGTAAATTTTCTGTTCGTGCTAGTATTTTTAACTTTTTTTTAAGGCCTTAATCAGTCTGAAAGGTGAAGAAATGTAATGCGGTATCACTTTCTGCACAAATCCTATTAAATTAACAATTTTCATTATAAATGAACCGTACTGTCCCATTCTGATATGCTGTCTCAACTCATTAATTACTTCATTTAAGACATAAAACTATTCGTAGAAATTGAAAACATTTTGCTGCTACATATAGGGCATTTTGAGGGCTGCTGCAGACCACTCTGTGCTCTTCGATGTAGCAGCGGTCTTTGCCCTACCGTTACCACACCTTTCACGGTCGTGTTACGAAGTCCCTAAGAGCTTTCTCTGGCGGAATATCTTTTTCTTAATCTCTGCAGAATCTACGTGTACCGTTTACTTTTAGGGGTCAGAAACTTCCAAGGGCGACGCCTGGGATCGAACGCGGTACGTGACAGACGAGGCCGAATATCCGCCGAAGCGGTCCGTTCATATTTTTAGAATGGAAATTGTCGGCGAGGTGATTGACGTTTGACCGCAGGTTTTGACGTCGGTAAAAAATAAATTATCATATAAAGATTGATCTTTATTCAGAGTAAATGTATTGGCATAATTTAACCGTTTCCAGTGGGTTCTCAATGCGCCCTCCACGTTTTTAAACATTGGGTTTGGGTCAACGCTCTCGAAAAGAATTGATTAGTTTTAATTTCGAAGAAACACAAATTTCCTCTCTTTGGGATATACGAGTTGAGACTGTCTTATCGTAGATAGATAAAGGCCCGGCATTACACATCGGCACTGATCGGATCCTTTTCCTTGGGAAATATCGTCCCTTGATTATACAGAGCAGACATTACGGGTCGTGCCAAATTGATAGGTATAAAATTTAAATCCGCCCGGGGTGAACAGATCCGACAGGAAACCTTTGCGATATTGCCACCTGCTGATTTATTGCCCGTTTTGGTGTTGGTGTTGAGCACCTACTGCAGCCCGTACGAGCATGTAGGCGGCGAATATTTAAAACTTATGCAATCGAAACGTGCAACTCCTTCCGTGAAACATAATCTTCGACAGCATAATTTTTTAGAAAATTGAGCTCGTTGCAAAACATCCACTCGGTAAATTTTAAGGATATCGTGAATAATGCTCACACCCACGACCGTGTGGTCGTCATTAATGATTCTATAAATTATATACTTGTGAATAAATTGAGTGATTAGAGGAAATCATAAAATCACGTACAGTATGTTATACCATAGAACGAGGAAATGTTCGTGTGGTTTTTCATTCGTTATTATTTCAAAACTGTTAATTAACATTTTTATGTACTTACATATGAGGATTGGTCGTTTTCACACCAAGAGCATTACGTGTGAGGTCATAAAGAAAAAGTGTCTTGTGCTGAAAATTATAAAATATTTTCTTTCTCATGGCTTCAAAACCCAATTCATGCGTGCTTATTGTATGGAATTAGCTGGGAGGTAGCTCGTAAAATTTGCACTTGCTTCCGGGAATGGGGAATTAAAGATGAACCGCGGTCTGGTAGACCTGTCTTGAATGGCGACAAATTGAGGGAAGTTATCGAACTTGATTCGGGTCAAAAATGTCCGAAGCCAGAGTGTTCAAGCGATGAAAACATTCACACTAGCTTAGACTTGGGAAAACATGGAAATTGACAAATCGGTTCCTCATAAATTGACCAACGGTAACAAGCTTCTACGCCCAAATTTCTTTTCATTGCTTTCACGACACAAAGTAGGACTTCAACCGGTTTGTCTCATGAGACGATGATCCTACAGTCTCACCAAGAGGTCGTACCATTGTTAACCACTAAATACCCTGCCCAATTGACGCAGAAACCAAATTTTCGCCAGCATAAGGTTGTTGCTTTGTGAACGGCATTGTGCACTACGAACTGGACAGACGTCATTGCAGAAATCTACTTAAGCCTGCAACTTGTCAAACTTGCCCTGGCCCAGAAAACAAACTGCTTCGTGAACGGAAAAGGTGTGATTTTTCACCAGGTCAACGCCATACCTCATACAGCCAGAACAAGGTGATAAAAGCTTAGTTGGGAGTCCTCCCACACCCTCCCTACTTTCCAGACCTGGTCCCATCTGAATTTAGCCTTTTCTTAACAATGGACAATCATATGCGCAATTGGGAATTTGACAATCACCAACAGCTAGAGGGCTGAATTTATATTTGAAGTCTCCAGGTCTAAAATTTTATAAGAAGGACTGAGATACTACCACGTTGGAAGACAGTTATAGATGTCAATTTTCCCGAATAAAATATTTATAAACTAATATTAATCGTGACAATTATAAAACTCTTTCAACACCCACGGGCTTTTCTGGTTTCCTGGTATTACCATGAAATATGTACTGATATAAGATTCTAGATCGAGAACTGGGTCAAATACTTGAATTATGAAAACTATCGCCACTTGGACTGCCTGCCAAATTTAGCTGTATATTTTAGCTAGATATGTTATTATTTAAAATATTGTCAGTAGAAGATATGCAATTCATACTCGTGTGTATGTACAATTGAAATGTTGATATTTCACGTCGGAAACTTTTCTTTCTAAAAACAAAGCAGGTATAAAGTTTCATACGTGCTGGGTAAATTTAATGATGAATTAGTAAGGCCATTTTATATTATTGGTTCGGATGCGAGGCTTTAGGACGTCCGTCGTACTCAAAATATCCCAGCCTCCTGTAATCGAGTAGCAGGGATTAAGCGAATAAGGATGATCAAAAATAATGAGGGAGGGCGGCTTATACTCACAGACTACATCGTGCAACTTAACAGCTCTTTGATTATTAGCAGGATTTGAAGGATTTTTTGTTTTTTTATAACTGGTTTAGTACTGGATAGACTCGATTAAACTTTTCAATTTGGAAAATTATCGCCAACGAAGGGTTCGTTTAACCCCGCCCGAGGAATATCGAGTACTCTGGGGTGTGGGTGTGTGACGTCTAGAGAGTGAAAATAATTTATTAGCGTGAATGGAGAGTTTAAACCCGCCCCCGAGGAATATCGAGCACTGTGGGATGAATGTGTAACGTCTGGAGAGTAAAAGTAAGTTATTAGCGAGAATGGACTTCTATGTTTCTATCGGGTGTTGTGTTTATGTAATTTATTGGAATTAATGTAATTTATTAGCGCGAAAGAAAGGGGTTGTTTATAACCTCGCCTCGAAGAACATCGATTTCTCTAGGAAAGTGAATTTGTCCAGACTTCTAAGTTTGCTTAATTAAAGTCGTGATGTGTAATACGCGTTGTATGTTTTATGTCCATTTTTTAGATGACAACCTAAGGTACAAACGAAAGGCTAGTATTTTAAGATATTTATTTAGTTATGGCATAAAAGCAGAGGGTCACTAGACGCTCAAATAGCTGCATGTTGAAAAATAGGCGTGAAAGGACAGAAAACGAAGGAAAATACGCAGAGGGCTAGCGATGACCTGAGCTGTTTTCGACCCATAAACCAACTACTTTTTATATACATACATTGCCAAAGATGTGTCACATAGTAAGCCTCTGGGAAATCTCGGTCCGTCTGTTTTCGCTACAGTTGCCGATCGGATGTCATGTGTCATGTCCAAACGGGAAGGATAAAAATAAAAATTCAAGTAAAAAGGTTATCCAGTGAAAAATCCGCCTGATGAGTGAAAACTTTCGGATTCTCCATTCTTAACAAAATTTGGACTGTTGTTACAATTTTATAATAAACATCAGTAAAAAATTGGGCTTTGGTCACACCTAAAGCGAAGTGACGTAATTTGATCATTCACGGCGTTAAGAAACGTCAACAGTAGCTAATTTAAAATATGTGAATTTAGCGGTTAAAGTATAAAGAACCCACGCGACCGGTTGAAACAGCTGCTGAACGCGTAGGCCGAACCCAGGCCTCTTTGACCGGAAATTTATACATCTCGACTCAATCGATTCTTTAAAAAAAAAGAGGAAGAAAACTAATAAACGCCTGTCCAGCGTAGAGAGTTGAAGATTATCGTCGATAAAACTGTTTCATGACTGAAGGCATTGCCCTTGAGTCCACCTGATCCGCCGCGGCGTCCACAATGAAAGGAGGGGTCGTGCATCTACCTACCTTACCTGCCTTCCTACCTTACATCCCATCCATCCTCTCCATCCTCCGTCCCTCCTTTCCGGACGAATGGAATCCCACACGAACACACTCTCACATACAGTTTTTTCTCCTATTCCGCTTTCGTCACAAGTCCTACAACGGTATTTACCTTTTTTAACCCCCCTCGGCGTTCTATTAAAGATTAAAAGTGAATATTTTTCTACACTTGATTTCGTTCTTATCTTAGCCTTAGTGTCTGTTAAATTCTATTATTTAGCCTGACAAATATAAATTTCATCGGTTATTTTCAAAGAAAAACCGACAGAATAAACATTTCCTTTAAGTAGAAATAATTGTACGATTTTAACTTCACGAGGGAAACCACAGCTGCCGTATGTTTGGTTTTCCCTTTCTGGCGAGAGCAAAGAGCTACAATTGGCGGACCCACCAATCGAGCATTACAACCAAACCGTGAATAAACCGTCTGCATATTGTTCAACCTTTTCATTATAAAACAAAACAAAACAAAATGAATTCACCAATTTACAGTTATGTGTTATAAATATTAATAAGTAAAATAATACTTATTGTTTTTATATTAACAATACAGTGTTAACTGCTGACTAATTTGACATTCACAACCAACTTTCCATTGCTGAATCGTTTTCAGGTTAAATTTTATGTACATATATCACATAGACGGTTTTGAAGAGATAAATGTGCACATTGTAAAGTTTTTTCTGTTTTCCTCATTGTCTTTGTTATCGTCAATTATGATTAATTTAGATTCTTATAGTTCCTGAACTGCTGATTATTCTGTCATTCTATCAGCATCCGTCTAATCACTGAACCAACTTCCGGTGATTCTCGCATTGGTTAAGTTTCAACTCTACGTTGATTGGTAAGAAATAAATTATCGAAAAATAATTTGTACCACTTTTGTTATTTAGCCGCCGAAGAGGGTCTATATTAGACAGACACGCCTCTGACGATATAAACGCCTATTTTGAAAAAGACAATTTATTTCTTACCAGTCAACTTATTATGGAGTTCAACAAAATTAGAATGGACATTTATCAAAAAATTTCAACTCTACCGTTATTTCCATAATGGATTTTTCGATTTGCGTGATAAAGAATGATTATTTATGAAGGAGATGCAGTTGAAAACACGATAGAAAGGCACTTTGCAACATGCAGATGAATTTAAATGAAAGGGTCGCCATAGCTATAGCCGTACTGCAGTGTTCGCATTGAAAAAGTCTAAAATCGTAATTTTTTTAAATCTGGGCGATCAGATTTTCTAAATTTTTTATTCGTAGCCTGTACATATTTGTACGTACTGCAAATGAGATCAAAGTACGTTTTTTTCACACGGCCACAGTACTAACACTAGGAAACACTCCACACGGAGGACACATGCCGTATCAGCGAATGTTGGCAGTCAGTGCGAGGGAGCAAGGTGTCCAGGCCATAAGGAGACGTGTGTTCAAGGGAATGTGAAGTTAGGGTCGAGTAGTATTTAAAGGTTGGTGTGAAACCTTTGGGATCAGGAATGGACCACTTTGTTGTGGATAGTGAGGTTAGTAACGCAAGGAGCTTTGGCGGTTTATCTGAGGACTGTTTGTTGGAAGTATTTGATGTGCTCTATGCTGGATGGCTTGGCGGAACTCCATAGTTCCACTTGATATGTCCAAATTGGTCGCTAGAAAGTCTCATATAACGTTAGTTTAATTTTAACAGTCAACACTGATTTCAGTCCTAGAAGTCTTCGTGTGTTGTCCAAGTCTTCTGTTAAGTTGTTGTCTTTTAAGTTTTGAATGGGGATTCCATGTCATTCTGCTGTCTAGGTATAGACATAAGTATTTGACTTGAATGTCCGTATCTCTTTTTGTTGATGTACAGTGGAGGACAAGACTGTAATACATCCTTCAGTTTTTTCCTCCACTGTTTGCACTAGTCTTTGATAAGCTTCTTGAATGTTTAGAGTAATTTGGATAGGATTCGAGTTAGAGAACAAAATTGCGGTATCGTTCGTGTAGGTTGTGATGATAGATTGGGATGTGCGAGCAGGCCAGCAGTATGGATGATATGAAGGATGGGATCGACAGTCCTCTCTTGGGTCTGATTTCCTAGAACTCGTTGCCACAACTCACTCCGAAGCAGCGTGGATAGGTAGGATTTATCAGGATAAGGTAACAAGGAGTGTTTGGAGTTAAGTTTATAAGGCATAGCCCGGGTGTCGGACCCCATCAAAAGCTTGCGTTACTTCTAGGGAAATACTTACTTCTAGGGGGGGGGAACCAATATTCAAAAGACAATCATACAATACATTCTAAATTTTGTATAATATAATAGAGGCTAGTCCAAAACCAGCACAGTTTTACCAATTTTTATAATTATTTGGGTATTTTTAATTTTTATTATTAGACCAGAGGATCAGTAATTGTTGATCCACTAAGTTCGAAGCATTTGGTGTCAGTCTATGTTGCATTTTTTTAGCGTAATTTCCAGTTTATTCCTTACTTAACAAAAATTATTTACAATTATATTCATAATTTTGTTTTAGGCCTTGGGTAACTTGGTTTTTCATTTTTTCATCGGTTTTTCTTTGTTTAAACTGTAATAGTTCTGTTTTACACTTTGTTTGCGTTTTTTGGTTATAATTTTATAAAGGTAATTTTAAATGAAACTTCCTTTTATTGCCAACTAGTTTCGATATATTAAATTTAAAATCGAGCCTTTCTAATAAAAAAAAACTTAAAATTTTAAATTATTAATTTCTGTGAAGAGTGGTAAAATGTAAATATTATGTAAATTAACCTGAATCTAATTCTTCGTTATTTTCTAGCCTTGAGAACGGTTTAATAAATAGAAACTTGTTGGCAAAAAAGGAAGTTTCACAAATTTCAAGTTTAGTTAGTTCGGTTAATATCATTATGGTCCGCTTATTCTCCCTACTGCGGACTGTCATACTTGGAGATGGTCGGCTACGAACTTGTTGAATTCTGCATGGTTATGTACGTATAGTTTTGTCGTTTTCGATCATTCTGGTTTGCCCATTCTCCCTACTTTAGGTTGTACTTTTGAGATCGTGAGCCACGAATTTGGTGAATTCTCCAGGGTGATGAACCATTGATCGTTCACGATCATTCTAATTCGTCCATTCTCCCTACTTTGTACAGCCGGGCACAGAGAAGTGAACGACGATCTTCTTGAATTGTGTAGAGTCATCAACTTAAAAACCAGTAGTTTGCTCTTTCACCGTCATTCTAGTCCGCCCATTCACTTTACTTTAGACAGCTAGACACGCTAGTCAGCAACTAACTTCTTCAAGGATACAAATCAGAGAAGAAACTCCGGTGTATTATTTTTACAAAGCCAACATACACACATTTATACATAGCACATTTTTAAAAGGACATCGCGTCGATTTTATGAAATCTCATCCTATTTCACTGTTCTGAAATACTGGTACCATAAAAACAAGCTTCTCTTATTTATTCTAGTTTTTAAGAGTGGTTTAACGGCTAAGCCCTTTTAACTGCTTAACTTATTTTTCAAGTCCTCGCGGGTAATGTAGAACCCTGACATCTACCTTTTAATTGCTTTACCCCATCAGTAATATCACTTTCATCCTTCTGCGTTTTTCTAAACGTCCTATATTTAAATAATTGTAATCTTTCCGGGGTGTATTTTGGGTATAAATACAACAAAGAGACTGTCTTTAGGTTTTTTTAATTAACCTTTTCCGATCCTGGATCGAATCCAAAAGCTCCGCTGTATTCCGTAGGTGTTCGGGAGAAAGAGTGAAAAGTTACAAACCTCGGTTCGGTTAGGAAATTGTAGAATGTTACCGCCGGTCGCGCCGGCTTCTTTTTGCGAAATTCGTCCACCTAGTGTTGCAATTTTCAACAGTGCCATATGGTAAGCACTTCTATGTCCTCAAAGGTTAAGGTTGTCAATTTTAACTTTCCGCCCTTGTAATAATTAATAAATAACGTTGTTTATAATTAACATGGTTGAATTAGGCTGTTAAAGCAACTATTGATGCTAATTTACCTTCAGTGCTTATTAAAACCTTATTTTTTAAACTTCACATAAAACATTTAATTTTTCAAACAACTTACCTAATTTTTTAATATCAATATTGCATAATTGCTTCAAAATCCAAAATATTTAATATTATATTGTTGAATGTTAAGAAGTTTATGAAGATTCGATGTCTAAAGAGGTTAAAAAAGTTGCATTCAAATTCTATTGCAATTTTAAACAAAATGATAATAAATTGTCTTAAGTATTTAAAGGCAGTAACGAATTCACGGCTTAATTTTAGAAACGTTAGGCCTTAGAGGTAGACGAACTTTAGCAGTTTTGTTAAAAGGTTTAAGGTAAATCCCGTGAATTTAGTTTGGCGCCAAATAAATCAGTGTTGCCAATACACGAGCATAAACAGAGCAGGAACAACACTGCGTCAACCCTAAACTCACAGGATTTCTTATTAACCTCTAACAAAATTTCTATAGTTGGTTCTGAAGCAACATTGGGCAAGAAAAGGTGAAATTGTAAATTGGATATGAAAAATTTATATTTGGCAAATATATTGTAACAATTGAGAAAATATGCCGTGGTTAGAGATTGAAGATTTCAAGATATATTGTCGCCAAATAAATCATGTTACACTGTTACTGAAACAACTTTGGGCAAGAAAGAGTCAACATATAAACTGCATATTAAAAATTTATTTTTGGCAAGTATAACAATCGATAAAAGATTTAGTGGCTGGATATATTAGATTGCAAGTTGGAGATTTTAAATTGGCTCCAAAAAAATCAGTGAAGCCATTTGTTAAATTTAGTGTCCCTGAGGGGGGCAACGTGGGGCGATAAAGGGTTAATGTTTATAATTCTTTTCAATCGATAATCATATCTATAGGGAAAAAAGTAGGTTATCATTTATAATGAAAATGACTAATCTGCATTTTATTCGTGCTGTGTTTTTTTTATTTTCTCATTTATAATTTATTTTTTCAATATTTAGTCGAGCTTCCGATTTTGAAAGGGGATTTGCATTACATTTCATATTGTAATTTTTGATAGGAAATTAAACAAATTGCACAAAAATGGCGAAACGCGTGTGACTCAGCGAGAATAGGCGGACCAGAATAAACAAGGATCATCAAACCGAGGGCAATAAAAAGATTACATGTTAAAAATTGTGACACGATTGGGTAAAATTTATATTTTTCACCTTCTGATCGGAAGTCAAATGACATTCTGATATGGCTTTTAATCCTTAATTAGGCTAAATTGATTATAGCTTTATTACTTCTAAAATGAAAATTTGCTAAGCAGATGTTCATGAGTGGCGTTTACTTCCAGAAGTCTTCTGTCTTCAACAGCTGAAATATCCAAACCAGCCTTCCCAATTTTCCGCACGGTTGGCTCGTCTCTGGGAAACCGGTAGTAAAAAGAACAATGCGATAGCATCTTAATTCATAGCATCACTCAATTGACGCCCGTATTGTGGCGAGGGAGGCTCAATTGGAACAAGGGGGAAATGCACTCCGTGAACCCTACGCCCGGACCTTTTTTTGTTCGTATCAATCAACCGGTTTAAATTGATCTATTTAGCCAATTTCATCGTGGGGTTCATTAAGAGTACTCTTCATTTTCAATCTTCTATTTGCCACTTGTGAAATATCAAACTTGCACTTTGGTAAACTGAGGGAAATCCGTCCAAATTAAGTATATTTTATTATCCTTTTTATGACTTTAACTAGGCTTATTCCGTATTTCATATTCTATCCTGTATAGACTTTATAACCTATTATTAAAGATTAAAATTTCCACTTCTTTCATTAATCTGCAATATGGATAATCCGGGATCACGGTGGATGAGTGGTTAGGGCTTCGGACTGTTTGCCACCCTAGCGGTCTGGGGTTCGGTTCCCGGCACAGCTCATGGATTTATAATGGAGAATAGCACGAAAGAAGTCGTGGTTTGAGCCCTCGTCCGCGACAACCAACGATACACGTTAAGGCCTCCTGTATGACAGGAATAACTTTACTTTTCGATAATAAGAACTGCTGAGACAATGATCATACATGGTTTTATGTTTCACAGCCATTAATCTGCCAAAAAATTTGATAATGCTGATATAGATTTAAAGAGGTTTTAAGAGAACAAAAAGAAGAAAACAAAATTTGAAGGTAAACTATATAAAAATGAAACACATTTTCTTTTGCACTCGAGTTGCACTTAGAGCAAGTTTCATTTAATTAGTTTTTTAATTCAAGTACAATTGCTAGCATCTCATAAAGTCCAAAGGGGTTCGGACAACGTGTTGGTTCGAAAATCGCTAAGGAGAGAGCTATCTCTTTGTAGCAGGAACAGTGCCTCGATTTTCCCTGTGAGTGGTCCTATCCTTGTCCAGTTTCTTGGAAAAGCCAGTTTAGGTATTTATGTTCCCCAGCGAAAAGAGAAACCGCATCTCAGTTTCCTAGCCTTAGAATTCCAATGCTCAAGGAATTCACCTCTCTGTTCAATCATCTTAAACCTTTTTTTGCCTAACGTTGCCTTAGTTCAACACTAAATTTACCAAATTTGCTAAGTCTTAGCTAACCTCATGAATTTTGGGCGAGGGCGGTGTGTTTCCTTGAATGTTTCATTTCGTGTATTGGCAATACTGATTATTTTGGCGCCAGTTTAAAATCTACGTCGTGGAATGTTATTTCTACAACATAGCTCTTCACCCCACCACTATCTTGTATCGATTATTATATTTGAAAAAAAAAAATTTTCATATCAGTTTATAATTTAACGCTCTCTTCCCAAAGTTGCTTTAGAACAATGCCAACTTAAGCAAATTTGTTTAAGGTTAGCAGGGAAATTCCTTGAGTTTAGGGCTAGCACAGTGTTGTTCCTGCTCTGTTTCTGCCCGTGTAATACTGATTTATTTGGCGCTAATCTAAACTTACCGCTAACCTGTTAACAAAATTGCTCAAATTCGTCTTGCTCTAAGAGATAATTAGGCCATATTAAGAGCTGTAATTTGTGTTAGGCGTGAATCTTGCAGTGTTATCACTTTGCAAACATATTTCAAGTGCAGTTCCAGCGTGAATATGTATATGGTGTTAATGTGTATTGAAAACTTGTAATATAACTCGGTGAGGCTGAAGATTTTGTTTAAATAGAATATCATTTTCAATCCCTTCAACTTTAGTGCCGATAACCCCAGATCTCACATGTATAAGTCAGGATAGCTCGATATGCACCGCTGAACACCTTTATCTTGTGTCTTAGACGGACCAGGGAACCGTGCCTTGTACATAGCCCACCATATTTAATTAATAGCAAATTTTGGTTGAGGTCGATTTTTTTTCAAATGCTTCCCCATATAGAATTTTGAAGATATAGCTTGTAGATATTTATATTGATCCTAGCTAGATAACTTTATAGAAGTTTCAGTTTAAGCCAGACGTCTAGGATATAACTACCTTTAATTTTGAAAGGTTCAGGTTCAAATTCCATAAGTCGCAGTAAGTTTCCAAGATGATGTGGTGTAATGCAGTCGGCTCTTTACAAATTAATACGGTATCATCCGCGTATAATATTTTTATAATGAAATCTTCTACCGTCGCTCCAAATCTCTCATTCATGGCATCCATGAATAATGAGAATAGCAATGGACTTAGGGAGCAACCTTGTCCCACACATACTTCACTTCGAAGAGATCCACTCCTCTTTGCTTTTCATTCACTGAACTGTCATCATTTCAGTGCACTTAGACATTTTTATGAGAAAACTAATTCCAGATTTTTAATTTCAATTCCTTGCGGTCTACTCTCAAAACGGGCTTTTTGGTCCTCGCAAAAATATTAGAATTTTAAAAAGTATCTTAAAAAAAAAGATAGACCACACACGTTAAAAAATATAACATATAAAGAGGCTTGTATTTCTCTGCGAGGGTATAATAAATACCGCCTAAGGCTTCAACGAACTTGCAAAGTAGAATCGCATCGCTTTTGTAGATTGTTCTGCTGATGTATGTTTGTTCTTAATTTTTTAATTAATTCTTAATTTTTTGCTCGTGTCTTTCTGAAGTGTTGTGTTATTTCTTTTTGATGTTTCTTCCCTCATAGTTTTATTTAAAACAGTATAAATTGAAAGTTGAATTTATGTTAGGATCTATTGCAATGGCAAATGTCCCAGTGGTCGATAAATTGGCGTGTAAAAGTGGAACTGGCCGAAAGATTTGAACGAACGATAGATAATTGGACGATATAAGCCGCTCGAGGGGAGCGTGACGAAAATTAAGTGAACTTTAAATGTTACGAGCTTCATTCCTGTTAAAAGGTCTTATTAGAGCTTTTCGTGTCGAGATATTTTATTTGAAAAAAGGAAAATTCATTGTTTACGTCGCCAAGCTCGAACTTCAGATCTGAACACCAGCGATTTTTTATTAGTAAACAAAGCTTCGAGTAATGGATTTGGTTAATTAACCTAGCTTTCACATAAGCCGTATCTTATCCTAAATCCTAAATATTTCGAATTGAAAGAGAAGACGAAGAAGTGAAGGAGGAATCCGTTTTCCGTCACTTTCATTCAGTCGATTTCATGGGCAATAATGATGTTTTTAACACCCATTGATGTTAATCTTCACTTTGGGAAAGTTAGTTATTGTGCATATTAATGAAGAAGGACCACTTTGAAATAGACAATGTTTTCGTGCTTTCTTGAATACCTAATTTCTCTTTATATTTATATCAACATTAGAAATATTAATAGATTTGTTTGAAAACATCGAAATATTAGAACGTTGCCTGGAGTGGCATACGAACTACCAATTTAATAAAAATCTCATCTCGTCTGCTACAAAATTCTAATTCTTCTTCATTGAAAGGGTACTCAATATTCCGCCAATGGCCAACGCTACACTTTCACGCCAATAAATACCTTCATTCTCAACACACTAGGGATAAAAACGTTCAGTATTATAAGCAATAAAACAAGCTCCACCTCATCCCACCTTCCACCACTGACACATCTCAACGCCTCCGTCCTCCTATCTGCTTCCACCGGTGACCCATCACGCCTCCACCTTATACCACCTTCCACCGCTCACAAACACCACCACCTCATTCCTCCTTCTTCCTCCATCACATTTCTCCTTACACCACCACCACACCCAAGAAAGGCCAGATCTGCCACGACGTACATCTCATCCCACCTCGACACCCGTTATAATTAAATATATTTTAATGATTCTTGTTATATTTTACCACTTTTGCTCAACCAATTAATGGTCATAATTGACTTTTATTAATTATTTCAATTAATTATTCTTCTTATCTAAGATTTTTGGTTGAGATGAAAAATTATTGTTGAGAGGGATTCGAACCGACGTTCAGCTCAATACGCCGTTGCTGGAACTACTTGAAACTGTATATTTGTTAAATAATTTGTAATTCCACGCCATTAATTTGTAATTCCATCTTGTACAATAATTTAACCATTTCTTGTCCAAAATTGCTTCAGAGCCATGCCAACTTCAGCAATTTTAATACATATATGTTTAGTGGACGTCACGATAGCTAAAGTCGTTAGAGTAGCGGCGTATTGAACCGAAGGTCGTGGGTTCGAATCCCGCTCGTTTAATTTTTCATCTCAAGCGAAAACCTTAGATAAAAAGAATAATTAATTGGGATCATCTTTTACTTTCATAAAAAAGTCCTGAAGATGGTTTAGGTCGAAAGCTTGGCGAAAACTCTAAAACTTGTGGCTTGGCCAATATTAGATCCTACTGTGGGTCGATCTCCTCTCCAAAATTATAGTTTAGTTTCTTCTTCATCAGATGTTTTTCTACCACTATGGCCACTTTGTCTCTATGGTAGATTTGTCTTGCAAAAGTAAAATAACAAAACTTATTGCCTGTTGAGATTTGCGTTAATGGCTTGAACATTCGTCATAATATAACAACATTGCACATAAATCTTCATATTATGAAGTCATTTTAAAGTGCCAAAATTTAAATAATGTTGATTAATTATCAATTTTTACTGAGTTTGGTTTTATTTAACTTAATAGAAGAACGGTAGAAGTACGCATTCAGGTTTTCTTTACAGATTTAATGAGGTCTACTTTGTACGAAGTCCTTCCTGGTTCGCTTTTCCTAGCTTTGCTCTTTCTAGGCTTTTCGACATTATTATGCTTTAGATGGAAGCAGCTCAAACTGCAAACATTGTCAAGCGTATTGCAATGTTTAGGCGATGTTCTGTAAAATCCTTTTATCCTCGACTATCGTCTTTTCAGGACGGAAATAACGAGTAAACGAACAGACGTTTTAGATTAGAGTGCAGAGCCTGATTTAACACATCTGAACCCTGACATTTTTGGTTTTGAAGTCTTCTTTGCGCCCGCCGTCAGCGTTAACAAGAGGCACTTCCTCCGGTTGCGAAACCGACGTCTGAAAGGAGCAGATGGCCCGTTCTCCATTCGTTCCGTTTCGGACAATCTAGGACTGGAAGTGGGTGTCGTTGCGATTCAGAACTCCCTCGTCGACTGGGGCAATAAAGGTTAGTTAAGAAGAGAGACGAAAGGCCTTTCAACCTGGCCGTACGCTCAATAGACCTCCGCCTCTCCGCGTTCCAACATTTAGTGCCTGTTTATTATGGCGGATTGATTTATCCTCTTTTGAACGGTACTCGAGCGGTCCGAGCATAAAACATGGCAGGTTCGGATATTGTTTTCTTTCCCAGCTTCTATTTATAACTTTACACTTTTGTTATGTTAGGGTGTAACTTCACAGGGGGGGGGGGTTGCACCGATCGTCTTCTTCTTTTCAAACTTGTACGATGAAAATAAAACCTCCCTTGTTAAGGAAAACAATGTAACATACCTTCTTGGAATAAAAAGGCTCATATTTTGGATCGATATCGCCTCAACGACACTTGAGTATTCGGGTTCAACGCCCACCATCGTCCACATGACTTATTCTCTCATTGCGCCTATTTGACCTCGGTGGAAATTTATTGCGCTCTTGCAGAAATTTCCTCGAAGTGGTTTAAGGTGTGTCACTGTACTTGTAGACGTAGATTCAACATTAACCGTTTTAATTTATCGTCATTTGTAAATCTTACTTAACGAGAGTTATGTTTTATAACAGTTACATATAAACTATTAGCAAATTGGTCCTGTATGAACGAAGAAGAAGAAATGTTTCGCTAGATAAATATTTTATTAAGCCCAAAGAAAAGTCCAAATAACTTAGCAGCCAAGAAAAAGTCGTTATCAAAGGAAATAATCAGAAAGCACTAGCATAAATTTTCGTTCATGATAATACAAGTAGCTGTTTGTATGCACAAGTTAGGGTGAACATTTTTATGAGGGCCCCCTCTCACATATTTATCTTATTACTTATTATCTTATGGAGTCTTTTGAGTAGAATTTAATCAAAAGTAAATATTTAGTCGCCCCAAGCATGTTCGTCTTCGTTATTATGACAGTTTAAAGACGATTAAAGAGTTACCTCTGGATTCCTAGCTAAATATTCCGACTCGCGATTCTGCTGCCGAAGATGCACCAAATTGTTAATCAGATGTTTGCCGAAGAATTGTAATGTAAGAATTGTACGTCGGTTAGTTATGAAAGTTGTCTTTAGGATGTTTAAGGTTATTAAAACCAACCCCCGATTTTCTTACTTTATTCTCCAGATGTCCCATCCCCAGGGAGCAGTTCTTCGGGGTCTGGTTGAACCCACTCCATCCTCGCTAATAACTTACTTTTGCTGTCCAGACGTCACACGCCTACCTCAGAGTACTCGATATCCATCGGGACGGGGTAGAACCGACTACATTCTCGCTAATAACCACTTTTACTCTCCAGACGTCACACACTCACCCCAGAGTACTCGATATCCATCGGGACGGGGTAGAAGCGACTCCATTCTCGCTAATAACTACTTTTACTCTCCAGACGTCACACACTCAGCCCAGAGTACTCGATATCTATCGGGACGGGGTAGAACCGACTACATTCTCGCTAATAACTACTTTTACTCTCCAGACGTCACACTCTTCCCACAGTAGGCCTGAAGTTGGTTCTTGGCATACCCTCCTTATCCTTAGGCATCCCTAGTTACAGTGTGAATAATGGCATAAACGAAAACTCCTGCCAATACTTGTGATTTCTAATATAAATCTCTCCAGGTTGATATTTGGCTCTAATCTTTCAGCGATTCTAACCTGTTCGTGTGAAGCACGAGGAATTTTTGTAACCAAAACGATTGAGCTTGGCTCCAGCAAGAAGTTCCTTACCACTTAGATTTTTTGAGATTCCGCCACTGTCCTCGTCACTAAAATCTTCATTTGACAAAATGGCTGGAGCATTCTTCTATTCTTTATTTTATTCAAGCAGTAAAATGTAAAAAGCTTCTTGCGGGTTAGGATGGGTCCATTACAGTACTGAACTGCCTAAAATATTACTTATTTTACTTTGAACTGGTTTGAAGCTTATTTTTGTAAATTCAAATATATAGTTTTACATTAGTATTTCTGAAGAAATAACGTACCCATAAATTGTATACAATTATTATTAAGCTTTACATCTTCAAAGGGGTTCAAATAACACTGGACACAGTGAAAAAGTTGTGTGCGTCTGTGATTGGATTACTGGTGAAGGATGTGTATCAGGATCAGGAGGCGGACTAAAATATCACAAGACGAGGAGGCGGGGAATTGTAAAACTTCCCCACTGCCACTTCCAATTCCTGCGATAACCACTACTTCTATCTCCTGTGAGACCGACCGGTTACCGTTATCGGTTTCTCTTGCCAACGACCTTTAACTTTACGTTTTGTTTTCGATAAATTAACTGTTCCCATGGAGGAGTACACTGTAACATTTCACTCATTTCAATTAACGCCTACCAGTGCGACAAAGCCCGAAGGAAAACTTTCATGCTATTTATGAGATCCGGCTTGGGAACGGGGGAATCGAGGGAAGATATTCCCAACGTAATTAATGTCCGCGCATTGCCGCTGATTACATCGAACGTTAGGGGATTATTTCCGATAAAATCTGTCTGCGAGTGGATTTGTCACGATCGACTTTGCTTTCTCTAGGAAGGAAGCGAAAGTATTGTTTTTGGCAGATGCTTCGCTTATTACGTCTGATTAGTTTTTCCCCCAGATATTTCCCGATTATTCTTCGTTCTTTACCGAGTGAGATAATCCTTCAGACAAAAACATACACACAGATTGTTGTAATAATACACAGCTTTGTTAATTCATCCGATCTAACGAATTTTAGTTACTTTTTAGTTGAGCTAAATTAACCAACTTTAGATATGAAATGAACTCGCATAAACAGTACAAAAATAGACCTACTTATACGGCTGATATTATACAATTTAAACGTCTTGAGAAACGAAAATACTTGCAAGCCTTGACCCGATTTCCACCGTTTTAAAGGTATTAATAAATTGGTAACTTTATGGCCGATTTCCACGAGCTAAATCGAACATCACCCAAGAAATAAACCTCTTGGGTGTGTACAAAAGATCAGTACTTCAAGGGGTTGCCCTACTTGCCAAATTAAACTAAAAAGCCTCTACTGCCCAAAGTCTGATTCTTAATTGTATTCAAGATATTTCACTTTTCAGTTACCTCAGCCATCACAACTTTTTTAAATAAAGCATTCAATCATAAAATATGATTTCTAATGTGAAATTGATTACATTCTTGGAAAAAGCATTAAAAAAAAGTACATCAGTAAAAAGATAAAATTTTACGAGTTTTCAAAATTCTTGTATAAAGTTTTAGTAATATTTTCTTGTTTCTGTAAATACTGATAGATACGGTGACTACAGAAAAGTTAGTCTTGCTAATGAACTTTAAACATAGTGCTTAGGTTCTTAAAGGTCATTTATCAGCGGTATAAAATAAACGTTTAATTGCTACAAATTTGTTTTATATTAAAAAATAATGAACACGATAACAACTTTTACACAATAAATAGAAAAGACAGATTGGTACAAAATTGAAAAAAAAAAAAAAAAAAGGCAAAATCTAAGTAATATTTTTTGGGTTCTTTAAATAACCAAAAAAATATTACATAGACTGGCTTTTTTTAAATTTTTTATTTTTTTAAAATTTTATTTTTTTATTTTTTTTTAATTTTTTTATTTTTAGTCGCCGTATCGATCAGTATTTACAGAAACAAGAAAATATTACTAAAACTTTATACAAGAATTTTGAAAACTCATAAAATTTTATCTTTTTACTGATGTACTTTTTTTTTAATGCTTTTTCCATGAACATAGTGCTTAGGTTCTTAAATGTGAGTTATCAACAGGGGAAAATAAAGGTTTAATTGCTAAAAAGTTGATTTTTCCATTTCGTCTGTGTTAAAAAAATTAGTCAGTACGATCTTGACCCAACATATATTAAAAAATGATGAACCTATTATGCAATAAACAGAAAAGACTCTGGTACAAAATTTAACAAAAAAAAAGCTTCTAATAAAGTTTAAGTAATATTTTCTCCGTTCTATAAATACTGACAGATACCGCGATTACAGAAAAGTTGCTCCTGAGCTTTAAACTCATGTGCTTAATTCTCAAACATCATTTATCATGCTGCATGCCGGACATATTCGCGGGCTTATAACTTTAATTGGGTTTAATGAGCTTTGAACATATGTGCTTAGGTTCTTAAATGTGGGTTACCAGCAGTGTAAAATAAACGTTTAATTGCTACAAATTTGATTTTTCGGTTTCGTCTGTGTTAAAAATTAGTCAGGAGGATCTTGATCCAACTTATATATGCAATAAACAGAAAAGACTATCTGGTACATAACTAAACATGAAAAAACCAAAAAACAACAAAAAGCTTCTAAAAAGGTTTAAGCAATAGGCAATATCTTCTTGGGATTTGTAAATATTGTCGGAGCCGTGATTACAGAAAAGTTGCTCCTGAGCTTTAAACACATGTGCTTAATTCTCAAACTGAATGCTGGACATATTCGCGGGCTTTGGCTCAAAAATAATTGTCCGTGTGTCAACCGATTTTGAGTCGGGTTAGGATGAATGTTCTTTAGCGATTTCAGAAACTTTAAGGAAAAACCAGTTCATTTAGATGTAGGAAGAGAAAAAGATCTAGGCTTAAAAATCACTGGTATAAATTTATTGAATATTTATCACAGTAATGATCAGCACGAATGAAGATACGTGCGTTCAAAGAAAAACCGATGTGTTGTGCAATGAAGTTGATAATAAACAAAAAACAATAGCTAAGGACATTCGAGCTTCTTCATTTCCTTTTGTTTTCGCGTTAAGGCCCAGCTATTGGGTTCTTGGTTGATTTTTTCCCGAGCTTTCATCAATGGACGGTTTGAAAGCGCAGGTCGAAGGGTGGGCTGCGAAAAGAGCCCTTTTGTCGAGTATTGCGTTTCAACGTATGCCAAATATAGGTCACATTAGAATTCTCACGGATAATCCTCGTATTTGATCTTCCGACAGGTTGATATATCGCAAAATATTGTTTTTAAGTCAGATTCATCAATGGCTTTTCTGTTTCATGAATTTTTCTGCTGAGAGCGAAACTGAGGACATTCGTAGGCAGAATTTTATTATTTTTTGCCGACGAAAGTGTCAATGCATTTAAAGTTCATGACCTGAATCTTTTTACATTGGTTAGACAAAAATTAGATGTAATTTCTTAACTCCATTGCTCTAATTGTCTACTTTATTATCATGTATAATTTTTCAAAATGTATATTTATTATTTTCAAAAAAAATTAAAAAAGGACACCAAGTATTAAGGAATTAATTAGATAGTTAAAAATTAAAAATAATCCAATAAAATGTATATATTTCTTCATAAAATAATTGGCTTTGCGGTCAAAGGGGAGAAAATAAAAAGGGATGAAATCACCATTTGTTTTGATTTTGTCCGTTGGGGTTCGGTTCTAAGCTTATATTTTACCTCTCGATCCAACACAGAAGCTGTTTGAAGGTAATCCGGTCGCTGAAAAATTTATTACCATCAGACCTCGTCTTTCCGGTAACGAAGGCCCTGGCTCTGAAGAAACGGGTGACGATGTTTTCATTTTTGAGAATGCAAATAAAATTTTGACTTTGTTTTATGGTATAAATATCGTAGGTTTTCTATCAATGAAACCGAAAATACAGGATTAGCTAGCCAGTAAACTATAAACACATTGCATTGAAATTTTATTATTATTATTATTTTCTGTACAAAAATTAAATGTTTAATAATTTGTTGGTAGCTATCGGTAAATGATCTGGCAGGTACCTGTCAGACCACTTAGATGAGGGAGTTAGATGGTACTGTCAGTGGTTGGGATTATTGGTTGAGGTTTAGGGCTGTTTTAGGAGGTCATGAGGCTGTTTTTAGGCGGCGTAGAAGATTGTTAGGGTGGGACGTTGAAGAGATATCTGTTGGATTGGCGGGGAAGTTGTGGAATTATGTTTGGATCATGACCGTCACGAATGGAATGTCCTTGAGGGTGATTTGGTTAGTGACATGGAAGAGAATCACTTAAGCTTGTGGATGGGTGTGGAAATAGCGCATGGAGTTGAAGTTGTGGAATCCTTTGTGGATCATGTTCGTCACGAATGGGATGTCTTGGTCTTTGTGGACAGTTTGGTTAGTGACATGGAAGAGGGTTGAGGACGACGGAGAACTTTTGTTTGAAAGGATTGGATTCTTTGGATGTTCCATGACTTGAGTTAGTGGATTGGTGTGAAAATAGCGCATGGAGTTGTAGTTGTGGAATCGTATTTGGACGTCTGTCACGAATGGGATGTCTAAGTCTTTGTGGTGGTTACTTGCATAGATGGGAGCGTTGAGACTGCGACGTAAGACTTTTGATTGAAAGGATAAGATTCTTTGGCTGTTGGATTGACTTGATTACTTGTCCTTTTTGTGTTATATGTGTTTTCCATAATCTGCTTTCTGAGTAGAACCAAGGTAGCGGATTTGATTGAGTGGGGAATGACCTTACAGTGTTCACTGGTCTCGGGTTGCTTGTGCTGCAAGGATAGGGACAGAATGAGAGAAGAAGATTGCGGTATTGAAAGGTCGTTATGTCGGTGTTAAGGTGTAGACTGTGTACAGGTCCTAGGATAATCCCTTGGGGAACGCCAGCGCCTTGAAAATAAAAACCATATCTTGTAGCATATCAGACCAATGAAGGCTAAGTAAATATTTCAGATTAAATTCTTCAATTGTCTATATGTATAATTTAACACCATATAGTTTTTTTATGGATTGATCATTCTGTTAGTCATTTTATAATTTTTTATACAGAGAATGCAAAAAATTAATATGTTGATGGAATCCTTTTTTTATTCATTTTGTTCTCTCATCCTGTATAAAATGTTAATGACTTATGGGTTTATGAAAAGCCTTCAGCTCTTTCACTCTAATAAATGCCCTCACGCAAATAAGACATTTAATACGGTACATCATTGGTTATCTAAGAAAACTGTGTAAAATAAATCCCAAATTTACAATCAGACCAAAAAAGTCACTACCTGCTCTCAACACTTTACAAACAGGAGTCAGTGGACCAACCGCGTACATTCTGAGTAAGAAATCATCATCTTATACAAGCCAGAATCTGTAAGGGCTACGTACAGATCGTTACTCCCTTTACATTCAAAACGGGATTTTCCTAAAATTAATGTTAATAATTATGATGGTAATTTTGAAAGCTAGGGGAGCTGATTGAGCCGATTCGTTGATACGTTGCCTTTTAATCAATTTTCTACGAACGGCAGTATGGCGAGTGGACTAATAAACTGCTGATTCTGACTTATCGCATTCGCAATTTTCGCCATGGGGCAGATGTTTTCCACAAATCCGCATAACGGGAGGGGGGCGAATCATCACAGATGTTATGACCTTAGAGTATTCTCTGTCACGTACAAAAGGCCACCTGGCTATATTTGCAGTAATGGATATTTTGGGCTAGCCATCCGATACAAATCGCCCCATTTCCTTTGGCACGAATTAAAACGTTTCGTTTGCGTACTAGGCTTTCGAACCGTAGGTTGAAACGCACCCTCTGAACGTCCCCCATCTCTTTCGACACTGGTTCTTGAACAAGGGCCTTAACTTGTCAAACCACAGGTACTTCCTCGCAAACCCCGTTCGGCATGAGGGTACCGTCACATTTCCCACGTTCTAATAAATTTAGTACAATAAATAAAACGAACTATTCGCTCTCTCGGTTTCGTTTAAAAACTCGCACCGCCATCTGAAACTTTTTGCAGTTCATTATAACTATCTTCAGTTTGTAATATGTAACAATTAAAAGATGAAATATTGTCAGCGCTCCAATGAGCATATTATATCTTCGAAGAAAGGATCATTCAGATCTATATGTGAACTTCGTTGGATTAAAATTAGAGTAACAAAAATTTTTTTTAAGATTAAAGATTGGGTAGTTTGAATACGGTGGATATTGCTTGACTGAACTCAACACTTCTGGTTTGTAAGTTTACATAGACTTCACCATTTTATTATAAGGGTTTTATGTAGCCTTGTATCGATGATAAGTTCTTGGCGTTTAAGTCGTGTGTTGGGATTCCACGTCAAACGTTTGTTGATATACAGTTCTATGTACTGGCACATTGTAGGAGAAATGTTTTTGCGGAGAGTAAAGGTTATGTAGGTGGATTTTTCCTTTACACCAAGTCTAGTAGTGAATGTTGAAGGTTTCGAGTAGAAACGACAGGATTGGAGCTACTTGAGGTTATGCAAGGTCAGCTGTGTACATCTGGTGAGGGCCAAAATACTGCTCTGGGGAATAATAGTACTGATAAGGAAGTATTCGGAGCAGTAAAATACGAGATAGGTGGTGGGATACCATTGAGCAGCAAGTCAAAATCGATCAGAATCTTGGTTTACCTCAAAAAAGGCCCCTACAACGAACGAACTGATGGATTTTGCTTAAGATTATAGTTAGGGCAATTTGAAGTCGGCGGATGTTGGAATGTTTGGCTGAATCCTTCACTTACAGTTTGTAAATCCGTATCAGTGTTGTAAAGTAGCATTTTATTTTTAAGTCCAAGCAATACATAACGAAGTCGTGAACTTATAGCGGTAATTTCTTGACGTTTTTCAACGTCAACCATTTGTTGATGTCCAGTCCAAGGTAGAGGTAGGAGTTCTTTTTAAGGTGAATGGATTTTATTCTTTTCTGTTCACAGCAAGTCTCTTATTGTGTGAGGGTGTTATGTGTTTTGGGTGTAAATGAGAGGATCGGAATTACTAGGAAGTCTGCAAGGTGGGTGTGGTGGTTCGAGGATAGGAATGTTACGGTCGCTGGCAATGTTGGTACTGCGTAGGTCTTCAAAGCAATTTGAAAACCATCTATTAAAAACTTAATTATGACAATTTGTAGACATAATTAACATTGTTTTGCCCTGATGATGATTTTAAAGTAGGACGAATGCTTCGGACTAACAATTGAATTTTTTTCATCAAGACCATACCGAGATATAGATTAATAGTGATAAAAGTGGTCAGTATTTAACACGTTAACCCTTTAGGCCTAATGATATCCTAGAACCAAACGAACTGTACAAATTTGGTTAAAAGATTAGCGGAAAATTTCGTGAATTTCAGTTGGCGCCAAATAAATGAGTCTTGCCAATATCGGGTAGAAACAGCAGGAACAATACTGCGCCCGCACTAATTCACGGGATTTTCTTCTAAACTTAAACAAAATTGCTAAAATTGGCACTGGTCTGAATCAACAGTAGGCAAGAAAGGATTGAATGATAAACTGGACATGAAAAAGTTGTGTTTGGCAAATATAACAATCGACAAAAGGTTCCGTACTTCGAGAAAGAAGGTTCAACATGGAAATTTTCAATTGGCGCCAAAAAACTCAGTGTTGCCAATACAAAAGTTGGAACATCGAAGGGAAAACACTGCACCCGTCCTAAACTCATAGATTTAGCCAAGCTTTAGCAAAATTTGCTATATTTAGTGTTGCCCTGAAGCATTGTTGTGCGAGAAAGAGTTAATTAGGATAGGATGTTAGCTATAACCACCTGTCGGGGTCGAAAACGCTACCCTGAGAAATGCCAGATTGGTTAGGGAAACACAAAGGAAATTTGACATTTGAAAATTGAAAATGCTGATTGATTATAGTAAATTATTAATGTTACATGAAAATAGGTTAAATAAGAATTTTATCAAAATGATTTGTTTACGTACATTTAAAATAAGAGTTTAGATTCATAACGAACCCCGACAAGGACGACTTGAAACATTTATAGAAAGTTCCGATGTTTATATCCTGGTCGTAACAATAAAACAAAAAACAATGTAAAGTGCAAATCCAGTTTTAAATTGCCAACATATGCTTAACTTTTGAATATTTATTTACTACGCTTAATTATAGCATTACAGTAAATTTATTTCGATGGGCTGTTTTAAAAGTGCCGAAGGCCAGCCTCTTTAATTATGAATCACGATTCATTTAAAGACAACAAAGAACTTCGGGTGTTTATTTTTCACGATCACATCTCTACAAATCAATAGAGAGGGTGGGAAAGAAGCCCAATGAAATTTTCGACTTTTTGTTTTGGCTCCAAGTCCACTCCGACTCGCTTTCGTCCCTCGGCGGAAGTCGTCCCATGTCCTTGACGAGAGCGAATGTGAATATCGATGAGAATCGGAAAGGCGCGTAGGCGGCAATTACAATAACAAAACGTGAATGAAACAGTTTCGAGGAACACGCCCGAAGAAAACGGAATCTCACGTTCACGCCTGCCGGTGGGCCGCACCTAGCCACGGACGAAGTTGCGTAAGTTTCAGATCAACGGGCCGTCAAAACTCCGATGAAAACCCATTATAAACTGCCTTTATTTGCGGTTTGGAATAAAAAGTTTTAAGTCGAAACGCAGAATCATACGGTTTCACCTGCGATTCATAGCGAGGCCCTCGGTTTGGCAATGATTAATTAGATTTACGGTTTACGGATGTCGTTTGGAGGTTGAGGTCATTGTTTTTGTTTTACAAAAATTGATGGGGCTGAGTGTCATTGAAACCGCTACATTGAAAAATCGTGATAAGGGACCAATCATAAATAAATAACTAAAAAATGAATAGGAATATTTGTAATTTATTCTTATTCTATTTTAATTAATTTAACCAATTTATTTGTTAGTTGGATAAAACAAAATAGAAAATACAAACCAAAAACAAACAAATGTTAATCCTCATTTTAAAAACAGATTTACTTAGGGTTAGTAAACATGAAGAGTCTTCATTTTGTAAACAAACGCATTTTCTGTCTTTTCTCCATTTTAATCCAATTGCATTTTCTTTAACCATGGAAAGACATCATCTTAAACCAGAAATTGTGATAAGGGGTCATCGATATCACCGGCAAGTGGATATCGCAGAGGCAATTGTCATTTCTCAGAGCGTGGTCGCCCAGGCTTTAGCACGATTCGGAGAGACTGGAAGTGCCAATAGGAGGTCTGGTAGTGGACCTCAGCGCATTACGACGCCAAAGGAGGACAGAAATGTTGTCATTGCTGGAAGATGGAAACTTTCCGTAGTGCTAGGTCCTAAATGAAGTACAAGATGTTTTGACAAGGCACAACAACTATTCGTAATCATTTGTGGGAAGTTGGCCACGCATCGTATGACTCTTTGAGACGACCTGCAGCAATTGCCCACCACTAGCAGCTCAGTAGAATATGATGCATGCTTTCCCGTATACTTGGTCGTCCTAAAAAGGACAATGAGGATCTTTAAAGTCCGCAGTCTATTCGGACGTTTTGATTCTCAAGATGAGAGCTGACGACCTCCGCATACGACAGAATGGTGTTACTGCCGCAGCATTGGTGTAGAGGCAGCTCAGCCCCGAAGGGCCAAGACAACTTCGCTTTCCATTCCGAGTGGTCGGGTCTGCATTAAGCATCAGACCGTATACCTAAGCCGAAAGCACTCCGCTTACTTCAGCCTGGTCTCCCGCGCACTCCCTAGATAGAGAAGTCCACTCTATCTCCCAGAGTATTGGGGCTTCTCTGCAAGAATATGGTGCAGCGAGCGCCTAGAAGAAAACAACAGTTTTAATGTTGTTATGTTTACCGATGGGTCTCGTTTCTGTCTGTATAGTGTTAGTAGGCGCCGAAAAGTCTACCGAGAGCAGGGTATGCGTACAATGCTACAAACAAGTAAAATACCAACAACTCCCATAGAGCATCTCGAGGGACTAGGTAGGCGTAGTCTCGGCGTCCTAGCACGCTGTACGCTTCCTTGGTCCTATCGTCCAAATGCATGCAGAGGATGCTTAAGGCGATCATGCGCGCCAGGAAACTCGTATAGCTTTAGCGAGTTTGTCAATCTCTCAAGGCTACACCATTATTTTGTGCCTGAAACCCCCCCTGCAATCAACGGTTGGGAAGGGTCTGCTGGAGTCTCCTAGCAGCACCCGCTGCACAGTCCCAGAATTGGATTGAGAAGGAGGGAAAAATTTTCGAGATGCGCTTGCCTCTCACACATCCCACCTACTCGTTCGATGTTATCACATTTTAAAACTCGGCGAGAATGATCCACCCTTCTTCTACGGCATCTCATCGAGATCCTCCAAAAGTGATCCACCTCTACAAGCTGCCGGCACGGCAGTCCCCAAAGCCTCACAAGCTCACCTTTTCAGGATACGTCCGCTTCGCTCCAGAGACCAACCCTAGAATAGAATCCTACTAAGGGCACTTCGTAGTTGCTAAGAACGACACTAGGCGTACCCCACTTCTGCGGTCTCATGTAATAACAGAGTCCTCCAAGGGGTACCCACATTGTGCCGCCTCTGGCCCGGCTGTTCCCAGGGTTTCGCTAGCTCCCCTTTCCAGTCCAAATTCGCTCTGCCCCAGAAGCCAACCGTCCCTATCGGTTATTCCGAGTTAACTCCGAGGGAATGATCTACCCCTCTTCACCAGTCGGGATCCTCCAAGAGGCAACCACCCCTCCGAGCTGGGGGAACGGCCGTTCAAGGTTACCTTTTCAGGATTCTCTCGATCCCTCCAGATACGACCGCCCCAACTGTATTTGCTTCCTTCAGTGCAGGTAGGAGGAGGCGGCGTAATAGTCTCGGCTGGGATTTACACTGGAGGACGAACTGGACTGTGACCGCAGTCCGTTATGTCCAAGAAATTATCAAGGAATACATCTGTCAAACCAGGGATCTCATTGGCTGGGATTTTCAATTTCTGGATGGCAATGCCAGACCTCATAGAGTCAGAGTTGTTCATGAATGGTTAGAAAATCTGGGAATTTTCCATCCGCTCCCTTAACCTATTGTCTCCAGACCTCAATCCCACTGAGCACATGTGGGATGTGTTGCAGAGAAGGCTTTTCGATTACCATCCGCAGCCAGTTGACCTGCAACCACTGAGTGCAGCGTTGTAACATCTATGGAGTGAAATTTCTTATGAAATTAGTGACAACCTTATTAACAGTATGCCTAACACGTGCACAGAGATTTTAGCTGACGGTATGAATTATTTTAACAAAATGTTGTGTCAATAAACAAAATTATGGAATTAAATTTTTTTATTTATTTTAATTTTTTTCAAAATCTCTTGATTAAATTTTCTTTCAGTAAAAACATTTTTTCTTATCAATTTTAAAGCTATTTATAATAAATATAAAATAAATACTAATAATAAATACTATAGATAAAGTAAATACTATAAAATCGGCAATATCCCGTTCATTTTTGATTAGTTTATGAAGCGAAATCCAAAAAGGTCAAGAGACTTTCGGGTGGGTATCGACCATCGAATTCATTTCGAAAAAGATTTCCATGATTTCTTTTCCTATCACATAGATAAGTTCGGAGAAAATATTTTGCTCTTAATTTCTTGGATTTTGTAACATCGCGGATTCTTAAAAATAATGAAACGATTTTTGTTCTCTCTGATGAATCAGAATGTTTCGTACTGGGAGCGATAAGGATCGATAGAGGAACAAACAAATGATCGAATTGCATGTTCCAGCCTTACGCTTTTTTATTCTCAAATAAATCTCTCAACGGATCATAGAATGGTTTATTTACATCTCCAGCTCCTCGCTTCACTTGGTTGTTTTATTAAATATAAATATAGATGCGATTTATTGAACTACTCCAATATATTAGTGTTCTTTATGGCTATGCTATTCGGTGCTCCCTCATCAGTAATAAAAAAATCACGTAAAAAGTTCACCTATAAACTCATTTATTGTTTCTACTACGGCCTTTTTATTGCAAGACATCTATATTCGTGTACCTAGGGGATTCGTACATAATAGATATAACAACCATTTAAGGTAGTTGATGGTTGATGCACATAAATAATGCTAGAGATTACCAAGAATAGTATATAAGGAAGAACAAAAACGGAAAACCGAGAATCAGACGGAAGTATAATATTGAAAAGGATTTGATGACGATGGAAGTTGTTAACTGGAGAAACAAATCCAGTTGGAGAAAAATTGTGGCTAAGGACATAGGCCTATAACGTCAGCTAAAGATATGATAGGGGGTTCGTACATTATTGAAGGAATTTATTTTGTGTCAGCTGCTATTTTTTATTTAATTACTTGAATTTTAACCCTTGTAACGCATGTAAAACACCTGGAAGGCCAAGCATAATTATGTTACCATTGTCCTATCTGCAGATTATGTAATGAGGAGGAGGAGACACCTACCCATATCATCTTCGAATGCGAAGCAACAGCTGAATGGTGAATGAAAAAAACTTAGGTAATAAAATTGTAGCAGCGACAGTCAATGACCTGATACGTCTAAGAAGAAGGTCTATCTATAGAACTGAACTAAGGAACTAGGAAGGTACAATAAGCCACAAGACTGCAGTGCCTGGGGAGTACAAACCCCGCTTCCTAATGCCGTTATTACCATACCATGTTACCATTGTCTGTTAAATAAGATTTTTTGCTGAAAGAAGAGTGCCTGTTAAGCAGCTTTATTTATTTACACGTAAATCTAAGTGGGTGGAAAATTTAAGTTATTATCTAGCTATTTTCCGAGGTATTTAATGGATAGTGGGCCAGGTCACCTTAAGCTAATGTCCAAGATTATGCAATGTCTGCGTTTTGAGAATATTGCTTCCTTAGTAAGTCTGATCCTGATTTTTCACTTGTCAAAATACCATTCATTTCATTCTTTGTTCAGTGTTTGAACAAATACGAATATGTAAAAAACGCTACGTGGTCGGTAAATAATGCTAAATTTAGGTCAGCTATCTTAGGTAGGTGAGGAATAGCGTAGGTGCGGTTCAGCCAGTCGAGCTTCCATTTTCAAAAGATATACAAATTACCAATGCCTGATGAGTTTAAACCTCGAATAAGGTCTGTTAAAAGTTGCTAAGTATTATGCTATTATCCTCAAACATCAGTTGGGTCACCACTGGACTAGTCACCAAGCTGTCAACACCATCACCACCTTCCTCGAGCCTCAACAGTACTACCTCGGGTGTTTCCCGTGCCAAAGCCCTCATCTTTGATCGATTATGGCAGAAGGGCTAGTTTTGGAAGTTAAAGGAATTCCATTTACATGTAGATGTAGATGTACATATAGTTTCAGGGTATAGTTTACTGCGCCCTTTAAGAGCTATTGTATCCCTCGTGCTCTGCCTAAAGCACATCGGTGAGTCCTATTTCATCAAGAAACTTAATTAATAGGTCCGGTCTCAATGGTTGAAGCTCTTCTGTGGTCACATTATACATTCAAAACATTTCCTCCTGCGGGCTAGTGTAGCTCCGCAGTTTGTTAGCAGATGTGTTGATGTCTCTTCTGCCTCTTTGCAGAATCTGCATGTGCCACCTTGGATTATGCCAATTTTTTTTAGTGTCCATTTAACTTGCAGTGTCCTGTTAGAAATCCTATTAAAATTCGCAGTTTGTTCCTGCTTCCCTTCACAAATTCTGTGATTTCTTTCCTTCCAAAATTAGGTAGAAGATTCTTGGATTGTCTGTGTCCAATGAGTGAATTTCGTAGTTCCCTCATTTTCTTTTTGTCCTTCTGTCTGAGATGCTCGTTAATAGTGTGAGTTCCTAAGCCACAGAAGGGTTCGGGTCCTATCAGCGGTGTAGCAGCCCCTTTTCTTGCAAGGGTGTCCGCTTTCTCGTTGCCTTTTACTCCCATGTGTCCTGGGACCTAGCAGAGGCTGATTCCCATTTACATACTACTTATCAAATCTTTCCTAAAAAACCGATACTACTAGGATCCCAAGACCACCTCGTCCTTTTCTATTTTTGCCGACGTCCCCCAGGGAAGCACGCTTGCTCTCCTTCTTTACTTCTTCTTCCCAGTTGAATTCCCATTAACATTCAGTTGTAAAATAAATAAAGAAAAGAAAAAAATCTCATCCTAAATACATATCTTTGATCATTATTAGTTGTGAAATGATGATACGGCAAATCTCTCCACAAACATCGTTCCAGTTATTTTTATCCACAACTTCCAATCTCATGTTTATATGCTTGAATCCTGGCTTCGATAGTCAAAACTTTAAATACACGGTTTTCACACTGACTCGCAAACCTCTCCTGCATATCTGTTTATCCTAATTCCACAAATAAAAGATCTTCATCAATCTTAATAAAATTGAATCTCTACAATCCAAAATCGGCACAATAGTTGATGCTCCATTGTACGTCATCGATCACAATATCCACTCCGATCTCAACATTCACTCATCCGAACCCTGGCCCATTCCCGCTTCATTAAATTTCAACCCAAACTATCCTTTCATTGCAAGGCATAAATTCGCGACCTGTCCAGCTCAAGCCTTCCTTCCAACCCGCGGAGTAGACTGAAGAGCAGGTGACCGTGTAATTGCATAACTTCGGCAAATCTTGTGTCTGCTCTTGACTTCACCCCTTAATGGCCAAATACGGTAGTTATGCAGTTGTAAAATAAATAAAGAAAAGAAAAAAATCTCATCCTAAATACATATCTTTGATCATTATTAGTTGTGAAATGATGTAATTACTGCTATAGTTATAAAGCGTTTTAAAGGGAAAGGCAATTCCACGCCCTCAAAGATCCATATCGATTTCTGTTGAACGGTGTCTGTTTTTGAAATGGTTGAATACATCCAAATGGCAATTTGATAATTTCATATAGGCCCCATATATATATTTCATATGAATGCTTTGAAGGTACCCGGTGGATATGAAGACAATTGAAACCATCGTTTTCATCGGGATTTGCAATGGGACAGTTCAACCAAATAATAACAAGCTGGGATTTAAAAAGGAGGTTTGCATTTTCATACGAATTTTCCCACTTCTCTGGTTTTCTCTTTGTCCGCTTCTAGTTCTTGTTTGCCCCCCTGAACTCTAACCCAGAGATCTCGCTTCGGAGATTAGAGCCGGGCTCGGGGCTAATTGATCCCCCTGTTGAAGGAGAAAGTATTGTTACACCGCTAGATAAAGGATCTTTTCGTTCAAATTTCACCTTCGTTTTCCTTCCTCCGGACGGTTTATTTTTAATTTCCGATCGTCGCCCCGCGTCCCGTGGATGGGAAGGGTGATCTATATTTGTACCTCGGCTGGAACGGAATGGCCTTCCAGAGATTAGTCAAACAAACAACTTTCAATCAAACCGGGCCACTTGCTACCAACTATTGGACTAATATTTTGGATTTATATAAGCCAAAATCTGCACATTAGATTTAAAACTATATTTGTTCAAGAACATAGCTACGTAGTTATAATAAGTTTAGAGAATTAAAGTTCGCGAATTCGAAGGTCCAATAGGAATGGGATGATGGCCATCATCATAGAAAACTGCACGTGTATGTCATATATACGCAGACGTATAGAGTTTAGCGAACCTATCACATCTCGCAGTCCGCATGCAATTCCAGCTTTTGTAATTTACAAGAAATTACCGACTCAGAGAATCATCCGTGTCTTGGCAATCTGAGGGCCAGACATCGGTCTTATCCTCAATTCAGCACTCACCCCAATCAGTTCCTGGATCTCTCACTCGTTCGTAAATACATTCTTTCTTACCATTCACTGACTTAGAGTAGTGGAGTACTCGATATTCCGCCATCAGCCCCCTTACAATACACATTCACGCTACTAAATACATCCCATTTCAAAACGACACAGAAAGGATTAAAAACGAGAAGTGGAGATTCTAGAGGCGCTGGACACAGTAAAATTAGGTCAAAACAATCCTCACCAAGACTGGCCAACTCACTGCTGAAGTTGGAGAGGGCTAGGCGCAAAGGAGTGATAGGACTATTAACCGTCCTGGCATCTGAGAAAGCATCTACACAACATGAATATATTCATTGATAATGGCATTTGCAGATAATGCAATGAGGAGGAAGGGACAGCCAGTCACAATCATCTTCGAATTCAAAGCAACTCCCCAATTGAGACATAACCTGGGATACAAAGAAAACACAGGGAAAGAATTGAAGCAACGACAGACAATGTCACCTAATACTCCTTAAAAGAAGGACCAATTGTACTGAACTGGGGGAACCTACAATAAGAAGGCTGCACTGCATGCGGAGCTCAAAACTTCCTAGTATCGATCATCATTTCATCATCAACTCTCTTTAGGTATACAAAACAACCATTACTAAACATAATAAAACAAACCTGTTCCCTCAAAAATTTGAACAAGGGACCCAGATACTAGCTGCCGTCCTGGAGCACAACTCTTATATTGGGCGGCATGCATACTTGCTCCTTACATGGAGCCCAATTAAGTGGGACACAATTTGTAACCTTTCTTTGCATGCCGGATACATTTGCGGGCTTTGGCCCAAAAGTAAGTGTCCGTCCGTTTGACTACATATTAAAAGTAAAGCGGTTTACCTCAAAACATTAAATTATATAGTGGAGTCATATAAAATATGTAGTTTTCCAACCATTATTCATTATTTTTAATTAAAGCAGACAGCGAAACTTTAATTATAAATATGAGCTAATCAAATACAGCTTCAAATAAAGCATGGCTGAAGTTAACTCATACTGAACTGGCATTGGGTTACTTGTTCGGTCCGTCTTCGCGCGTGGGTTTGCTCAATTACTCAAAAGCGTTTCGGCATTGCACCATCTTCAGTGAGGAAATCTATAATTGGTTTTATATAAATGCACTTTGGTGGGAAAGGTTTTCAGATCCGCATATTCTACTAACCATAAAGCTAGTTGTAAAAAACATAAAAAATTTGTTTTTAGAAAATGGAAACCTTACATACTTTGGGCAAATAGAGAAAAAATTCGATAAATTTGCTTTTTTCTGCTGATGACTAACTCTAAATGACTACTTGAATAAAAATAAACAAAACGAAGTATTATAATTCATTAAGTTTTATTATTGGAAAGGATTTTTCTTAATTGGCAGGATTCAAGTTATTTGCCCATGTTGGGGCAAGTTGGTCAAATTGTTGTCCTGAAAAATTATATTCTGACGTATTTCTTTAATGGACGGTGACAAGGAAAACTCTGAATGAACGGATTGTGCAGAAAGTTCATCACTTGATGGCATTGAAAATGTACAATGAGCCCCTTGAAGGCAGTATCAAAAGGCTCTCCTGCTTCGTCAGTAATCAACCGGGTCTACGTCTCATCCGACGACTGTGAATGGCGAGTCAACCGAAAGCTCAAACCTACTACAAATTAGACAAAGAAATATTTAATTTTCGTGATATTTTCATTTTATTCCATCACCTCCGGCTCTTTATAAATTACAATTTCGTCAATCAGTAACCACCAACGAATCACCTCACTTTTTGTGAAATGAGGAAACTTTCATCTTCTATTTTTCAAACTCTTAATCCGGCTTTAAACACACGCATAAATAGCAATGTGTCCAAGATGAAATGAATCTCCAAAAGATAATTGGTAGGATCAACACCAGGCGCGAAGTTTTCACGCAGGAGCGCGTTTTGCAAAGTCCGTTACACAATCTGGATTTATTATGGTCTTGATTGACTTTTCAATTCTATCCGTTTAAATATGCCACGTTTTCCTTCAAATCTTACAACTTTCCAACGTGAACTTTCAAAACAATGTTTATTAATGTACGGCCTGGCGCGGCGCGGGCGTCCCTCGCGTCGCATATTGTTTTTCAGGGGGTGAAAGCCCATTAATCGTTCAGAACACCCGGTAAACCGACTTAAGAGGTTATTTATTTTTTGAATTATGTCCTGCGAAAAGACTCGCCTCTTGAAAACTTGTCGAAGGTCAACTGGCGTTCCTTCACATATTCATATCTCACGCGGAAAGCAATTAAAGTCGTGATCATACGTACTACTTTTAAAAGGTTGAATCTGTCTTTTCTTAAGAATCTCTAATCTACATACAAAAAAAGCATATTTCTTATCAACAGTACATTACCACCAATAAAAGAGGTGGCCAATGCCCTTCTACACCTCGAACTGTGTTGATCTATTGTGCTCCCCTAATTTTATAAATCACAGGCTAGCTTCAGGTTGTTAATCCACCTTCCAAAGCGTTGCCAGCGGCTCCTTAGTGTTCCTCCTTCTCCTCGTTGCAAAAATCTACACCTATATAGACCCTTACAGAAACATACATGTTCCTCTTCTTCCTGGAAGTATCTGCACAGTGTTTCTTCTATCAGTAAACCAACTCCTGGGCATATGTCTTCTTAGGCGGCAGTGCGCTGTCAGGAGTTCAACCAGAATCCTAATTCTTTCGTCATTTCCGGATGGTACTTCTATAAATCTCTTCGCCTCATGCCGGGATTATTGTTCTACCAGGATTTGGACGCATTAAGGGTCTTGTTTGGGGCATAGAGAATATTGGCACCTTTTTTGTCCAACATATCCGCCCTCTCATATCTTTGTCACCAGGTCATTAGAGTCACCGACTTCTGCCAGGGAATCCATACAATTCGCTTTTCGCGTTTATCTCGCATGAGGCTAATGCCTTATGTGCCGCCTGACTTTCAGCTGAAATGGCCATATTCCTTGGTTGTGTTCCTTTTTATTTCTCTACCGCTGTGTACTATTGCTATCATTTCAGACGGGGAAACTGTAGCGTATTTTCCGAAGTGTAAAGTTAGTTTAGTTTTCAGATTTATCCGGAGGACTCCAGCTCCTGTGCCTCTATCCATTTTTGAGTCGTTTTACCAGTAGGAAATTGCCTTCGGCATACCTTGGTATAAGTGCCTTGTGCATGATAGTGAAGTTATATTTTAAAGTAGTGGCATCGATTGCTATGCCTAGAATGGCATGTGCCTGTTTCTTCTCCCTCGTCTCCATTGTACGTTGACATGGCCTATCTTTGCAGATGGTTGCTCATCTGTAAGGCTGTGAGGTGGTCTCCAATGCAAGCTTGTCTCTGAGTGCCACTTAATAACCTGAAGGCCCCCCTTATTTTCAATATCCGCCACATCCCCGATCTATATGTCATCTTTGGTCTTATAACACAGGTGCAGTCAGGTCATTTTGGGGTTTAATCCCTAGGTTTTATCAAACAGCCTCGCACTTTAACCTGGCAACTTTGGCTCTTAGAGCAGTTTAGTTAATTGTGGATTCCATGTGTGATTCCAAAAGTTTGACTTCTTTGTAGAATGGACATGTACAGTAAGGACAAAACGAAAAACTTTTCGAGTCACCTCGCCCGTTTGAGATCATGAAATTCACTTTTACAAGAAAAAGGGTCAAGAAGGGCTATTAAACCTGCGAGTGAAACTACACGGATTTTTGTTTTTAAGAAGCGTCCTTTCTTGGATATTTATCGGTACCAATTATGTCAGTCACGGTGTATTTTTTTATTTCTGATTGTTAATGTAGAAGAGGCCATTTACTCGAATGCTATTACCCTGCGGTATCTACCGAATCGAAAATTCTGAGCCTAGTTTTTAATGGCCGAGATAAAGGTCCTGACCGAAAATCTTTTATTAGGCTTAGGGTTTTTATTCTACTTTTTAATTTTCATTGATAGGAGGATGCACCGGCTTTAGCCTGTGACGGGATCTTCTCCCCGGTCGACCCCTTTTCAGGAGATAAAACTTCCAGTTTAGAATACCAAAGAGAATTTCGAAAAAAAAATAATCAGAAGAGCTTAGATATCTTCCTAAATTGTAATTAGGTTAATAGTAATGTATCTCGGGATTACGTTCAGGAGGATGAGTTACACCCCGCGACTTCAGTTCTAACTATTGGCTCACCTATCTTTACAAATCTGCCCTTTGAACAACATACTCCCCATCCCAATGGGAATTTTCCCTCATGCGAATGATTATACAGTCTAAAAACCTCATAACCTTCCATCATCTTACCGGCCAATTAGTCTGTTGCCTACAATGTGGACAGGTATAAATAAATAAACGGAAAAAAAAGCGGGACTTGGAAAAAAAAGCACAAGCTTTCTAAAATCATAAAATAAATATCGTGGGACTTTAAACCCTTGTAATTACACAACGAAAAGCTTGAAATGCGTCAACTGTTTTTTTTTCTGTAATGAAAATAATTGCAGATTAAACACTAAAAGTTATATTTTATCGTATGTATAAAGTAGGAGGTCATTTTCTTAAAAATATCCTGCTTTTCGGTTAATAATTGGGTCGCCGATTACTTTCATTTTCTTTCCTACGCATAGTGAATAAATTATCGTTTTATGCGTTTCCAAGGGGGGAAAAATAGCAATTACGACCGATGCCGCTTTATCTCCTTGTTCGCCGGATGTAAACACTGATACCTATCGCTCTCCAAAATCTCTCCCCCCCCGGTGTGCGAAAAACGGTCACGTTTTGCACATTTGCCAGATTCGGCCGCGTGTCTCCTGTCCTCCTCCTACATCCGAAACGAGCCGGTCAAGACGTACCGCGATGAAAGCCTGGGAATGGCATTTCTGCGTGTGGGAATAAAGTGAAAGATTTCCGTAGAAATTGATTCTCCCCCGGATCCGAGAAACGACAAAAGGATGAGGATTGTAAATTGACGGTCCGAGAGGAATTTTACAAATGGATTAAAGATCACAGGAGAGTATGTTTTTTATGAGGGTTCGCAACAGCAGAGGTTATATCAACCCTCGGGGTGCCGGTGTTTTTGAAAAAAAGCCCATTTGTAAGTATGTCGGGTTCGAATGCAGGGCCGCTGGATTCGAACCCGGGACCTTTACCTTACAGTGAGCGCCGAGTCAACGCCTAAACCGTTGCGGCCACCGACGCCCCTTATGTTACTTACCTTGGTTTAGCTAATGAATAAAACTTTAATTTAATTTAATTATTGCTCTTATTTTTATTAGAATTCGAGAGTACCTTGTTAAAAAAATAATAATTCACAAAATTAGATCCGTTGTTATACCTTCCAGAATTAAAATCTTACCAATTCAAAGATAAAACAACATAACAGTAAAATATTTTGAGGAAACACCTAGGTGATTTGATCTTTTTTAAGGTTGCGACCTCGTTGATAATTAAGCCTTAAGTTAGTACAGCTCGGCTTCATCACAGCGAGCCCAGGCAGACCATAGCGCAATGGCCAACCGGGGAAAGAACGGAACCACACGGATCTCTAGCGACTGATACTTTTAAATTTTCAGTGCTAGAAGTATCGAACAATTTTCCGCTTTCGACATGAGAAGTGGGATGATGGGGAGGGAATTGAGGAGTTGCCTGGACCCAATAATTATGGCGGTGGATTTGGACGGATTACGTACTAGGGAATTTTTATATGCCCATTCGTCGGAATTTAGGTCTGTTTGGATCTTGAAAATGGCCGAGTGAAGATCGAAGGGTGGAAAGATATTTGGGAGAAATGGGCGTACAGGTGGTAGTTACAGGACTGGATGGAGTCGGGTAGATCGTAAATGGAAAATAGGATATGAAAGATGCTAGAGATTTTAATGGGAGGAAGGAGAAGCTAAATGCCATTGGGAAGGGAGACAGCTTGGTGGTGATTGGTAAGGTAGGAGTGGGACCAACGGATGGTGCTGTTGGTTAAAGAGTATTCGAGTATAGAGAGAAGGGATGAGTGAGCGACAACTTTAGTTTTAGCTAATAGTTAGCTTTATTTAGGACAGTTTTATTTAGATGGTTGGTGGAATGGAAAATCCTTAAAGAATTTTTTATTTATTTTCGCCCTCAGCAGCCCCTCTGGGTTTACAATCTGAGTCTTCCTCGTCGACACTACAACTATAGGCTAGATAGAAGTTTCTTGATAGTCTAATTAAGATGTATGTGCATTGTTTTTCATATGATCGAATAATACACCACAATGTTCGTATACTGCATGTAAGATGTACAGTTTCAATGACTTTATGATTTTTTAAAATTTTAGCTTACAGAATTCTTAGCACTAATTTGTCAGCTTATGTTGTTACACAAAGTCCCTCAATTTTTTTTTATAAGAATCCTGTTAACATTAAAAAATATGAACTTCACCTGAAATAATGAAATGAAAACAATATTGGAAAGAAAATAAGATGGATGTGGGGTAGGAGAATTTTTTCAAATTCATAAACACAACTTAATTAGAAGTTTTAACTACTAGATTTATACTACCTAAGAAAAATGAAAAACTAATCTGGACTGTCCTCTACTCAGGGGATTTCCATTTCTTTGCTTTTACATAGTATAATACGATCCTGCAGGACCTTGTCCTTTATTTAAACTGTTCCCTTAGTGGAAATGTTAAATACATAGAACATAAATCTTCTATGCCAATCTCCAGTAAACGTAGGTGTCCCCTAAACATAACCGATTTTAAAAGATAATATGACCTTATTTATGAGGTTATTTGAATACAGACGCATTTCGACATAAGGATTTTATATAAATATTAACGATTAGAAGGACGAGGTAGCTATATCATTTTGAGATAGGACGCTGTATTCAATGAATAGGTTGTTTAAGTGAGATTACCGATATCGGTGAGGGATGACGTGTAGAATGCAGGTAGGCCGGAGGCCTCGGAAGCAGCCCCCGTCCTCCCATAAATGCATTGTATGCAAATCGAGAGTGATCGTAAGTCGGAATGGACCGTGCGCGCACACATTCCGTTTATTGCAATGGGCTCAAGGGGTCAAAGCGATAACTTTCCGTTTCGCGTGCGACCACTTCCCAGACCTACATAACCGGCGACCCTTACCTTACGACGACAGTGATGAGCGCACAATCGACAGGAGAAAATCGGCTCTCCTTCTGTCACATCATTTCACCCCCGTTTCGACGATCAACGGCCTGGCCTAAAACTGATTTTCACAAATGTACTCCGCTCTTAATTGTCCGTAGAACGATGTGGTGAAAACGGCCAGACCCTGGTCGGTTGTGGTTTTTTAAGTTTGCGAACCGCTGGCAGTCGAAAATCTGCCTGACCCGAGATGGTCGGTTCCTCCGACATCTACCCAATAAATATAAGCAATTATAAAAATAAGATCGAAGAACGGGTTTAGCTTGTTTTTGATGATTTCTGAATTTGTATAATTTTGCCATCGTAAACAAATTTCAAAACGTAACGACAAGAATGATAAAGCTGATTCTGTCTGTACAAGTTCAATTTATATAATCTGCGAAAGGTCATAATTAAAAACCACCTCACAGCGACGATGATGTCGTGACAAAACGCATCTGACCGGAATAAACATTCTTAACTGTAATGCTTTAACAGATCAGAAACGATTTAATCCAGAAAGCTCACGTGGCAAATAAGCCGGCAAATTTTGCTCCTGGAAGCAAGTGGATATGTAACGATTTACTATCAAATATCTAATCGTTAGTGGAAATGTGAATTATAACAAATATGATGGAACTATCCATACCCTGTATATATTAGAATTTTTTTATTTTTTATAAAATGATAGGACTCTTAGAAGACCATGTGAAAATTAATTACAGTTAAAAGTAAAATTATGTACAATTAAATACAAAAAAGGATTCCTTTTTTTAATTTAAGAATGTGTCAGATATATAACAAGGGATGTTATCTAAAAATAATAAACAAAAATTAATTAAAATTCAAAGTTATATAAAAATTAATTATATCAACAAATGGTTCTTCCATTAATTGTAGATATTTCTAAAGTAGGTATAAAATAAGTGATCTATTAACATTTAATTTGAAATTAAAAAGGGTAGTTATGACGTTCAAAACGGTTAATTCGAAGTAACAAAAGGGTTAATTCGAAGTAAAACAGTTAAATTGAATTAATTATTTTTTTAATGTAAGGTCTTGGTTGAGATGAAAAAAATATTGACACGAGCTCAATACGCTGCTGCTGTAACAGAAGGTCGTGGGTTCGAATCCCGATCGTGACACTAATTTTTTCATCTCGAACAAGACCTTACAGAAAAAGAATAATTGTTTGAAATTAGTAAATTGGTCAAATTATACCACTAAACATAAATGGATTAATAGTTAATTTGAAGTTAAAAAAAGTTTCATTTGGAATTAAAAAGGGTTAATTGAAAGTAAAAAAGGGTAATTTGGAGTTATAAATAGTTAATATGTAGTAAAGCAGTTAATTGGAAGTTCAAAACTGCTAACTTGAAGTAAAAAAATATTAATGTGAAGTTAAAATAGGCGAATTAAAAATAAAAAGCTATATTTTTGAAATGATCAGTTTGAAGTTAAAAAGGGTTATTTTGAGGTAAAAAATCTTAATTTTAAGTTAAAGAGGGTTAATTTGAAGTTAAAAAAAGGTTAAGTTGAACGTTATTCTTTGAAGTTGAAAAAAAGCTTAATTTTGAGTAAAAACAGGTTGGTCGGAAGTAGAAAAGTCTTTATTTTAAATAGAAAAGGGTTAAATAGGGGGGAATTAGAATTTAAAAATGCTAAATTTTAATTGAAATTAATTATTTTTTATCTAAGGTATTGGTTGATATAAAAAATTTAGTATCACGAGCGGGATTCTAACCCACAAAGGTCGTGTCGAAGATCGTGGGTTCATATCCAGCACGTGACATTAAAAATAACATTGAAATAATCAATATGGTCAATTGTGTCCGCTAAACTTATATGTATAAATTTTAAGGTAAAATTATCAGTTTGAAGTTAAAAATGGTTATTTGGAGGAAAAAAGAATATTTTGCAGTTAAAAAGGATTATCTTGAAGTAAAAAAGCTTAATTTTATGCTAAATAAGGGTTGTTTTGAAGTTAACAAAAGGGTTGGAGTTGAAATTTTAAATTTTAAGGCGAAAAACGTTAATTTGTCGAAAAACGCTACCGTGTTTTTTCTTACAAAATAGCTTGATAATCTGAGTTCACAAGTTAGCTATGATTTTTTTTGCTATTTTACCGCCATTTTTGGAATTTGCTATCTTCAATTTGATCAAATGTCTTAATATTCAACTTGTTTCTATACTCAACAATACAAGCAATAATTTTCTGTACAGCTTTCAGACAAAAATAACTAAATCTAAACAGTAAGCGAGTTTTTTTGTCTGAAGTTTATTTATACCCCCTGTATGTACTTTTCATGTATTTGTAGGTTGATTAATTTTTCTCGTACGTGTATTCGTGTGTACATATATTATATCGAATTTTGCGCAATCTCTGTGTAGTTTGAGCAAGGGAAAAATCATTTTAGAGATTAACATGCAATTTGCGGTAGTTAGAAGAGATTGAAATTGAAATCATCAGCATTATGTAATGCTATAATATCGTAATAGCCGATAAATATGTTATTGTAGTAACACCTTGTGCGACTTGGATTATATTAGAAATTCGTCGGTTGAATGAAAAATAAACTTCATTTCGGTCATTATCGATTGGTCTAATTAGGCGCGGAACTGTTTCTTTACCGGTTTTTTCGCCGTAAATTTCAAAATTAATTGAGATTTGAGTAAATGTCAGAGGGATTTTTTTTACCTCATTGGTTATAATGAATTGCAAATCTGAGAACACCTTTTGTGGCTAAAGCGCCTCCAGAATATTTTTTCTCGAGACTGATGGACCAGAACAAACAATAGACCAGTCCTGGGTTCACTTTCCACAAGAAGCTAACTGGCCGGCAACGGAAGTTTTTTCTTTCGCCCCCCTCGGTAACGTTTTCCTTTGAAATCTTTACCTGGACCGTTATCGAGACGTGTTTGGGATTTGAATCACGTTATTTAAGCCACGACGAAAAATATTCCAGCAAAAGGAGTCCTATTAAACAAGAGCAGTTATAAAATCGCCTGTTCTCTTGTCGGAACCCAAATACGGCGGAACACGGTGGAAACTCGTCGAGGGGCTTTGTTTCCAGTCGGGACGACACGAAAATCGGACCTTCTGGAAGACACGTGACCGGAGGAAGAGATGAGAATTGTGCGGACACGTGGGCCGCACCCAGCTCTGCAAGTGGAATGACCCCGGGCCCTCAACGCTCCGTCCCATATCAATGTACTCGTATTTAAATCAGTATCGCTTTTAATCCGTATAAGTCGAGTCGTAGTTCAAGTTCAATTTGGACCAGGAATTACAAACAGGGTCGGCCCCAAACCGAAACAAGTCCGTGCATAAATCCACCGCGGACATTTACACTTCGTCTGAGGAAAAACCCTTTTGGTAATGGGAATTAATGGGATTTATCGCTGGCCGGGGAATTGGTAGAAAATTGATTCTATATTTCTTGTTGCTGCAATTTCATCATTAGCCCGGCCAACTTTCAGTGAGATCTCAGAACGTGATTTACAACAATGAAAATAAAAATCGTGAAAAAATTTCGCGCAATGGATCGTTTTTTAATCAACCGCTACCATTTATCATTGACCTATTTCAATATGCCTGACAATCTAGACATTTATAAATTTTTCGCAAAATTAGATCCCCGACAGCTAAACAAAAATCATTATATTTTAACTCCATCGATGATACTCAAACATTAGGCAGCATACAAAGACTGGCAAACCTATGTTCAATAATAATATTAATGCTCTATTGAACTTAACAAAAAAATGACAATTGTGATTTCAAAACATTTAAGGACATGGATCTTGCATCCGTCTGGCAGAGGTCGTTGATTAGACAATCAGAAACGAAAAAAATACTGCTAAATAAATTTCAATTAATTAAGGTTTTTAGTTGAGAAAAAAACCCCCAGCGTCACGAGCAGGATTCGAACCCACGATCTTCGGCTAGATACGCCGCTGCTCTACCACTTGAGCTGTCGTGACCTCGATCCACTCGGACCCTAACTTCCCATCTCAACCCCACCTTTTGAATTTTCCCTCCTTTTTGCCACTTTTTAAAAATTATTTTTATCAACTAAAAACCTTAATTAATTGAAAGATATTAATTGGTCAAGTGGACCACGAAAACTAGTGAATCTACTAAATAAAGTGAGATAATAATTATAGCCTAGGCAATAAATTGAAGTATGACTGTAGTGTTTGAAAGGGTAAATAGAATATAGATTTAGTTGGGGGCTGAAATGACCTAGATGTCGGAAGCTTCAGTAAAAAAAAAATAAATAAATAAAGTGAAAGAAAAGAGAAGCGTAACGAATTAAGGGCCGAGAATTTGAGCCACTCAAAAACCGTAACAAGTCAACTCTGGGGTGAAACCTCCGAGATGCAATAACCGAATCTCACCCACGATGAGCGCACTCCACCAAGAAGTGGGATATAATTTCAATAGAACGCGAATTACACAAAGAACCAATTCCCAATTCCCCCCTATTCCAAACAGCCGAATTTAAATGCAAAACCTCACTTCTTAACTTAAATGGCCATCTCAACTCAAAGAGACAAAGACCGTCAAAATTATCTTCATGTAGGTCGAACAATGCAGGAGAAATTTGTACTGTAAAGTGAGAGATGCATAGATGCTTGGACATGTGACCGGTATTCTTCGTGATGTTATTTTTTTAAAAACCTATGTTCCATAGGAGCAATAAAACCACCCCCTGAATTGCACTAGAAACACTGCTAAACCGCCCTCCATTGGAAACGTTTATACAAGAAGCTAGAAAAAGCTCATTTAGCCTCTAAGAAAAAAACACTTCATGCACATAACAATAATGCACAAAATGAGAAACTCATTCTTATAAATCACTGACTACATGATCTCGGAAAATCTTCACAATACGTCTCAACATGCTATAAAGGAGAGGAAACAATGGTTCAATTGCTTCAAAAAACATAAGCCGGATCAGATTTGTATACAAGACCAAAACATGAACAAACTCGTTAGGGAAGTGGGTCTTTCAAGCTGAAACACATACCATCAATGCTTGTAAAATCTTAGGAGTCCGTCCTATCCACTCGGCCATGGCACGTAACCGTGTGCGGTCCAGGGATTGTAACAGAGAAGAGGTCGACAGCATTATATGCACATGCATATCTAAATAAAATAACAGCTTTTCCCCCTGAGAGGACTGACCATGTTTCATGTTTAACTTCCAATTAGTGCCCCTTGGCAATTATCCTGAGCAGACCGTGTGAAATTTTTAATATTTTACAAGCAGAACGTCTGTTCTTTCGAGGAAAAATTTGTTCTGAAGATGAACGAACCTGCAATTTTATAACACAAAGCAAAACTTGAAGATAGAGGCTTTTACTCGGGGTTTGTAAAAACAGAAGTCATATCAAAAATAGAACCACTCAGCCAAGAAATGATAAAGGTCTTCCGGAGAAGTAGCACAGCGAACACTGATCAAGAATCATCAATGGGGAGACTAGTAGATCAGATCAGAACAACTGGACAACATAAAATTTTTATTGTGAAAAAAAGTTTTTGAGTGGTCAAGTTCCATGTATAGCCGAAATCTAGTTGAACTACAAGGCAATTCAAAACACCTTTCTCATGCCTGGAACGAATGTTTCAAAAACTGGCTATATTGAAAGTCATTATTTCTGGTTACTAATACTAAAAACAAAGTTCAGAATACAATCGTGGACCAGTGATGAGTGTTTTGAACCAGGACGACATTAATCACATGAACGCTGTAACTTTACGTAAGCTTGATGCTTTAGGTTATACAGGAAAAGGACGTCCCTTGATGTTTCCAAGTATAGCATAGAGTAAAATTCTGTAAAACAATTTTCTAATAAAGAAGCATTGCAAGTATTCGGCCATATCAAAAAGTTAGTTTCCCCAAATCTGAGAAGCGATGCACACCTTCGATCGGCATACTGCCTTAAAAACATCGAATTTTGCGGGATAGATGGTTTTGACACAAGGCTGGACCGAAGCGAATTAATTGCGAAATTGGACGTGAAGATTTTCTTATTAACATGAGCCCGAGAGTACTGGCAAACTTCCTGCTGATAGGGCTAAACTCAGAGGAGAGATAGGACTTTAAACCGGTCACGGCCATCTGAGAAAATACCTAAACAACATGGACATATTCCCATATCATATAAAAATTATAGCTATAGAAAGTATACCTAGTCGATGACCTAGTACTTCTCAGGAGAAGAATCGAGTCGATTGAAAGAACTAAGGAACTACGAAAGCATAGTAAACCAAAGGTTCCAGTGCCCTAGGGAGTTCCATCCACTGTAATTCCTAATATCCATCATCATCAAAGAGTTTTGGCGTGAAGAACCCCCTACACATTAGTCTGCGTCTCCTACGAAGAATGTACATTTTGATTTACTTAAATTGACAGAAAGGTTCCATTGAAAGCAATAATTTTCCAACGATAATGTTCTTGTGTAAAAGAGCAGGAGAACTAGCCAGGACGACCACATCTTCACATATAGACGACATTTAATTAAACAATTAGAACAGCGAATATCAAAGTCTTTGACGTCAGGCTGGTCGTTTGTGAATAGGGAGGCCAACAAAGGGCTTCAAACGTATCTCTGCCTAACGCCATTTATAAGTGGCCTTTAAGATTCGAACATGGGTCCTTTGCTGTGATAAATCGCCCTGTCAATGCTATAACTTCACGACGCCCAGATTCTTAAACGAAATAGGTGTACAGATTTTTATGAATTTATTCGCGATAAGGACTTCAAACTTTTATGTCGGCTACTTGGAAGAAAAGTACGTTGTTTTATATTTTGTTTTTTCTTTCAACATTACGGGACGATGTCATTATGTCATTTGTATATCTTATTCAGCCTTCGATCCGTACATAATTTTCCATGGATATGAGACGTGGACCGCACGAATGTCTAAACCGAACCGATAAAAACAGCCCACTCTACGAGACCGGCCTTCCGGACCCGGCCGAAGCTGTAATTTTCCAGCTATTTATAACAACGGAAATGACAGGGATTTGTGATTAATATAAAAGAAATCCGAAGAAAGAATATGTTTGTTAAAAACACGAAATCCATTTATAGTGAGATACCGTCTCAAATTGGAGCTGGTTTGCATTTCAGATTCCATAAATACAGCTTAGGTTATTCCGTATAATATAAATATTAAAAACAAATTCCGTTAGCTTACTAAAAACAAAGATGAAACGGATTTGTTCAACTCCAACTCTGTTGCTAAAGATCTGCTGGAAAGATCTGATTTAATTATAGCATTTTTCTGACTTCTTCCAATTACATATCGTGTAATATATCAATTTGCCAATTTTCCATGGGTTAAAGCTTCAGTCGTGCTAAAAGGGGATCCGGCGATGAACTAGCTTGCGCAATCCTCATGTTGCTTAATATCCGTGCAAATAATCATAATCATCAGTTAAGTACTTATTGTTTGTAAATATGCTAAAATAAGCTCATTATTTATTGGCACGATGAGATGCAGGGAGTTACTGCCAGGTTGACAGACCTATTGAATATAGCATTAAGTTAATACTATATAATTAACCTATAAATATTAAACAATGCATTGTTTAAGATTAGGTTTGTAAAACGATAGTGATAAACTTGAAGGAATATCACCTGGTGAGTGAATATGACCAGCCTTCTATATTTTGGGTGAAACGGAGTGGTTTTCTAACTCTGCTCCGAGGAATATCGGGTATGCTGGGTTGAGTGTGTGACATCTGGAGAGTAAAAGTAAGTTATTAGCGCGAATGGAGTTGGTTGGATCCCGCCCCGAGGAATGTCGGGTACTCTGGGGGAGTGAATATGACCAGAGTTCTATGTATTTTTCGTAAGTTGTGTTTATATTAATTTATAGGAATGAACGTAATTTATTAGCGCGAAAGGAAGGGGTTATTTAACCCTGCACAAGTACTTTGGGGTGAGTGTGTGACGTCTTGAGATTAAAAGTAAGTTATTAGCGAGTCGACCCCGCCTTAAGAAATAGCAAGTGCTCAGCGGTAGGAGTGTGAAAGTAATTTATTAGCGTGAATGGATTGTGTTCAACTCAGCCTTCTATGTCTTTAGTGAAAGGAAGAGGTTGTTCACTGTTCGGAGGAATATCGAGAACGCTGGGTTGAGTGTGTGATGTCTGGAGAGTTAAAGTACATATGTTCTTAGCGCTAATGGAGTAGGTTGGACCCCGCCCCGAGGAATATCGAACACTCTGGGGAGTGAATGTGATCAGACTTCTATGTATTTTTCGTAGGCTGTGTTTATGTTAATCTATAGGAATGGATCTAATTTATTAGCGTGAAAGAAAGGGGGTGTTTAACCCTGCACGAGTACTCTGGGGTGAGTGCGTGACGTCTTGAGGGTAAAAGTAAGTTATTAGCGAGTCGACCCTGCCCCAAGAAATATCCAGTACTCTGGAGAGTGAACGTAATTTATTAGCGCGAAAGAAATATGTTCAACCACGCCCCGAGGAATATTCAGTACTCTGGGGTGAGTGTGGGGGTCTGGAGAGTGAAAGTAATTTATTAGCGCGAAAGAAATAGGTTCAACCACGCCCCGAGAAATATCCAGCACTCTGGGGTGAGTGTGTGGCGTCTGGAGAGTAAAAGTAAATTATTAGCGTGAATGAATTGGGTTTAACCCTGCCTCCGTGGAATATCGAGTACTTTGGGGGAGTGAATGTAACTAGACATTTATTTTACGTTTGTCAAATCGGATGGTTTGTATATATAGACCGACGTTATGTGCTCCACCCACTTTTTTAAATGAAGGCAAATAAAAAAAAAAAAATTAAAAATTGTTTCTGTTTTAAAGGTTTTTGTTATACTTTATTTTGGTTAATACAGATTGATTTTTTGTGTGTAAATATTGCAGAATACGCCAACCAACGTTTTTTTTTCAAATGGGGCTTTATTACTTTTTTCCTCGTTTCTGACAGTGTTTAGATTCCTGAAAACACCAAAAAATTAATTTGAACAAAAGGATCTTCAGTGAGGTCACAACAGAAACGACAATTCTTTAAGTTTTTGCCGAGCTTTCGACGATTATATCGTCATTACCAGGGCCTATTTATTTTTAGGAAAATATCGCGGTTAGAACATGTTATATCATTTAAAAAAACAAAATTACAAAAAGATAAATAATTGTTTTATTTATCTTTATGATCCTTTTGTTCAAGTTGTTCAGCAAGCAGGTCGATTGGTCTGCGAGAATTTTCACAGTCGGGTTCTTTCCATACATTCTTTCCATACAATGTTTCATGGAAAATTTATGTGAAATGGATATGACAATGTTGTTCTCGAGGTCTATTTCAAGTCGATGAAATATACAAACATTTTGATAACAAAACTAGTTAGGCGGACCTTCAGGTTGATCACTTCGCAGATTTCAACAGAATCAAAATGAAGAATATTTGTTAAGCTCAAACTGTAAAATGCCTACCGACGTTCTAGATGAATTTAGTTGCGATTGGGCTGCGCCGGTACAAACCAGAACGGCAAATAGTCCGGAGTGGCCCTAGTGAACAAAGAAGCGAGATGGTATCGTGAAACGTACGTTGAAAAAGCCCCGACCCGTCCGAAAAAAGGCGAATCGCCACTTAACGAGTTAAGAAAAGTGAAACGGACATGTAGAAAAAGTTCCGCACGAGCTGACCCCACAACGAGATGAGCGTTGCCCGGTAACAAGCAGACTGCTACCACAAAATAAGAACGATGAACGTTTCACCGATAGAATATTCACATTCGGCGGAAAGTGGTTGTTTAAGAACAGTCATGAACCGTGGTTCGTTTCCAAAAAAATAAAATAATTATCCCCGAAAAATTCATGAAATTCTCTTTATTACAGCCGTACGTACGATATTTTTAACATGATTGATTTTAATTTATTTATTTTTAATGAGGCTAAATTTGGATGTATATTTATGAAAAAAATTGCAAAATCTAAAATTTATTTTTATCCCCCTTTCGTAAAACCGCCCGACTTTGGGATTATTGCAATGAACGAAATAGTTATTTAGTCAGCCAATTAAAAGATATCAGTAAAGCTAGAAAATTAATTAAAATATTAATTATTCAGAAATCGTGAGATGCGGTCTGGTGTGATGTAGGTTTCAGAAAAACATTTTCCTTTATCGTGCCAACGTTTCGATCTTTATTGAGATCATCTTCAAGGCTCAAAGTGTTGTCTTCTGTTAATTGTGCCATTCTTGCGTGTCGAAATAAAATATTAATTTATTGTCCCATACTGCAGATATTGATAATCAACTAATTAGCGAAAAACCTTGTCGACCAGTAACTTTCATACCAGAACTAGCATATAATCAAAAACTTTGTTTAAGGAAACTTATCCCCTTATCGATTTGACTTTGAAATATGACAATAAAATCAATAAATTACGTTCTAACATAAAGGCAAAAGATCACATAACGTTTATGTCCGATATAATATACAAAATTTATTGTAATGATTGTACTAAAGAATACATTGGGCAAACTAAACAGAGGATGAAAGATCTTACAGCACAACGTTTAAAAGACTGTAAAAATAAGATATGTTAAACAAGAATGACAGGCCTCTCTCAGCATTCTAAATCGATGCAATTTTAAATTTGACAGCTCGATAATCCTAGACAAAGAAAGATTGATAAAGTAAAAGTTGTTTATCTCCATGAGTACTAACAATTGTGATTTACGAAAAGCTATAACAGGAGAGATCAACTCAACTTATGCCAGAGTTTAATTGGTTATCAATGTTATTATAATATTAAAATAAAGGGATCTACTATAAATAAATGTGTAATTATTGGGTTGTCCGGAAAATAATGCAGGATTTTGGTATTAAACAAAAAAAAAGAAACTAGTTACTTTAAAGCAATGTTCTTTAATCAAAATAATTNAATGAGTAATCCTGTAAACGTAAACAGAATATTTTATATAGATTTTTTTTAATGAAAACTTAAAATCCTGCATTATTTTCCGGACAACCCAATAGAAAAACAATGTTGTTGCAATTAAATTGATTTGGACTCGTGGAGCATAAAAGTTCTCAGTTTGAAATGTGAGAACTTTTATGCACAGTGACTCTCTACTATATGATTTCTAGTCTAATTACAAATAAAATTTTAATTATTAACATATTTTTATTACTGTTAGTATTCCTTGGTGTTTTGTTGGAAAAGAAGTTTGGTGTTCTTATTGTCCATGTGTCTTACCATAAAACTAACGCTTTTATGAGAGACAGAAAAAAAAGGGTGTATTAATCACATAGTAAAGTAAGATTTCGCTAATTAGCAATTATTTTTTAGAGCATATAGACAAATACATAAAATGAATCATGTTCTATCTGTGTACTGAAATGTTTTCGATGTTCTTGTAATTCAGGCTCTGAGGATGACTTCAAATAAAGTCGAAAGCTTGGCAGAGACTGTTTTTGAATTAAGAAACACCCCCATACTTGACCACCACCTCCACTACATCTATAAATTACTTATTAATTTAGTTTATTTAAATTAGTTTTTTTCGGTTTATTTTTAAATAATATACCTACGGTATGGAGTGTTGGCAGTAGGTGCATTCTCAGTGCACGGGCATAGGGTCATTTATTGGGCCCGCCTTCACTCGCGGGATAAACCAAATGTTAGCAATACTGTTGTGCAGATTGTTAGTTTTATGTGCATACATTTTATACACAAAGTAACGTAGCCTGTGTTGATTATCCCTCAAAGGAGCCGTACTTTAATGATTAAGGACCACAACAATGAAGGGTAGATCTTGTTAGAGGCTTGGGTGTATCCTGCAAAAGTGAGCTTGGGCCTCGGTCCTTTTCTCTCAATCCAATTCCTGGGAATGTGCAGTGTTCTTCCAAGGAGACTCAAACAGACCCTTCCCAACCCTTGGTTGCAAGGGGGGTTTCCAGACACAAAATAACGGGTGCTGCATCAGAGGCATACGGGTGTTAGGGTACCAAATCCTATCTGGACAAACGGGGGAGAGTGCCCAACCATCTGAACTACAGGGCAGTGAAAAATCGTTCCATGTCCAAGTCCAACTGCTTGGGAGTGGACTCATAGTGGCTTAGTGGTGAGGCTCCTGGCGAGTAATAAAGCCTAGTACGCACTGCAATTCTTTGTTCGGATTCTTTGTCGCAGAGCTGTATCTGGGATTCATTTTCTTGCACCCAGGACGCTGCGCGACAATGAATCTTTAATCTGATGTGTTGCTTTTAGTACTTTTTTTAATCCCATCCTAAATGGGATTCTTTGCTCAATGTTGCTAAACATAGAGTCAGTGCGGTCGTGAATCAAACCGAGCGGACCTCTCAACCATTGTTTATTTTATTTTTTTCACTTTCGTTAAAATGTGGATTCCACGTTACAGTTGAAGATTTACAAATGTGGCGATGACTGTGGGACGTTTCCATAGAAGAATACGAAGACAGGGGTAAGAAAGCAGACACTGTGGCTGAGTTAGCCCAAAAATGTGAAGTTAGGCTTGCATATGAGTCTACACTTGCGAGGAATCGGAGAGCGATGTTGTTGGTAGCATAAACTAGCACCCTAAAATCCGTCTCCTTTTTCGAAATGTGTGGACCAACTATTTCCAAATGACATTCGAAGTCGACTGGACTCATCCGAACAAAATTTCGGAATCCCATTCCGTCTTCCAATCTCTGTCAAGAAGATCGTGCCCATACTTATTGGGTTGTCCGGAAAATAATGCAGGATTTTGGTATTAAACAAAAAAAAAGAAACTAGTTACTTTAAAGCAATGTTCTTTAATCAAAATAATTTCCCATACTCTCAATACATTTCTCCCAACGTGTTGGTAACTTATTAATTCCGTCTGAGTAGAATTCAGAATTTTTAGAATTGATAAAGTCAATAAATGCATTTTCCAGTTCCGTTTGATTTTTGAATATTATGTGTTGTAAGTAGTGGTCCAGGTGTCTAAAAAAATGGTAGTCAGTAGGCGAGAGGTCCGGAGAGTAGGGTGGGTGAAGCAAAGTTTCATAGCCAAGCTCCAATAATTTTTGTGACGTTACACGTGACACATGTGGTCGAGCGTTGTCATGCAACAAAATGGGCCCTTTCCGATTGACCAAAGAGGGCTTCATTACTGCCAATTTCTGATGCATGGTATTAATTTGGTTACAGTATGATTCAGCATTGATGGTTTCGCCAGGATTTAAGAAGCTGTAGTGTATTAAACCAAATGAAGCCCACCATACCGTAACCATTACCTTTTTTTGATGAGTTGGGGGCTTTGGAGCTTCTCCTTTGTCGAGCCACTGTCCAGAACGTCTAGTGTTATCGTAGAGAATCCACTTTTCGTCACATGTAACAATTCTGGCCAGAAATGGGTCATTTTTGTTTCGACAAAGAAGTGATGCACAAACATCAAAGCGCTGATTTTTTTGGCGATCGTTTAATGAGTGTGGAACCCAATTTTCGAGTTTTTTCACTTTTCCAATCGCCTTGAGGTGGTCAGCGACGGTCGTTTTACTGACTTTGAGTTGCTCTGCAAGTTCTCGAACAGTTGTTTTGGGGTTTTCTTCCACCACTGATCGCAGAACATCATCATTAAGAGAGGAAGGCCTTCCACGACCTTCTTCATCTTCAAGGCTGAAATCTCCCTCCCGAAATTTTTTAAACCACCTTTGCACAGTGCACTCATTAACACAACCCTCGCCCCAGACTTGGTTAATGTTTCTAGCCGTTTGGGCTCCGCTTCGGCCGAGTTTAAACTCGTAAAAGAAAATCGTACGAAATTCTCGCTTTGACATTATAAGGATGACTGAATTATTTCCAAGTAGCGGAATGCTACAGAGGTAAACAAACAATATCATTTGGAAGAGGATTAATAAGTGTTGACATTCATACAAATAGTAATCCTGTAAACGTAAACAGAATATTTTATATAGATTTTTTTTAATGAAAACTTAAAATCCTGCATTATTTTCCGGACAACCCAATATTAGACGATCCTTGAATATTTGATTCCACCAACGCGGTGGTTTTTTTTTCTCTCTCTCTCTTTACGCCGTAGAGCTACGTAAAGTGGTACTGCAATCCCAAAGAGCGCGGCCTCGATCAGACTCAAACTGATGCGGACACAATTTCCGGAGCAACTATATTGCGGTAAAGAGTCTGCGACAGAGAGTCCAAACAAAGAATTCCAGTGCGTACTAGGCTTTAGAGTAAGGCCTGTTATTCGGTGGTACCCGCATGGGCATCCTTTACCGAAAGCAAGTTCCTCTAGGGGGTGGTTATAAATTCCACTTTAAACGAAACCTCGGAGTGGATCCGGTAGTTCCGACGCTAGCGGATCCCCAACACTCTGGGAGATAGAATTGTCGTCTCTATCTAGGGAGCGTCAGCCCTTTCGGATATCCCTTTACGCGCAGCACACGGTTAAGTGTACAATGTTGACCCTTTCGGACGGGGCAAACGGGAGAAGTCGGCATGCCTGTTTGATTAGTCTATAGATGTGGTGGCTTCTACACCGAACCTCACGATGTTCACACTATCTACCGTGAACTGAGGCGAGTCGCCCCTAACTTGAGAAACTAAATGTACGATAAGGCCAGGTGCGCACGCTAAAGAACCTCATTGTCTAAGACATTGCGACCGTCAATGGGAAACAACATCTGTGTTGATGTTGGATGCATAAGTTATTGTGTCCGACGACTCCCGCGAATGATCGTATCCGATTCAGCATGAAAATACGTAACCTTCCAATTGCATATAATACAAAAAATACCCACAAAGATGCATATTTTTTTAGATTATAATCTTTTTTAATATTAATTTGTATATTAACATACGATTAGCTTTATTATTGCGAGGACACACGATGTAACTGAAATGGTCAAAGAATCCGAGCATGTATGTGATAGTAATGCTCTTTATTTGTCGAAACTTTTTATTTTTAATGTTGAAGGCACAATTATAATAGTTCAAAAATTCAATAAATTATACATCTTGTTAGTATGTATTGGTATGTTTATGTATTGTTAATTAGAATTTGCATTGTATAAACTTTATAGTTTCATCACCCACCAACAGTTGTAACATTTCCTTATACAGGGTGACCCGTGAACAGAATACAATCCATTAGGAAATTATTCTACATGTCAAATTGGATTGAAACCTCCCTATTGTCCCAAGTCTAATTCTCGTTTTTCGGGTTACTCCGAACTTTCACAACTTTATGTCATAAAGTCCCCCTTTTTTTAATCTGAAAGAGAGGATATTCAACGTTTTTACTAAGTTCGTCGTAATGCTGGGAGGCCTCTAAATTCTTTTCTTTTGTCCAACAGTATATCGATGTAGAGCAGTGAGAGATTGTTTTTAATGTGGATTACGACTGACGCAGAGATGTTTTGGACGTCTACTTGAAAGAAGTTAGAACTGGCCATTGCCTTGTCCAGTTCTCAATCCGGTTATAATAACTGTTTCCTTGCACTTTTACGTACCCGTTATTCATTGTTAAACCCCATGATTTTTCTATGAGAGGTAGGGCCAAAAACATTTTAAATAGGGCTTGACGTTTAGGCCGTGTTAATACAATGGTAATTTTTAACTTCCTGTTGCGAGTAACTGTCCTTTTTATCTTTCAGTCGGATAGGGCGTAGGGTGTATTGAATCCGCCGCCGGAGGTCTATAAATAGGACGGCATAATCGACACTTGTTCCTAGTCGACAATGCCGCATGTGAAAGAAGCCCAATATAAACAAAGGTACCTGAAGAAAAATATACGTTTCGGTTATGCGGGGGTGTCGGCCCGTGGGAATACAATGGAGTGACAAAGCAGTTCCCACCCCTCGTTCAATCACAGCCCTCTTGCCGATCCCCGGGTCGCTACCCTTATCCGAAAAAAAGGAAACATTAACATAAACAAGAAAAAATGGAGATGTTATCTTTGCGGATCGTTCGGGTCAGGTTCGCCACCACTCAGGCGATCCTCATTAGAAATGCACGGATACAAATTACCCCCCGGCTTAGACTTACCAATTAACTTATTAAAGCAATTAAAGAATTAGACATCTGATAACGTTCAGAGATTTCCAGCGGTAAATGCGTTTCTCTTCACTGGCGCCCACTACAAATGAGGAATTTCGACTCAGAGTTTCCGAACTACAAACTAAAAAAGAACCGTTTTTGCAAACCAATTCCGGTTCCTTTTTTCTGTTACATTACTCACTTCAAAAATTGATAAAATATTGCTCCTATCACTTTACTTCATATGACTCCTAAATTTACCTCACTTTCCAACCTTCTGACTTACAAGCTGATTTAAGACTTAAACTCAATTAGGTTATTGGGTTTGAACCCGTTTCGCTCACATCTCTCCGTTACCAATTAACAATTCTATTTCATTCTTCCCCACGTCAAGAACTTGGGGTTGTCCTTGATCAGACCTTGTCCAAGAGGCCCCTTATTTCCAAAATTTTCCGACGCTTCTCCACCCTACAATATTTCCGTCGTTCCAACCATCTTTTCTCGTTTAGTACACGTAAGCTCCGAGTCTCCTCCTTTATTCCTCCAATTTTGTCCAACGGAATATGGAAACACTGAACAGCTTGAAGATAATTTCTAATGAATTTTGTGTACGTATTATCTTCGGTTCACCCTAGCAGGTCCCACGTGACTAGTTGTTATATCCTTCATACTACAGGCAATATTTCATTGGTTCCTTTTTCGTATATAGGGTGGACGAGAATTTTTCCCGTTGCCTGTACCTTCCCTGGACAAGAAGAAATCAAGAGGGAATCAGATACAATGATATGGAATACGGATAGCTATAAAGAACCGGATCATTTTCTAAACATGTCCAAAATATGAGCACTCGAACTCTTTAGGTAACTGATAAATATGCTCTCAACGCTTGGGCGTTAGAAGATCTTAAAAGAGTTTACACTGACAAGATCGGATAGCCAATCAGCTGAAGCGTGTAAAAATATCTCATTAGAATAGTCAATACAGCCAAAATTTCCAAAATCTGGGGAAACGCAACAACCTGATAATATCGTGGTTATTATGACACCCAAAGGAATTTTGGGTAATGAAAAGGCAGACAAACTGGCCAGTGGAGTGTAAGCAAGACCATATACCGGGTGTCCTTTGTAGTCGGTCCGTCTGAATTTCTCTTCGACCATTGAAGCTATAAAAAAAAATAAATAAAAAATAAAAAAAATACGTGCTTAATATTTTTATGTCTGGTTTCAAATTTTCTACCTTTTTGGAGAAAAAAAATCAATGTCACAGCGGAATTCGAACCCACGACCTTCGGTTAGATACGACGCTACTCTGCCACTTGAGCTACCTCCCATCTCAACTCCACCTTTTAAATGAGTAGATCGAATTCCGCTCGTGACAATGACTTTTTTCTCCAAAAAGGTAGAAAATTTGAAACTAAACTTAAAAATATTAAGCACGTATTTTTGTTTTTTGATAGCTTCAATGGTTGAAGAGAAATTCAGACGGACCGACTACTAAGGACTCCCGGTATATGGTCTTTCTTATCCTCCTCTGGCCAGTTTGTCTGCCTTTTCATAACCCAAAATTCCTTTGGGTGTCATAATAACCACGATATCATCAGGTTGTTGCGTTTCCCCAGATTTTAGAAATTTTGGCTGTATTGACTATTTTAATGAGATATTTTTACATGCTTTAGCTGATTGGCTATCCGATCTTGTCAGTGTAAACTCTTTTAAGATCTTCTAACGCCCAAGCGTTGATAGCATGTTTATCAGTTGCCTAATGAGTTCGAGTGCTCGTATTTCGGATCTGTTCAGAAAATGATCCGGTTCTTTTTAGCCATCCGTATTCCACATCATTGTATCTGATTCCCTCTTGATTGGGTTCAACACTTTTCCGAGGAATATCGAGAACGCAGGGTTGAGTGTGTGACGTCTGGAGAGTAAAAGTATTTATTAGCGAGAACGTAGTCGGTTCTACCCCGTCCCGATGGATATCGAGTACTCTGGGCTGGGCGTGTGACGTCTAGACAGCAAAAGAAAGTTATTAGCGAGACATTGACTTTTTTATCTCTACTAAAAACGTTAATTAATAGAAAGATATTAATTGGTCAATCGGACCACGAAAACTAGTGAATTATTTACAATGTAATGCGATAAATTTACAATTTGCATGGATCAAGTGTCGTGAGGAGGAAGAAACAGCCACTCGCATCTTCCTCGAATGGGACGCAACCTGGAAGCATCATGGAGACAAAACCTAGGGAGCCAAGAATAGCCTCGGAAAAGAATATGTAAATGCAATGACTTTCTTGAGACTTCTTAAGAGAAGAATGGAGTTAACTGAACTGAACTTAAGAATTATGAAAAAACAATTAGCCAGAAGCCTGCAGTGCTTGGCGAACATAAAACCCCGACTTTTTTCAACTATGTATTCTAGAATGCGATATTGTTTGAACTATAGAAAATACGGCAGTACAACTTATTTATATATAAATATTTATCGTATGGGTTAGATAAAAGTTACTAGATATGTCTAACAGTTTGAATGATAAATTAACGAGTTAAGGAACGCCAAAACGCAATCTTTGTTTGAACTCGTTTCGATTTAGTTTTCTCATCAGCACCTCGTGAAAAAGAAAATACTTTCAAAATTCACTTCTGCCTTATTAATAATGAATGACAAATCGTTTTTTGGATTAGGGTTTCGTATGGTTCCCTATTGTTCTTGTATAGGAATGAAATTATGAAAGGACACTCCTTAAAAATCGACTTTTGTAATGCACACGTGTTGTAATATATCTCTAGTTATTAATTGCCTTTTTACTATTTTGCAGGTGAGCAATACGACAACGCCCTGTTCAACGTGCAAGCATTCGCTCGACCTATGCCGCGCGTGTGAGCCAGTTGGTCTTTTAACATTTTGTTGTCAAGGTAAAACTTTTAATTCACTTCCTACGAGCCGACTTTTCCAAAAGGATATCGACACACAAAAAAAAAACGCTTAAAAAGAATGTTTTTCGCTTATAATATTTCCACCAAATTAGTTAAGAAAGGATAATCACGATTTGCCTAGAAGGGTCAATCGAAGTGGATGAAGATTTCTTAAGTGATAAGTCCTATACATAAAATAGGCGTAATAGATAATCTGCTCTGTCATCTTGCTAGTCAGCGAGTTTCGCTGTACAAATTTACAATTAAGCGTTTTTTTATTTTATTCTTCGGCTCATGAATCGCCTAGAGTCGATTAATTAGAACGGAATCTTCGGTCCCTCCATGCAAAAAACATCCAGGTATTCTCACGAGAATTCATGTAGGTCTCGTGTCGGCAATGTGGACTTGACTATGGCCTAAAGTTTATTTTGTCGAAAGTTTGTGCCAAGTCAATGACCTCACTTGAGAGAGTTTATAGAAGAGACGGATCGGTAAACTCCGCTGGTTATTAACAAGCCGTTGGTTGTTTGTATGCGTGTCTGTGTGTACGTTTTGGTCTTGGAAGCGTAGTTTTGAAAATATTTAGTAGTAAAGTATTATGATGTAGCACTGTGAGGATGCGGCGAGCCTCCCAGCTGGTGGACCGTCCAGGAAATACAAGCCGAAGGGCTGGGTGGTCGAGATCTCAAGATAGAAAAGAGACAGTAACAAGTTATTCAAATCATATGTTAGGGTGTCCGCGTGTAAGTGGATTTTAATAGCACTACTACATAAAAATTGCTTGATTTTTTTTTATTTTAATTTTTTTTTAAATTTATATTTATTACATTGTATACCTTATTTACATTATGTAATGAGCTGGATTTACAATGTTTACAAATGACATAAGCTCATGTATCGTGAATTTTCTCAACTACAGGCGAAGACTTCTTAAGTAGGTCTCGAGGCCATCTTAAAAAGCATGACCGAATGGTTTGAAAATAATTTTATGTCAATGAATGTACTCAAATCAAAAGAAATGATAGTGTCCTTTAACTATAAAAGATACCCACAGGTAAATTCTTGTAAAATATCAATTACGTTACTGATATCCACTCATCATGGTGCCAGCACGTGAAATATGTAGTCTTCCTTTTGTTTTCTATTACAGGGGTATTCACGATGTTTGTATGATGTTAAGTCATATAGAGAAATATCCTGTAAGATCGTGAACGCCCCCTTATTTTCTTAGCATGTTAAACGTTAATTTTTCCGCAATGCTGTTCATGGCGGTTGGTAGAACCAAAAATAAAGCTACAACAGTCCTTGTTGTTTGTTTTGGTGGTTTTGTGTTAAATTGTGAGATGCCAGAAGTTAATAAAAAAAGAATATTAATCAACTCTTTCATTCAAAATGCTATCTATGCACTCGAAAAGTACTAACAAATGACACGCTTCAATTCGTGCCGACGTACCTAACTTGTATCCCACCGTCTAACAGCATACAACTTTATAGACTATCGGATGTATAGTTTATGAATGAGAGTATAAGGACAGGTCAGAAATTAACAAAAGAAATGTCTTGGTCTGATTTAATTAATGCGTATTTAAGAATAAAAATACGTGTAAACAAAAAACAGCTGTTAAATTCATGGCTGCCATGTTGGACGCCCAAAGGATGGCAATGTGACTACATTTTCGACCTAACATCTAACATAGGCCCTGGCCTGTTGAACAATGTTAACTAGCCGATTCTTACAAGTCTATGTCATCATTTTTCTCGATCTAACACGACTTAACAGAGTTAACAGGGTTAAAACAAAGATCGTGAGTACCCTTACCATATCCCTTGAGATGCGGCGTATAGTCTACTTTGCACTTTTCCAAAGAGTCATGAGCTATGGGTTGCTAGTGGAGCAGTAAAAGATGTCCCCGTTATTCAAAAAAGACGTATAAGAATAATGTTCTACTTGAAAAGAAAAGAATTCTGTAGATTAGTCTTTAGCAAATATAAAATTATGACTGTGATAAGCCTGTACATTTACTGTAATTGTACATTAGGAAAAACATTGAAAAATTATCCATTTACATTTTAGTGGTCAATTGATCAAGTTATTTCTTTCAATTAATTATTATTTCTATGTAAGGTCATGGTTAAGATAAACACGTCAGAGTCACGAGCGGGATTCGAACCCACCACCTTCGGCAAAATACGCCGCTGCTTTACCACTTGAGCGATCGTGCCTTCGACCACTCGGACACCATCTCCCCATCTAACCTACAACCTTTCGAATTTTCCCTCTTTTTGCCATTTTCAAATGACATGTAAACAGGATTGGCTACTCAGCGACTTATGAAGTGTGGACCCGGGGAGCTTTTTAGTGAAGTGGTACTTCTTTTACTTATTAAATATTAATCCATTTACGTATTAGTGGTCAATTGACTAAGTTATTTCTTTCAATTAATTATTCTTTCTATGTAAGGTCTTGGTTCGAATCCCGTTCGGGACAGTAACTTTTTTATCTTAACCAAGACCTTACAAAGAAAGAATAATTAATTGAAAGAAATAACTCCCTTCAAATTTACCTTAGCTCAAGTTTTCGAATTGTTATTTTTCAACTCTACTAGAACGTTATTTAAAAATCTGGATATATCAACATATATCCTATATATAGTAAAGCATATTAGATGAAGAAGTTTTTGTAAAATTTGACAAGTTGTAGGTATTTTTTTGTAACCTGAGTAGAACGTGCAATCATGGCCAAAATTTTAAATTTTATAATTTTGACATGTTCGAACTGATATTGGCTAACATTTTATGTCATTCAGATTATTGCAAATAGAAGTATCTTACACCAAATTTAGCGTTCTTTCAAATGGTATAATTGGATTTGTTGTAGTCTCAACATTTTGGAAGTTGTAAGCGTTTTTATGTGGTAAGGTAGTGAAAAGTTGAAAAAACCTAAATTGACAAATATCTGCAAAATAGAGAACTTTCCGAAAATTTTCTCCTGAGCATTTTTTGCTCCAAACGAAGAGTAGAATCGATTCCCTGAGTTTCGTCAGAAGGAACTGGGACACCCTGTATATGTACATAATGTACGTGAACGTAATACCAGAGCGATAAATAAGTTGTCTTATCCGTTCTATACAAAGACTAAATTAGACATAGTTTTGAATTTGTTCGACTCAAACTTTTTAATAAACTACCTGTACATATTGTATAAACATTACCTGCCAGGGTCTTTTAACGCAGAGGTTGAAACGATTCAAAATAATAAAACGCAGATTCTTAAAAATGTAAAATATGAAGTAATCAAACAAAATGTCATTTTGAGATCATTGTGAAATATTTTGCTGGAGACGAAGTAAGGAGCATTGTCTATGGTTCTGACGACTTTGGATGATGGAAGGTTTGTTAGCGGTGTCCCACAGTTCTAACTTGGTTTTGGATTGGTTTTGGTATTGCATTCTAGAATTGTTGAAATATTAATATTTGCGACCCAATAATCTGTAAATAGTTCGAAACTTTTAATTAATTTCTGTACTTTTAGTCGTGTGTTGGATCCAAGCTTGTCTTGAATTTAGATGGAATCCGAGGTAGAAGACGCAGTCTGTGTTTGGGATAGGAGTATTATTGAGGAGGATAGGAGTACAGACTGAAGAAACACTGTGCAGATACTGCCAGGAAGAGGAGCAGACCGCAGAACATATTTTATGTTTCTGTGAAGGTCTATGTTGGTGCAGGTTCTTGTTAGGACAAGAAAAACCACAAGCAAGATCCTTCATTAAGGAGCCGCTGGCAAAGCTGTGGAGGCTGGTTAATAACCTGAAACTGGCCAGTGAGTTATTAATAACAGGGGAGGACAATAGATCTATTCAGGTCGAGGTGCAGTAGGTCTTGTGGCAGCCTCTTTTATCCCTATCCCTATTATTGAGGAATGAGTGGTTTTGGTTCGAAGGAAGAATTGATGGGTTTTTTTGTTTTCATTAAGTTAGTGTTCGCTTCTTTCGGATTTTCAGGACATGTGCTTGGAGGCACTCCGAATCAATTGCAGGACCGGGGTGTCGTCGGAATAGGAAGCAAGGATGGTGTTGGCTGTAGTCGGGATATCTGTGTAGAGGAGGTAAAAGATCCAGGTACGCTGCCTTGTGGTACTCCCGCCCTCAGAGGACAATAGTCGGAGTCGGCAGATTCTTGGCGGACTCTGAAGAATCGGTTAGGTAGAAACAAAGAATTTGCTTGAGGGTATTTAAAAGGATGCGCTTTAGTTTGTACAGAAGGCTTCCATGCCATACTGTATAATTTACTTTTTAGTGTTTATGATTATTTAAATGAAATTTTTTATGTTAATTTCTTTTAAACTTTCAAGCTATTCGAACGGTTTCTACGCATTGAGTTTAGTGAAAAAAGAGCGTAGTAATCTTTATATGCCCGTCGGAATCTTTCGTTAGTCATGATATTTCGTTTGAGTACACTCACGATGTTTATTCAAGATTAAGATAGTTTGTAAAGCCAGGGGCTTGCTTGTGGGGTGTTAGGTACGTTTTTTAAGGTTGAAAACATTGACGTTTGAATTGACAAAGAAATCAATTGACCGCTGCCCGTTATCACAATCTGCTTGGTGATGAATGGACTGTAATTGATTTTTTTTTGCAAACCACTCCTGTTGGCATTGAACTGACATAAACATCGGTTTGAAAAGTCATGGCCGAGCATTAGAACTGATTCGTTATTTGAACGGGTACCCTGAAAACGTTTTTCCAGGTTTTCTTATCGCGATCTCATCTCAGTTGCAGGGGGTGCCTTTTGAACATGATTTCGGGACCTTTCTAGGAAGTCTTTCGGATTCAATTATTGTCCGGTGAGATCATCAGGTAGTAAACGATCAAAGGTCGATCTAAATAAAGCAGAAAAGTAAATAGGTTGAACTGAAAAGTGGGCGAGCCGAGACAAGGCGAATCGAAAGTTCCCTCAGGTATTTGCAAATTACAAAGCCGAACTATAAATCGTCCTGTTTCCAATTTGAATTAACCAGGTAATGCAATGACATTTTTGTAACTTTTAACAATTAAAGTAGTGTAATTGAGTTCAACCGAATTGCCCCTCGATAGGTCTTTCATGTCAGTTTGATAGTGACCTAGTCATGACTGATAAAAATCAGCGAGGATAGACAGACCAGATGACTTTCTAATTGTTTACACTAATTTTTAAACTATTTTTCCGTTCATAAGCTATAATTCACATAGGTAAGTAAAGACATAGTTTAACATTATGGCACTTCATACGTTTTAGACTATTTTCACCGAGGGTGCAAAAAGAAATCTTATCACTTGAAGATAAAAACACTGGAAGTAGCATATAGCAAGGGTTTCCCCATTTGCAGAAACTCGGAGTCTTAGAAAAAATCCTCTTGGTGCCACATTCTTTAAACAGATATTGTGTACTATGTTATTTATAAATTGTACGTCTTCACGTTTTTCTTATAAGACTGACAGGTCCTCATCTCCGAAGGATTAACTTATTTTAGTTTTTGGAAGGTTTCAAAGCAACTTCATTGACCTATCAAGGAGATGAGTGCATTGATGAATGTTAGTTATGTTGTCATATTTCGTAATGTGCCTTTTTTAATTTATCATTAGCTCTGACGAGATGGAAAAGGGCTTTGTGATCGAACACTAAAAAGCTTTCGAGAAGAATGGCCCCAAAATCTCTGCTTTCCTAATCTTAATGTCTGAAATAAGCTGGAATCTCTATATAGCTTCTTCCGTTAAATAACTTCAAATTAAACTTTTTAACTTTATCATTTAATTTGAAGTAAAAAATGTGCATTTGAAGTTAGAATGGAATAATTTGAAGTAAAAAAGTTTTAAAGTGTAGTTAAAACATATTAATTTGACGTTATAAAAATATCAACTTAATCTTAGAAACGGTTAATTTGAAGTCAAAAAGGTTAATCAAAAAGGTTTAATAGGGCTAATTAGAAGTTTAAAAAGTTAATTCGGAGTTTAAAAAGTTAATTCGGAGTTTAAAAGGGTTAATTTGAAGAAAAAGGGTTAATTTGAAATTTAAAAAAAAGTTAATTTGAAGTTAAAAAAAGGACTAATTTGAAGTTAAAAAGTGTTAATCTGAAGTAAAACAGGGTTAATTTGATATTAAAAATATAAGGTAATTTTAATTTAAAAAGGGTTTATTTGAAGTCAAAAAGGATAAAACCTATTATTATTTAGAAGTTTAAAAAAGTTAATTCGGAGTTAAAAAGGGTTAATTTGAAGAAAAAGGGTTAATTTGAAATTTAAAAAAAGTTAATTTGAAGTAAAAAAAAGACTAATTTGAAGTTAAAAAGTGTTAATCTGAAGTAAAACAGGGTTAATTTGATATTAAAAATATAAGGTTAATTTTAATTTAAAAAGAGTTAATTTGAAATTTTAAAAAAAGTTAATTTGAAGTTAAAAAAGACTAATTTGAAGTTAAAAAGTGTTAATCTGAAGTAAAATAGGGTTAATTTGACATTAAAAATGTAAGGTTAATTTTAATTTAAAAAGGATTAATTTGATTTTAAAAAAGTAAATTTGAAGTTCAAAAAGACTAATTTTTAAGTTAAAAAGTGTTAATCTGACGTAAAACAGGGTTGATATTGGTAATTAACTATGAATTTGAATTGAATTTTGTAATCCTTTTTTTTTGACCTAAACAGTTATAGGCTTTGTTTTAATTGTTAAGCAAGCAAATAAATATAAGGGATGTTTAATTTGGTTAATTGGCGATTGTGCTTACTCCCTTTTAGCCAAAAAGAAGCAATGATTATGCATCAAATCGGTTAAAATGCAAATGTTGTGAAGACAGTCTCTAATCCCCCCCCCCAAAAAAAAACCGTTCGGTTCAAAACAATTAAATTTTTAAGAAAATACATAATAAAATTAAAAATGAAGTAATTGGAACTGTGTTATAAGTATCAGTGATCAAAACAGTGGAATTTTTATTACCCCTGTAACTTTTTAACGAATTAGAAGTGCACTGGAGATGAACACATTAAAAATTAAATAACCCGTCAATTTATTGATTGATTAAAATTGAAAAGATTGTTGAATTCCCTATTGCACGTATCGTTCTTCATTGCTAAGAAAAGGTGAAAGTCAGATGGGGCCAGGTCTGGAGAGTAGTAAGATGGCGCTGTAGGACTCCCCAACCAAGCTTCATTATCACTTTGTCGTTTTGGTGAAAAATTACACCTTTTTGTCCACGAGAGAAGGTGTTTTTGGATCTGGGGAAGAGAAACTTGCAGTCGGGTTGGAGCAAAGTTCTGCGACCGTCTGACCAGGGGTTCGAAGGGCGCAATGCCTGCCGTTTTCCACTAAACACAAAGCATCAACATATCTTAGCTAAACTTGGATACAGACCAACTGGCGGTAGTTCTCAAAATTCAAGCATTTAACCCAGTTCACGATCTAGAAGCTTATGTCAGTACATGGTACATGGTTTTATAAGGGTTTGTCCCAATTAATATTAGTTTGTAAATATTTTATTCGGGGAAATAGTCTCTATTGGTATCTAAAACCGTCTTCCAACGTGGTACCAGCTCAGTCCTTCTTATAAAATGTTAGATGTGAACACTTAAAAAATAAATTCAGCTTATTTTCTAGCTTTTGACGATCATCAAACTCCCGATTGCAAGTATGATTGTCCATTGTTAAGAAAAGGCGAAATTCAGATGGGCCCAGGTCTGGAAGGTAGGGAGGACTTCCCAACTAAGCTATTATCACCTATCACCTTGTTCTGGTTGTATGAGGTATGGCGTTGACCTGGTGAAAAATGACACCTTTTTCGTTCACGAAGAAGTTTTTCTGGGCCAGGGCAAGTTTGACTCGGTGCAGGCTTGAGTAGATTTCGGAAATGACGGCTGTCCAGGAGTTCGTAGTGCTCAATGCCATTCTCCACTAGAAACGAAGCATCAACATTTTGTTGACCAATATTTGGTTTCCGCGTCAATTTAGTGACAGCCAATGGTACGACCCCATGGTGTTTTGGTATGTGTCATCGTTCCATGTGACAAACCGGATGAAAAAGTCTCTATTTCGTCGAAAGCAATGAAAAGAAATTAGACGCAGAAGTTTGTTACAGGTGAATTTATGAGGAACCATTTGTCAGCTTCCGTGTTTTCCCAAGTCGATGTAAGCTAGAGTGAATGGTTTCATCGCTTGTACCCTCTGGCAAGCCGCGGACATGTTGGACCCGAATCAAGTTCGATAGCTTCCCTCAATTTGTTGTCATTCAAGATAGGTTTACCAGATTGCGGTTCGTCTTTAATTCCTTCGTTCCGAGAAGCAAACATTGGTCACTTTTGGGCGGTGCTCTCACTGAACACGGTGCCTCGGCCGCCTAGTACCCAGCTTAAATTCATAAGTCATCTAAACATCTAATCCTTCTGTGTAAATAGAAATTTTGATTAACGACATTGAAACATTAAAAAATTAAGAACACAAACATCACAAACTTTTCTGGTTCCCTGGTAGGAAAACTGGAAAAATCATTTTGTTCCGCAGACTTGAGATATCGGATGGGACGGTGGTCAGTGGGATTGAATTCCAGGTTTGCATAAATAACAGGTAGTTTTTGAAATATAGGTCATATAAGCAAGGAAGTTTTTCCAACGCTTAAAGAAATCGGAAATCCAATGAATTTTTTCCCCAGACGGTGCGAAAGGGGAAAAAGGAAAATCGGTTAGGGCCCCAGACCCGAGGAGTCTGTCAGTGGGGCGTAACGCAATCCAGAGGAGTCCCGAGTCCTTGAACCCAAGAAACTGACGTCATTAAACGTGGTATTTTTAACCGCGGCTTGTTCTCTGTTCCTCTTGATGTCTTTGTCTTCCTATAGTTCTTGAGAGAGGCCAAGGAAGAGTGGAGGGTGGCTGTAATGGAGCTCCGGGGTGGCATTTTTTGTCAAGAGCACACCTTAGTGAGTAAGGTAATCTCGAGTCGTGTCTACCAAATGAACCTTCTACCTTCCTCGGATAATTAGGTGGACCAGTCCTTCTTCAACCTTTTTTAACAGTGCGACTACTTTTTCCTATAATTCCACTTGTTTCGATAAGTTTTACGATTTGAATGGCCGTCTTCCTTCCTCCTGATGAGAAAACTTTGGAGTTTCGGTCTAGTTTTATTCACGCCCATTAGATACTATCTGGCATTTTGGTAAATGCGTCCCGTTAAAACTACCAAGTCCTTCAAGAACCGAAGGTTTTTTTAAACGATTTTATGGATTTTCTCGGTTTTTTAATATCCTCGTGACAAAACAGTTTTTGGACGATTAGTAGGCTTCTTTCTCGTAAAAATTTAAACTCGGAAATAAACCTAAGTTAATCTAGAATGCCCAGGTTATCAAATGTTATGTGGCGTAGCTAACTAAAAACTAAAAAAATTCTAATTTTACTCTATTTTCAAATTCTATTCTAAAGCGAACTGTATGAAAATATATATTTTTCCCGGCAACCCTCTTGTATTCTTCTATAATTTCTTGTGTACGTTCTTGGCAGCAATTTTTTACCTTCATCTTTCTTGAAAACTGGTAACTTTTGTGCTTGAAAAATTATATTTTCGGACTTCGTTAGTACTTTGAGATTTGTTAATTATATATTGCCCGTTAAATTAATCTGCATTGTCCAACCTACAATTTGCAGGTGTTATATTTAAAATGTCAAATTTTAGATCTAAGATACTAAATGAACATTAATTACAATTAATATTAAAAATAATAAAAGTTACACGTAAAAAAGATTCTTCTACTATTTTAAGTGTTTTTAAAAATATAAAGTAACTGTTTTATAGACAAATATTTTCTTTAAAAAATTCTAGAATTATTAGAAAAAAAATCACTGTTTAAGCTTTAAACTTTCGTTTTTAATTGTAATTAATTCTTAATTTTGTATTTTAAATAAGAACCAATTTCAAAATTTAAAAATATACAAAATAAAAGTATTTCAGATAAAAACCAATTTACATTTTAACTAAAATACCGGCAAATTGTAGATTTGACGTCACAGATTCATTTATCGGACAAATTAAAAAGGGTTAATTTGAAATTAGAAAGGTTAGATTGAAGTTAAAAAGGTTAATTTGAGGTTAAAAAGCGTTCCTTTAAAATTAAAAAATGTTAATTTGAAATTTAAAAAAAAATATTTGAAATTAAAAAAGATTAAATATATTCTAAAAGTGGTTAATTTGAAGTTAAAAGTGTTTATAATGAAAATGAAAAGGTTGAATTGAAGTTATAGGGGGTTAATTGGAAGTTATATAGCGTTCATAATAAAATTAAAAAAGGTTAAAAGGGATTAATTGGAAATTAAAAAGAGTTCATTTGAAATTAAAAGGGGTTAATTTTATGTTAGATTGTCGGATTTTGTTAGACAATTGAGTTTTGTTTATTTAGCTTGTCCATTAAATTAACCTGCGTTGTCAAAGCTACAATTTGCAGGTATACTATTTAAAATTAAATTTTTTTTAATGTAAAATACTACACGAAAGTTAATTAAATTAATATTAAAAATAAAATTACATGTAAAATCAAAAGATTCTACTACTATTTGTGTTTTTAGAAATATAAAATAACTATATGTAGACAAATGATTTTCTTTAACAAAAAATCTCGAATTATTAGAAAAAATCATTTTTTTAATATATACTTTTAAACTTTTATTTTTAATTGTAATTAATTTATAATGTAGTATTTTAAATAAGAACCAATTTTAAAATTACAAAAATATTCACCAATTAAAAGAGGATTTCTTTATTAATTGCCTTAATTTTATGCAATTTTTTATTTAATTGTTATGTAATTAATTTTCCTATGGTATTTGAGATAAAAACGAAGTTTACATTTTTACGAAAATACCTGAAAATTGTAGATTTGACATTACAGATTCATTTATCGGACGAGTTGAAAAGGGTTTAATTTGAAATTTAAAAAGTTAAATGGATGCTATAACGGGTTAGTTTGAAGTTAAAAAGTGTTCATAATGAAATTACAAAAGGTTGAATTGTAGTTAAAAGTGGTCATTTTGAAATTAAAAACCGTTCATTTCAAATTAAAAAATGTTAAATTGAAGTTAAAAGGGTTGTTATATATGTGAGCTAAAGTGTTCTAATATGTATTACTTTTTAATTCAAATTAGCTTCAAAAGCTCGGAAGTGTATGCAGATATACGATTTTCCAGGTATTACCCACGGCTTTCTAATTGATATGTCCGCGACATCCAAAGGATATTTGGACGTTAAGTCCTCCTGTATGACATTAATTCTTTACCTTCATCTTTCATGAAAAGTGTTGACTTTTCTGCTTTAAATTAGCCGATGTCTTTGTTAGTAAATTGAATTTTGTAAAGCACAAAAATCTTTTCCATAAACGTTAGTTAATTCCTTTAAAGCAATAATTTGCAAAATATCGCTTTGTTTCATATTTATGGAATTTCCTTTAACACGATAATTAAAGGATTACCTCGAACCTAATGCTGATAGAAGCCGACCCTTATTTATGATAGCCGGCTGATTTTTACCTGTAAATTTATCTGAACAGAGATTCGAATAATCACTCGGGAAAATACAAAACAAGCAGCAGCACTTCATAAATTGATGTCCGGTGAATAGAATGATTGATGACCAGCGTTCGTCGTTCCACCAATCAAATCACTCTTCGACACATTTTTCCTGTTTGTAATTGAAATGATATATCAGCTGATGTGTCGACTGGTGTACAGTTCTTGTTATCTTTGCTTCTGAATTGTGTCAATCTATAGGCATAAATATATTTCGATTGAGAGAATTGAATTCGTCAAAATGAATCCTGTTTTTGTAAAATGAACGATATTATAACGGAATCGTACGTGTGGGAAGCGGATTGGAATTTAAAAACCTCCAAACTGGAACTATTCGAAAAGAATTATGTTGAATAAAGATCGTGAATGCAAATTTATACCCATGTTTCAAAATGAGCCCGATTCCTTTTGTTTCGGCTATCAATTTAAAGGCGTAAAGTTCTGAGAATGAATGTTTCCACTAGGCCTAAAAGCCGTTCCAATCAATATTCCAATCCAATGATTTCTCCTATAAACTAAAATTAATTCCTTTGTTTTGTCCTATCACAAATTTAACCATTTTTCTCTATTTTTACTGTCAGAAGGGCATAATTTTCCTTTTAATTTACCTTTGCCAAGCTGTACTATCGAGATTTTGCGTAACGTTAGCGTCGACGGTAACTAAGCTGATTGCAAATGCGCGTATTTAACGGAACGCTAATGAAATAGCGTTCTTTGTTGACAGTTTACTTAGAAATACATCAACCTTATACACTTTTCATTCAATAAAGCCACAGAAATTGTATAATATAAAATAAACTTTAAATGTTAAAATTCTAAGAAAAGGTAAAGAATGTGGTTATAATGGGTGTGTAAAGTAACCACAAGACTTACAAAGTCTAAAAGATCAGCGTGTCTCAATCTTTTCAAAGTGCTTTCCGTCCGTGTAGGCGTGTAATTCTTGTCTGTCGTGTTGAAAGTGCCCTCTGAAGATGATCTCAATAAAGATCGAAACGTCGGCACAATAAAGAAAACGTTTTGCCAAACCTACGTCACACCAGACCATCTCACGACCTCCAAATAATCATTAACTAACGGTCACTAAACACCACACATTTATATTATCGATTTTTGAAACAATTTGTGGGGCGGATATGGGAACTTCGAAGCCCGGCCACTATCGGACGACGAACTTCCTAGCATCATTTTCTCCTTGAGGGAAAGACTGGTCGTTGGATATGTAGATCGAACGGAAAAGGAGTCGACGACGGGATCACCAGTCGGATTTTGTTCCTTTGAGATCTTTACAAACTGTTTTTATTTTTCTTATACACCTGAATCGACGGGTTAATGATTGAATCTTGCCCTAAAATACAACCAAATTGGATTAAAAGGGTCCAAAGTATAAAAAAGAAAACGGATCTGAATTGTGTATAAAGGTGAATTCGGGATTCCGCCTGTTCCATTAATACCGAACAAGGCCGGCCTCAGGAAGTTCTTTCATGGAATATTCAGACTGGGACGATCGTATGGCACTGCTTCTTTTCCGAAGGGAGTCGTACAGCAGGGTCGGTAATTTTCCCTTGTGCTGCGATCAGTGACACGCTTTGTTCTGCGTGACGTGTCTTATCTTTTCCTCCAATAATTGCTCCAGTTTTCACTCCGGCCCACTCGTTCTTCGATTTATATTGGGTTGTCCGGAAAATAATGCAGGATTTTGGTATTAAACAAAAAAAAAAGAAACTAGTTACTTTAAAGCAATGTTCTTTAATCAAAATAATTTCCCATACTCTCAATACATTTCTCCCAACGTGTTGGTAACTTATTAGAATTTTTAGAATTGATAAAGTCAATAAATGCATTTTCCAGTTCCGTTTGATTTTTGAATATTATGTGTTGTAAGTAGTGGTCCAGGTGTCTAAAAAAATGGTAGTCAGTAGGCGAGAGGTCCGGAGAGTAGGGTGGGTGAGGCAAAGTTTCATAGCCAAGCTCCAATAATTTTTGTGACGTTACACGTGACACATGTGGTCGAGCGTTGTCATGCAACAAAATGGGCCCTTTCCGATTGACCAAAGAGGGCTTCATTACTGCCAATTTCTGATGCATGGTATTAATTTGGTTACAGTATGATTCAGCATTGATGGTTTCGCCAGGATTTAAGAAGCTGTAGTGTATTAAACCAAATGAAGCCCACCATACCGTAACCATTACCTTTTTTTGATGAGTTGGGGGCTTTGGAAAATGTATTGGAGCTTCTCCTTTGTCGAGCCACTGTCCAGAATCCACTTTTCGTCACATGTAACAATTCTGGCCAGAAATGGGTCATTTTTGTTTCGACAAAGAAGTGATGCACAAACATCAAAGCGCTGATTTTTTGGCGATCGTTTAATGAGTGTGGAACCCAATTTTCGAGTTTTTTCACTTTTCCAATCGCCTTGAGGTGGTCAGCGACGGTCGTTTTACTGACTTTGAGTTGCTCTGCAAGTTCTCGAACAGTTGTTTTGGGGTTTTCTTCCACCACTGATCGCAGAACATCATCATTAAGAGAGGAAGGCCTTCCACGACCTTCTTCATCTTCAAGGCTGAAATCTCCCTCCCGAAATTTTTTAAACCACCTTTGCACAGTGCACTCATTAACACAACCCTCGCCCCAGACTTGGTTAATGTTTCTAGCCGTTTGGGCTCCGCTTCGGCCGAGTTTAAACTCGTAAAAGAAAATCGTACGAAATTCTCGCTTTGACATTATAAGGATGACTGAATTATTTCCAAGTAGCGGAATGCTACAGAGGTAAACAAACAATATCATTTGGAAGAGGATTAATAAGTGTTGACATTCATACAAATGAGTAATCCTGTAAACGTAAACAGAATATTTTATATAGATTTTTTTTAATGAAAACTTAAAATCCTGCATTATTTTCCGGACAACCCAATACAAACGTAAGAGTTGACGCGTCTTTCCAGAAGCTTGTCAATCCGTCAATTATGAATTTTTAAGGTTCAATGTAAATGTTTTCAATACAAAATGTTTCTAAAAAAACCCTGGGAGTTAATTGAAGTCCTTGTTCGACCATCTGTGTAGAGCGTGGATACGTGTTCTGAAACATTTGGATATTCATTGTATAAAATACCCGCCCTTTTAGGGTAGTCAAAGGGCCCAGACCACAGTACAATACTCCTTAAACTACTCAGTAAAATCTCATCTCGTAACGTACATCTCGAATATAATCATACCGGTATTAAAATAGAAAAACAGCAATTTAATAGATGATGTAGGTTTAATTAAAATTTTTATTCAGTATATATATTAGGTGTTAAAACATGCCGTTAGCAGATTTCAAACACTGCCAGCTCGCCACTTCCGATGTATGAAATAATAACTACGGTCGTAAAAGTTCATATTCTTCGTCTTCCGCGTGGCTTTTATTGGAATTTTATGTTTTTACTAACACGGACCACCCGCATACATCTAAACATCCTGGCTTTTGAATGGTAGCTCACTATTTTCGAGTTTCGGTATGCGCGTCGCTCATGGGATACATAAATAGAATATTTTGCATTTTGATTCCAAACTAAAGAACAACACAGTACATGTATTCCAATAATAAACAAAATTTAAATTTGTCCTCAACAAATGTTGAACATGTTAGCAACTTTTAGCATAATTATCTACAAAAATATAGAAATTTTCAATTAATGTATATTTCAGTATATGCATGGAAAGACAGTTTGCTTTGTATCAACTTACCCGAGTTTCTGTTAAAGTAAAAGTACAGAGATCAATAGTTTCTAATTAACTTGAAAATGCTGTTACATCAAAATCAAAATTCTTTTACTTTATTATTCAAATTAACTTTTTTTCCATTTAAAATTAACCATTTTTAACCTAAAATTAATCTTTTCTATAATGTAGTAAAAACATAGTTTGTTTAAAATAATATAATTTACGGATCTTAGAAGACCACATGAAATTAATTACAATGCAAATTAAAATTTATATAAAATTAAATATAAACATAAAGGATTATTTTTTTAATTTGAGAATTTTAAAAAACATACAAAATGGGTTCTATAAAGGCGGTTATAAACTGACGCAAGAAAATTAATTAAAAGTAATATAAAACTAAATTTTAACAATTTTTTATTTTTATAGATACGTATTTTAAGTTTATATACATTTTAATTTTAATTATTATTAATTTTCATGAGGTTTTCTAAGAATTTAGCTGTACAGGAATTTGACTTTAATGCTATATTTCATACATCTAAGTTTTTTTAATGCTTTAAATATAAAAAAATAATTTGATGTTAAAAGCGTTCATTTGAGGGTAAAAATGCTAAATTGATTTTAAAAGGGGTTAATTTGAAGTTAACAGACGTTAATTTTAAATTAAAAAGTTGAAGTGTTGTTAAAATGGGTTTATTTTAAGTTAATATCCGTTTATTTGAAATTTAAAAAAAAGTTAAATTGAAGTTAAGAAGCGTTCGTATAAAGTTAAAAAGTGTTAATTTGACATAAAAAGGTTAAATTGAAGCTTAAAAGGGTGAATTTGAAGTTAACAGACGTTAATTTTAAATTAAAAAGTTGAAGTGTTATTAAAATGGGTTTATTTTAAGTTAATATGCGTTTATTTGAAATTTAAAACAAGGTTAAATTGAAGTTAAGAAGCGTTCGTATAAAGTTAAAAAGCGTTAATTTGACATAAAAAGGTTAAATTGAAGCTAAAAAGGGTGAATTTGAAGTTAAAAACCATAATGACATTTAAAAAAATATTAATTTGAGGTTAATAAGCGTTAATTTGATGTTAAAACTTTTTTTGAAGTTAAAAAGGGTTAAGTTAAAATTAAAAAAGGTTAATTTAAAGTAAAAAAAGTTAATTTAAAGTTAAAAGGAGTTAATTTGAAAGCTGTATATCTGGCGATTTTGAATACAATGAAAACTGAATGATTCATTGTTTATTCATTTTAAATTCCAAGGTCCTTGTTAAATCGAACTCTTCCTAATGAGAAAGCCGTGTAGTTTTCCTAACAGATTTTTCATCGCGACCATAACTTTAATTATTTTAGGTCAAGTAATTTTATAAAGTAAAGTAACACTTATTAATGATATTTTCATATAAATTTGAAATTTGGGGAACATGCATTTAAATTCCGGTCGCTGTAATATGATCATTATCGCGTTCCGATTTCGTGATTAACTTAGCGGGAACCTCTTATATTCTCTTTGTATCTGGAATTTTGCAAGTCAATTCGAATTCTGTTGCGGTCCAACTCCCTTTACACGAGGTCTAAACGGAAAATGCCCTCCTAGACAGAAGAAGAAAACTTATTAATTTTTTTTGCAAGGCTATGTGTATATTTGAACATAATGTTTTCGATGTATTTACGTCTCGATTTCTTAGCCATAAAAACAGGCATAACATGGTCAAAAGGGGACAATATTCCATAAAGATTTGTCCAAGCTTTCAAGCAAACGGGGACTCGCTTTGCTTAGACGAATTGTAGCAATTGTGTGGTGATTAGTGACGGTTAGTCGATAATTATTCAGAAATCGTGAGATGCGGTCTGGTGTGATGTAGGTTTCAGAAAAACATTTTCTTTATCGTGCCAACGTTTCGACCTTTATTCAGATCATCTTCAGGGCTCAAAGTGTTTGTCTTCTGTATAACTGTGCCATTCTTGCGTATCGTGTTGAGAATGCCAACACTTTGAGCCCTGAAGATGATCTCAATAAAGATCGAAACGTTGGCACGATAAAGACAATGTTTTCTGAAACCTACGTCACACCAGACCGTATCTCACTATTTCTGAATAATGTAGCAATTGTGTTAAACTTGAACTATTAATTGCCTAACTCTTGTTAACAAGTGATTATTTCGAAGTTTCGCTATTTAATATCTTATTCCTATATGCGCCTACAGAAGGAACAATGAATTTTTGACGAACGGAAAAACATTAAATCGAGTCAATAGTATGGTTGTATTCCAGGCTGACTCCTCCAACCACTTCAGGCCTTTGATTATAGCTAACTGATCTCCTTGTCCGAGCAATCACCGTTGATTCTAAATTTCCGTTCAGCGAGTAATTTTCCAGTATTGAACATAACAAACCTTTATTCGCTCCTTTACAACGAATTATGTTCTGTATTATCAAATCAAAAAGGATAAATAAAGAGGATTTATCAATTTAAAATAATAATCGAATAATTATCTTTAAGTCAGACAAATAAAAGCCGGCGTCCCGCAAGGGAGCATTCTTGGTCCCATACTTTATATCATTACACTGGTGATTACCTACACGGACGATACGTAATTTTGCCCTCTAACTCGAATCCTACCCAAGGACACCTTTAACTTATCGAAGAGTGAAGAAGATGAATAAAAAAACCTTTATGACTTCCACTGTACAGAAACAACAGGGTAACCGATTCCCACGCAAGGCAAATACTTAAGGATAACCTAGATAGCAGGTTGACGTTGCGACTTAAGAGATAACAACTTAACACAAGACTTGGACAACTACGAAAACTTTCAGGAGGACCGAAATCAGTGTTGACTGTCAAAATGGAACTAACCGTATACAAGAATTTACTGCGACCAATTTGGACGTATGGAGTTCTGCCAAACCATCAAAAGTCCTCAGACAAATCATAAAAGCTCCTCACTACGTCACTAACACTAATTCGATTCTAAAAAAATTCACTCGATCCTAACCTTACTAATCAAGGCCCTAGACTTTTTGAAATATTGAACTAATTAAGATATTTCACAGATGAAATTATTATCGCGTCCATCTTTTGATGAGGGAAACAGAGACCCTCGTTCTTTAAGTCCTTTGTACTTTCTAAAGTTTCAACAATTACGGCTTAATGGTTTGATAAAGCCATTATGATAATTTTGATAGTTCATTTAATTATTCGATAACATATGGTGTGTTGTAAATCAAACTTATAAACGAGTCGGGCCAATAAAATGATCATAATATATGATAAACTAACAATGAAACTTAATTTCCGAGAATTAAAGCGAAGAAAGCCGAAGGAGAAGAAATAGTGTCGAGCCGGAGGGACGGAGCAAAAAAAGAGTCTTTTCGTTCGTGAACGGGTACAAAAAAAAAAGGGTAAAAAAGGGTACCGGTTGACTTAAAAGAATACTGAATGGAAGGCCGAAATGGTACTGGCCCTCCCTTGGAACCTGTTGTCTCGTATACATGTCGCCCATGGTTTACAATAAGAACGAGACCTCACGCCCACTCGGCCGAGGGTGCGTTCATCGAGTAAAGTCAGTTTGCCATCGAGGATCATGAATCAGACGAGCCTAGCCGAAAAACTAGACCTGTTTTAAAATGAATTATGCTCAACCAGAAACGGAAAATATTTCAGTGCCTATAAAAGGCTCATTCATAACTCAAGACGATAGAACAGGCCGACACGCCGCATTTTTTACCTTTTACCGTTATTCCATCGATTTATTCTTCCTCCAGTGTTCTTCATCCGATCTTCACATTAAAATCACTTATGGGGCTTACAAATAAAAATTATGTATGACAGATCATGCTTAAGGCAAATTTGAAACAAAGAAAAGACACCCAGTTCTTCCTTCAAGCTTTCGAAGAGTATATCACATTCATCAGGACTTTGAAACTATTTATATTGATTTATACGGCTAACAAATCTAAACTCCTACTTAAATTCTTAAAAATTAAGACTTCAAACGGAATAAATTTAAACTTTCTTAGTAGAATGAACGAGACTTATCTGGCTTTAGGATAAGTTAAAAGAAAATTTTAAAAAAATATGTCAAAAAGAGGTTTAGATGAGTTGTTGGTGTCCGAGTGGGTCGAAGTCGCGATTCTGAAGTGGTAAGACAGCGGCGTATTGAGCCGAAGGTCGTGGGTTCGAATCCCACTCGTGGCACAGCTTTTTCATCTCGACCAAGACCTTAGTAAAAAGTATAATTAATTCTGTCTGAGGATCTATCGAAAGCTACTGATACGGAAGTTCATAAAATGCTTCTGATGAAGCTTGAAAAATAGTCATGGCTATGAACTGGCAAGGTTCATTTCATATCTCCAAGGAGGGCATCAACAAAATTGGTAAGGTTGCCCGTTGAAGCTGATAAATCATTTTCAGCTATTACCATGGGTGTTCCTCAAGGCTGTCAGCTTGGCCCACCCTTGTTTATGGTTTTGTGAATATCTTGCTTGCATCTTTAGAGATACTGACTGCCTTACTACTTGTGAACTACCTCGAGAATATTCTTTCTCGTACACTGGATTTATTGAAGGCTTTTGATACGTAAGACATGCTTGTGATGATACTTGAAAAATATGTCGTGGCTCAGTTCTGCCTTGGTTCTCTTCATATCTCCAAGGAGGGCAATCAACGGAATTAGTAGGTTGCCAGTTGGCGCTGAAAAATCGTTTTCAGTTATTACTATGGGTGTTCCTCAAGGCAGTATGCTTGGCCCACTCTTGTTCATAGTGTTTTGAATACCTTACTCACTTTTTTATAGAAACTGACCGCCTTATTGCTAGCGACCTACCTCCAGAATATTCTTGCTCGTACGCTAGATTTATGGAAGGCTTTTGGTACGTAAGACTAGAACATGTTTCTAATGAAGCTTGAAAATATGTCGTGGCTCTGTTCTGTTTTGGTTTTCATATCTCCAGGGACGGCAGTCAACAACATCGGTTTTGCTAAGATTGCTCCCAGTGGCGCTGACAAACCGTTATCATGGCTGTCCCTCAAGGCAGTATAAAATACTTTAGAATTAAATTATAATTGGTTAAATCGATAAATACTTTTGAATGATCGAATCCCTGTAGAGCAGGTTGGATTTAAGTGCCAATTATCAAAATGGCTAAAAATAGCGGACGATCCAAAATCCGAGTATTTATAGAACCATTCTTCACGATTGTTAAGGGAGAATACAAAGTCAATATTAAAATCATGGGTTAATGAATTGAACGCTTTGGACCAGGCGAAATTAGCATCTATTACTTCAACAGCTGTAATTTTGGAAAGTGGATAGTCAGGCTATGAGTGTCCAGCTTAAATAAGAAAGATGAAGTTTTAAAGTAAGAATAAAAGGTCAGTTGATGACTTTAAGTAGAACATATACACTGATGGACAAATTTATCTCGCCACTCAATTTATTCAGTTTACAATTAAATCAATTACCTATGTACATTAGTTATAGGTAATTAGGAGCTATCTTAAGTCTAAATAAACAGTAAATATTGTTTTACCAACTTTGTTTACTTCTGTACTGATTTATTCTATTTGCACAAAAAGTAGCATTCTGCCGTTCAATTCTACTACTCCTAAAGGTAGCTTTTAGTTAATCTTTTTCCTTCATTTGCTTGAATATGACAGTGTCAGGGTCATATCATTATTACAGGAAGGAGTATTTATTATTGCTTGAAGTCGCCAAGAGACTGAGTGTAAATTACTCTTCAATAGAAATGGTTCTTCGGCATTTCAGAGATATCGGGTTACACACTAGAAGGCCACGACAGGGTGGACCGAGGTCTAAGGACGAGAGAGAGAGAGAGAGAGACAACAGGTTCATCCGTCATCAGGCCACAGCATTGTGGGAAATGAGATACGAAATCTGATAAGACAAGTCCGAAATGTTTCGATTTCCTCCAGGGATGTAAGAAGAATGCTCAATGAAAATAACCTCAGGGCACGGCACCCGGCTCGTTGGATCTCTTCTTACCACAGTTCAAAAAATGGCCGTCAATTCGCACGGGACATGTGAATCGGGCATTGGAAGATTGGGGACGAATTCTCTTTACAGACGAGGTGAGAGTTGTCCTCAAATCTTCAGATGGAGAATTTCATACGGAGACGCTCAGAGAAAGGAACGCCCCATGCCGTATGGTTCCTGGCATTCCTCGATGGGTCATTGATGTTCTGGGATGGTATTTCCTTGGAGCCCGCACCGAGTTGGTTGTTGGACCAGGAAGATCTTTAACATCGCATAACCAAAGAACATGTACCATTTGCCCTTTACATTTATTAGATTCTTCCTAGTGCAGGATAATGCCAGGCCCCATAGAGCTCATATTGTGGAAGACTACCTGAATGAAGCTGGAAGAGAGTGCTTGGCCAGCTTTGGCTGCCCTCCCCCCAATCGAACATATTTGGGACCAACTTAAGAAACTAGTACCACGGTGAAACCCAAGTCCTAACACCCTAGAAGAGTTGGAATAGGCCGTAGTTTATGAATGGAAAGAATTCCTCAGGATTTTATCAGAAATCTGTTCCAAGGAATGCAAAGGCGTTTAACGGACCAGATTCGTGCCAGAGGTGGAAATAAGTATTAAAGAGGACAAAAAAGTTTCTTTTTTTACATTTTTATTTGTTTTTGAATTTAATTTTTTAAATTCTTTATTCAATGATTGTTTTTTAAGAATTAGATATTAAACATTTTATTTTTAAATGCTTTATTTTTAAAGCTAAATCTATTTTTGGTGTGCAAAATATGAATAAACCTAAATAGATCAAATTTTAAGAGTGGTGCGTTCATTTTGTCCATCAGTGCAGTTTAGCATCGACTAGTTCGAAACCTAACTAAATCATAATTTAGCATCGATTAGATGAGGTCGATATGGTCCTACCTGAGAAAAATAGCACATCAACCAACACACAGCCTTAAAAACCTTGAACTTAACAGATAAAATCGAAGAGTTTGAGAGAATCTTGGACCAAAATTAATTGCGAATTTTGACGTATAATTGTCACAGTTTGGGCGAGAACACCCCCAGTTGATACTCAGATCGTCGACGTTGTCTTCTTCAGAATATTGCAAACCTCTCTTAATTTATAGATATGCCAGCTACACTACACACTTTCAGTCGAATCTAGGGGTTAGACATGGCTCCTTTATTAGCCCTTTGTTTTTCTCGCTCTTCAAGCTTTCCTGATGCTCTAGTAATCGGAATAGTCAAACTGGCAAGCTCTACATTTGCCTTTCAAAAGAACATTGATCCTTTGTAAAACTTATTAAGTCAAAAATTATATTTTTTTAGTATCATATTTTATGTTTGAGGTGAGATGACAGAAAGAGTTTGGACGTGACAAACACCCCCATATACTTATGCTCACTCACAACGTCATAATACATACTCAAATTAAATGAATGTGACACGAATACTTCAATAATCTTTTCAAACTATATTTTATAAAGTGCTTCCCAGTTTTTAGCACACAGCTTCATCCTTAGAAAATCCTTTTTAGCCTTTCTCTAGACTGATACTTGAAAGTGACGGTGTCTTCTTTGATAGGAATTAAACAAACAACGCTTAAATTGAATTTAATTCTGAAATGAATTAATGACAAACAAAGAACTCTAATTAATATTAAATTAATTAACAAATACTTATTTTTCATGTCTGCAATAGCACAGACTCTGTAAATACGACCTTTGGTGACAAAAAAACCTGGCTATGTTGTAATTAGGAAGGTGCTAGACCTCCATGATGCTTGTTCCTGTTTTCTTTTTTGATGGCGCGCAGCGACTCTTTATTTCTCGAAGTCCAGTGTTTTTCAATTTCTATGACGTGGTCACTCCATAAATCGTGCCTTCTCGTAAGGGATTCTTCAGGGTGTTTATTATTTTTATGGATATTACAGCTTTAATTAAATAAGGGAAAAGTAAATAATATACAATTCACCATAAACATAGTTTGAAAGAAATAGTTGTGGTTAACTATAAAATATGTATATCATTTTAATGTGACTAAAAATTGATAAAAACAAGATTTTCTTGGTTAGAATTTTGAAGTACTTTAAAGGGAGCTTTACGGTCTGTTCTTATTCGGCTGAATGAACTTCGGTTCGAATGTGATCAACGTAGTGAAGAGGTGCGATGTATGTACACAAGGAGTAACGATCTTAACTTGAGCCTTGGAATGCCTCGTCAGTCGGCGACTTGGTCGCTGTCGATGTCTTGCCTAACTGCGATGATGCGACGTTATCGAGCCATTACAAAGACGGTATTCATCCGTATTGAGTTGTTTGTAAACAGAAGAGAGAGATAAAAGAGCCCAAAGGGACTTGGATTCCGTTGCATAATCCTTTCATTGATGGACACGTTGGGTCGGTTGAACATAAGGAAAAGGGCGACCCGTCGGATTCCAAAACCGGATTACGGCACTCGCTTCTAAATGGGAATTTGTCGGATAGTTTAAGCGCCTTGTTTTCCGCTTATCATCCGGCTAGTTCCGCTAATCCTATTGGATTCCACGGGATTTTTAAACAGGTGAGTGAACCGTCGAGGCACTCTACGTCCAATCTTATCGTCCCGTCATCCTCTTTGTAGATAGTCGATCTGCTGTTCAAGGAGAAATTCTCTAAACCCCTACGTATTCGGAAAGTATCATTGAGAACACCCACGTGCCAATTCTTTCGGAAATGAACCTTCTGCATATAGATATGTTAAATTTAACGTCGTTCTGTGATGAAATTCACTATTAACGTGTTTTAATGTCTTCTCCGATAGAGAATATTAATTTCCTTGTATTGTGCTGAACGGAGAAGACACTCAGTCGTGACACTCCGATATGAGTAAACCTAAGCACTGGTAACTCGCTATCACTGAAGATGAGAACCACGGTCCATCGCCGGACTATCAGGAAAAGTTGGGGAAAGGTGGGTTACTAAGAAATTGGGATGACCATGACCGAGGAGTGGAATTTAGATGCATATCGATTTGATGGCGTGGGAAACATAAGGTCTTGTTGAAGGTTTCGATAGGACACATAAAACGGAGCATTTGTAGTACAGTGGAGGGTTTTGGACTGGAAGGATTTGATTCGGTAAGAGTCAGATGCTTTGGCTGAGCCCCATATTGCCATGCAGTCCGGTTTGAGTACCGTGTTGTAGTCTTTTAGTCTTTTATTGTCATGGGATAGTTTGGATCGTCTATTTAACAGTTAAAAGAAAAGTTCGGATTTTTATTAAATACTCCTGGTGGAAATCTAGTAGGGGGATTCAACGTAAGGCGTTTGTCCATCTATAGTCCTGAGTAGGGACACAGTTTTTCGTGGGTTGAGGTACGCAATTCATCGCCCAAATGTGAAATTAATATACTGGCATTTAGTTTTATCCTCCACATCTTTAGCCAAGATTCTGACAGTAAGGTAAGGCTCTATGGAACGAACGGCAAGGTCAGGATTGCCGTGTCATATGCAAATTTGATCAGGGAAATATTGGACAATTAGGGATACCAGCAGTATGTATTAAGTAAAGTATTGGTTCACTAACTTTGCGGTCTCCTACTCGGACATGGTGGATGGAAGAACCGTTTGTTACGAAGTAGTAAAGATCGGCGAGTAGGACAGGGTTGTAGGTAGCAGGGAGGATGTCTTTGAAATTCTGGTTATTTCATAATTATCGATATTAACATAGTTTTAAACAACTTGGTATTTATGGTATAGCTACTTAGGAAAATAACATAATTATAATGACATCATGATTCTCGTTTATTTGATGTAGAGCATTCCTCTCAGGGGTCTGGTATCATGATTTGCAAGGCTCAAGAGCAGCTTTCCCATGTACCATATCCTGTCCCTAGCTACAGCAGGACATAGGATAATGTACTGTCATATCTGTCTAGACGTGAATGTCTAGAATGAAATGTCATTAAAGAAACATTAACTTATAAACATTTTTTCATGCAAGTATGGAAGTGTGATACACCCCATTGATTAATTAATTTTTTATGTGATTTTTGTCCATTTTTGTTTATGCTAGTAAGTAAGTTTACACAAAACTATTCAAAATATTCAAATAATTATTGCGACAATGTGAGGACTTTAATAGATTTATTGAAGACTTGACCCCTTGTCAAATACGAAAACATATATTTTAACTACCCAACGATGAAATTTCTGACGTTTATGACCCAGAGAAAGCTAACTTAGGTGTGTAAAGCTCAAGAAAGATTTTCCCAGATGCCACAGCATTTTCCTAGCTATTTGAGGGCAGTTGCATAGGATATGTTCTTTCCTCTCTGTCTCTTCTATATAAAATCGACATTGGCCATCCGCCGGTAATCTTTTTGAGCATGTCCTGTAAATATACCATCTTTTAAATCCTTTCAGTTAATGGGTGTTTCAGTAGTTTTGATCACCTCATGTCTGATGCCCGCAGTATTTTTTTTACATACTCAAGATTCCAGTTATTGTGTAATACGGTCATAAATTGGATTTAGTGTTGTTACAGAATAGTTGCTGCCTCTTGCTTGTATTTCCCTTCATGAACTGTGACCCACTTTAGCGTTGACTATTATTTGGTATTTAGGCAGTTCTAGACAAATTGTAAGTTGATCTCGTAAGTTTGTAGACCCTTTAGGGCCCGTTGCACCAACTTCGTTTAACCTTGGTTCAGTACTGAACGGAGTTCTACAAAATATCGGCGTTTTTCAATCTCTATTGATCCGAGATCAAGTGATGAACGTCGATCAATTCTGAACGGTCGTCGAGCTCGGGTTAAACAGGGTTCAGAGCGAACAACGTTCATTTGATAATATAACCTGCGCGTTGTTTAACCGTATATTGAGATAAATCGAAATGGACGCATTTTGACCTAGTTGTTTAGAGGAAATAACAGATGATGAAGATTTCCTTGAGTTAGTAGCTCTATATATAAACAAAGAAAGGGTTTTTAGAACCTGACAGGAACATTTTCAATGGGATAACGATGAATTCTTCAATAGATTCAGAATGACAAAGAATGCAGTGAACTTCGTGTTACAGAAAATATCTTATCTTAGCATCATCGTACTGGCTTTGGAAACCAGTTAACTGGGTACCCAGTATATCCATTAATACTTTGTCCTGACTCTCGTCAGCTGGAAGTGGTGGCCCACCTCCAGTTTTTTTAATATGGGCAGTTTGTTCGGAAAGTTTTTTTCTCCCTCTTTTCTTAATATTTTCGTACTTTCCTTTTAAAACGGCACTGCTTCTCGCAGTAACCCCATGAGAGTTATACTCCGCTGTAATCTGTTTCCAACAGTCTGCCTTTTGTTTGGTACTTACGGCTTCTGTCTTTTTGTTTTCCACAATGAGGACATATTTCCGAACTAGGTCTAACAAAATATTCTCCTCAGTTTTTGTAAAATTCGCCGCCCGTTTTTTGTCCGACATATTTTGAAATAATAAATGAAATAACACAAACAACGAAACAAACAATGGATATAGATAAAAACTATAATCTAAAACTAATTGAAAGACTCTAAAAACTACTTAAACTGAATAAAATACAATAAAAACTACTTAAACTAAAACTAATTAAAGACTATAAAAACTATAAACTTACTACCTAGTTCAATAAACAATGAAATAGCTAAAAATAAAATACAAAATAAAAGCAACAAAATTAAAGTGGTTAAACAAATAAAGAATATAGATTGAAAAAATAAAAAACAATAAAAAAAAACAATGAAATCAACACAAAAAGACTAGGGAAAGCGGTACTGCAAACAATGCGAACAATGAAAAACTACGACGTATAGCTATAAACGTACAAAAAGGCTATAATCAGTTGTACCAACGACTGGTTGAACAGCGATCAGCTGAACGGCGGTTCCCTGCACATGGTGCAACGCTCCCTTCTCTGAACTTCGTTCAAATTGTGAACGACGTTCCAGAGAACCCGGCTTGAACCGTGACTGGTGCAACGGGGCCTTAGTGTTGTCTATATGTATATTGCACCTGTGAGATGATTATTAATAGTTTAGTCTCAGATTTTAATTAATGTTTCCAAAATGTTTTCCAGGATAATTTCGCTTGTTCTATCGTATAGTTTTCATTTTATGTTAATTTTATATTGCTTCGTACTGTTCAATTGTTTTAAAAAAGTAGATAAAGTAGATGCGTTATGAGAAAAAACCTTCCTTAAAACAGTGGATTGAAACCGAAATTGATCGAAAAGTGCATCGCTGCGATATCTTTCGTTTCGCACGTACTCGAAAAGTACCAGGGACAATACCTATAAGCGTCACCATCGACACAATGGCCTGAAAAGACGCCAATGACAAATCATTTATACAAGAAAATCTTTTCCGTAGAAGAAATATCTGTGTAAAATTGAGATCATTCACCCCTCTGTTTGACCGACACATTTTAATGTTAAGTTAGTCTGTACAAATTGAAATTCTGTAGTTAATATTTAATCGAAAGGGCTGAAAAATCACCTATATTCGCGTTGCAAACGTCAACACTGACGCCCTTTCTTAACGAAGTACAGACCTTCCGATACGCCGGGATTATATGACCGTCTCGCCCGGTCGTAAACTTCGTCCTATCCGTTGCTCACACGGTTTACGACAATTCGCGATCTCCAACCTCATTTTCCAATAATAGTATTCAAATGAAATGCCCAGACCATAAATAGTCTGACGTTCAAGGCCTAAATGGGGGCCCTTCGATCTTCCTTGTAAACGACGTTTACCTCCCTCTAACCGATGCGTTTTTGCCTGTTGGATAATTGTATAATGACCAAAGCCAGCAGTTGTGACCGATAAGTCGAAGGCATGAGGAAAGTTTTCGTTTGTAGATAACTTCTGCCCGAAGCGGTAGGAAAAAAGTCTATAAAGTGTTTTATCTATCCTAAGGTTCAAGTCCGATAATTCTAGCTCGGTTTTGCACCACGGAGAAAGCGTTAAAGGTGGGAGATATCCGGCCGTTAATTTTTATTGTTCTCTTTTCCAAAACGCATTTATCAGCTCATATATAATTGCAGTGCCGTAAACGGAAAATCGTCGCCTTAAATATGAGATTAGTAAACCCGTTGTTGAATATATTCTGTGCACTTTCTACCTTCTTACAGTTGAGATCCGAGTTTTCTGCGATACGACGGCACGTATAAGGGCGAAATGTCTAGTCGTTCGTTCGCGAAAGCCAGGGCGGAAAGGGAGCTTTTATTGTACTTATTAAATAAAATTTCACATTAGCCGGGAACGGACGCTAAACGATGCCGTACGCAGTTGAATACATTTACATCTGAATCAACTGCTGCCTGTCGCGAAGTAACAAGCGTAACTTAATATCGGTGACTTACGTCGCAACAACTTTGCTCTGCGGCGTAGCACGAAAACCGATCCAATTTGAATACCCAATTCTATTAAAACACTTGCCTACTTTATTGACTCGGTGTGGTGAAATCCTCTGGTTATTCCTTAGCGTAGGTGATCGGCTGAAAAGCAACGATTTGAACACTTGCGAAGTCCGATTTGGTTCATATACGGGTAGTATGTTGACATACGTTATCCATGAATTAAACATTTATGCTAAGCCGTTATGCAACCGCGCTGTTTGAAAGTTGATTCAGTGCAGATTTTTATTCGCCAAAAATAATTTTTTTGTAGCTAGATCACGATCTGCCTATTTTGACATTTTTGCTCTCAGGGTTCTGTGTTAATGATAAATTCACTAGTTTTCGTGGTCTGCTTGACCAATTAATATCATTCAATTAATTAAGGTTTTTAGTTGAGATAAAAATGTCAGTGTCACGAGCGGGATTCGAACCCACGACCTTCGGCTTGATACGCTGCTACTCTACCACTTGACCTATCGTGACTTCGAAGTTAGTGCCCGATTAGATTGAAGTGACGATAGCTCAAGTGGTAGAGTAGCGGCGTAACAAGCCGAAGGTCGTGGGTTCGAATCCCGCACGTGACACTGACATTTTTATCTCAACTAAAAACCTTAATTAATTGAAAGTTAATGATAAAATTTTAAACATTAAAAAATTTCAGTTTCCATTGAAAAAGAGTCAGTTTTGATGATTTTTTCTTTTATGTAACCCCAGTTTATGTTGTTAACGTAAAATCCCAGACAGGCTATAAGAGCTGACGGTATCCAGGGAAAATTTTTACGCCTCCCAGTTATACTTCCTGGCCGACTACTTATTTACTCATTCCATATTTCCGTTTTTCCTTTATCATCGACAAAAGGCGTGTTGCACCCCTTCTACCAAACTCCAATTCAGTTTCCGACGTTGTTTCTCCACCCAATTCGCCTTAGTTAAAATAATTAGGGGTCTACGACAAAAAATAAACCTTAGATCGATCATTCATCAATCTTGCAAATTTGAATCCTTCTCCTTTTCCGACAATTCCACCCAATCCACTCTTTCCTTACCTGCCGCCTTCAAGCATTTACTATCTTTACATCCTCCTTCCTTCCCGTAACTTCAGATGTTGCTCAAGACTAGCATTTCCTCTCTTGTTTTTAGCATTTACTTCATTGATCTCCCCGACTCCATTTTGCATTGCGATTACCACCGCTATGCCGACGCCATATTTACAATTCTTTCCATCCCTACGACTTATTTTTGGCTATCCCTAGAATTAAGGAAGATCTGAATTCCATAAACGAATTGGCACATAAAACAAGCTAAAAATTAAGACTTAAGAAGTCCAAAGACATTGGTATAGGGATCTCATCCTTTTTGTTCTTTCACCATCACCAACCAGCCCAGCCCATTTCCCCCTGCTCCACTGTTAAAAATCTTCGACCAAACCTTCCCTGGAAACCACACATTTGCCAACTTTCCCGATGCTGAATTGCATCTCTCATTCAATACCGCCGATCAATCAATCATTCAATTCCGGCCAATCGCCACTCGAAAATTTCTTGTATCTTCCTTCATTTTTCTCCTCTTCGCCTAAGCGGTGTCGCTTATGGTGGGCTTGCGGAGGAACAAGACTGAAAAGACAGATGACTTGTATCAGATTTATTTTCAGCACCCCCCGTAAACTCTCGTCAACCCACTATATTTTCCAGCTTCTTCAATTCACATCTTCTGTCCACTCTCTTAACTTCCGCTCGTTTCCCAATGACCTATTCCTCGTAATAAAACCTCCAGATTTGAGTGGTCCTTCCTAGCTCGAATCACAAATCTCCGGAATTCTCTTCCTTTGCCAATCCGCAATGCCGCATCCCTTTCTTATTTTACATCCTTGTTGGTCAAGCACCTCATCTCCCTCCAAAGAGACAACATAATCCAACATTATTATAAGGTCTTTTGTTTCTTAAGAAAGCTTTTTTCCTTCCTTTTTTCAAATTTTAATTTCACATTTTGTGATTAAGTTCGCACAAGAAAACCATATTTTTTATGCGTGGCATTATGTGGTGTATGTTAACTTGAAACCTCATTAATTCAAGTGCCAGATTTTTAAAATTTCTGTGACCTTATTGCTATTCTTAGGGGGAACTCGTTCCAGAAGAATGTATTTTCTTTCCCTCTCTCACTCACCTTGTGCTGTGACTTTTTTTTCTTAAATTCCCTTCGTCTGATGCACCGTATTGTTACTGTATGTTTCTCCTCTCAGGAATTTCTTTTAAGATAAAAAATGTCTGCACATTTCTCTCATAATGTTTAACTAGGATTTACAATATTAACAGCCAACCGTGATTTCTTTCTCTATTTTAAAACTCCTCGTATCAAGGCATTTACAATGTATTTTGAGCATAAACCAAATTCGATTCAGATGACAAGCCTCACCTTTTTTTTTATAGTTGTTATCTTTGAAAGGCTACTCGCCGGATGTTCTTTCTTGTATCATAATTCACTAAAGGCGTTATCTAACTTACGTTTCCTAATGTCACCCACCGGTTTATGCTGTCGCTCGTCCCACACCAAGTTCGTAACATATTTTTGACACTAAGATGCGTCTAACGTCGTGTAATGAAGGTCGGAATAACGGGGCAGAGAATAAAGGCGCCTCGATCAATCAGTCGGTGGGATGGAAGGAATTGTCCGGCGCTAATTAAGACTCCTTTTGCCCCCGGCTTCATCCTCCGACATCCCTTTGTCTGAACCCATCGGCCCTCAAGGTGTTCTATCCTCTAACGTCTAATGAGTCACCTTGTATATTTTTGGATTGAATGAGAAGGCCCGAAACAAGTACCGTCCCACCTGCGGTGTCCGAGGACAAATAGATTTCTTACAAAATAATTATCTCTCATAATAAGAAAATGACTCGTTGAAAGTTATCTTTGTCATAGACGGGTGGGCATGTTTTAATATGGCGGGTATATTAGGAAGTAGGAGACCACCTCGGATTGTGCTGTTGAACTTTAATCTATCAGTTCCGTAACGAAAAAAATCGTCCGGAAATGGAATTTCTTCTGGTGTTTGCTCATACCTGATCCTCCTTGTCCAACTGATCTAGCTAGTTTGACCACGATGTTCTTTCTTGATTTTTCTGTTATTTCTTGATATTTATTTGATGGATGTAACACATCTGGTTTAATGGTAAAGCGAGAGTAGACGGACCAGAATATAATAAACGATTATACTCCTAAAGTTGATGGTATGTGTGTCTGCGAGGTGAACCGGCATTGGGTCCGTCTAAACTCAAATGCGTTGGTCGTCATCTTCAGTAATGAGCTATATAGTTGGGTCCGTCAATTTACGAACCAAACAAAATGAAACAAGCATGACTTTTAATAGGCCACGAACAAAAAGGACGAAAACTTAAAACTGAACTTAGAGGTGTACATACTAAAGGAAGGAAAGCTTGTAAATGAACAGGTCAACTTGGAAAAAATCAAGCAACACAAAAATAACAATCGAAAACATTGTTCGAAATAATCGAAAACAACACATAAATAACCCAAACATCTCCGACATCACCGCTCACCAACGACCAACATGACTGCCCCTCAGACAGTCCCTCACTGAAGATGATACAAAGCCGAAACGCGAAAGACACCCAATAAGTAACCCAGTGCCTGTTCACCATGATTAAACTCCTAGCATAGTAATGTTGTCGATAAATCTATCACGTCATATCTGCCGGCTACTCATATATTTTCCATCTCGCATTACTTATTACTACTATCTACTATCTGGTATATGGTATGTAGTATTCTTTGCTGTCTTACATTTAACCCTACCACACATGGTTCTATGACACTAATTCAATATTCCGTGCATAACTGTTTTAAAGCATTTATGCCGTTACAATGTTTGGTAAGTTTGATTGGATACAAACATCTGCATATTAAAGACCCGCCACTAAAACTAATTAAAATATACAATATACTAATATACAAAACTATACTTGGGAGGCCGGTAGCGCATAACCGGGACGTTCTCCCATCATTCGCGATAATAAATACATTCATACAATTTTTTTCATATTAACGTTTTGTTTCAATACGAACAAAACTTTTCCACCTTTTTTTATGATGATCATGATGATGAATGGGTTTTTGTTCCCCAAGCACGGCAGCCTTCTGGCTTATTGTGCTTTCCTAGTTCCTTCATGTCAATCGACTCGATCCTTCTCAGTGACTGTATTTTCTACAATTTCCTTGGGTTTTCTTTGTGTCTCAGATTATATCTCCATTGATGGTTTGTTTCGCATTCGAAGAGGATGTGGATGGCTGTTTCATTCTCATTGCATAACACAAAAATCGTATCCTATATTGGAAATTATGGACTTTAGATATTCACAATTTATTTTTACTTGCTATATAAAAGCGACAGTTTGCTTCTGAATTTTCTTTTCTTTTCGTTTCTTTCTTCTTTAATTAACATAAGAATCGTGTATTGTAAAATATTTTATGCAAAAATCACGAGTTTATCTACGGACCGTATTTATTATCTAACTCTTTTGCCGGCAAATAGCGAGTTGCATAGAAATTATGAAATTTTCTAGGCGAGTCGGTGATTTGTTGCTTTTGGTTCAGATCATCTCTGGTTCATCTATTGTTCTGTAACTTCTTAGCCGAACTGTTACGGCACCTTCAACGCCCCTTGTTAAACTTTTACTACTTTCAGATTGGACGCTAATGTGCAAACTTTTCTTTCTCATCGCTGATCATCTCTGACTCTGCTTTTCATTATTGTTCTGAACCACCGATCCGCGTCAGTTATGACGTTCCAGGTTCCATTTCTATTTTAACTATCCTTAAATACGTCAGTAGAGAGAACATAATTTAATCACTTTATAAAAAAAGTGTAATAATTGAAGATAAGGGTTTGAAACTTGATTCTATTAGTTTTTTAAAAACAAGAAATCGAATGCAAAATCAAAACTGAAGAATGGATGTTCTCGTCCTTATTGATTCGTTTAAATATTGTTTTGATTGGATGGTCTGCGAGTTGAAATGTTCAGCATTATTGCACATTTGACCTCTGGACATGAGGTGTGGCAACAAACAGTGAAAATAGATGCACCATCTCGCACAGTTGCAGGAAATAGTTAGATATGCTCTTTGATTTGTTCAGCATCGTTGGTTTCTATCTTCTATTCTTTTTTTTAACCATACGAAGAACAAGATTATCACTATGTTTTGGTGATAATGACCTTTCATGCCTATTGAGGTTCATTCCTCTCCCATGATGCAGGTAATAATCCCGATTCATATTTTCTCATTTCCTTATGGGCTTTTACTCCATATTAAGAAATGTGGACAAAATAAGCAGTATAAAAAGACAGTCGAATCTCAAGTTCCCATTAATATTTATTCGAATGTGTAGATCATCAATTACTGCTTAACGTATCTAGGTCATCATAACTATATGAGAACAGCTCGTAAATAGAAGAGGGACAATAAAATTAACATGGTGGGGCGATAATAAAACTGTCAAGGAATCGTATAAGAATACGAGGAGGTCCTTCTTTACACCACACCTTTTTACTTTTGAAGCGGTTCCGACTTTTTAATTCTCATCGGGAAGGGGAAGACAGGTGTCGGCCAAGTGTGGGTTAACATTCCCACCTTTACTAACGGTCTTTCAACCATAACAAGATAAATACATAGACATATGACCCAATCCGTTTTCTTAATGAGAGAGCCTACCATCGCATATGCAGATCCTGCGACGCTCGGCATCGAATTCTTCTAGACGGATAAAACATATACGGAAGAAGAATTTCAGATGGCGAAAAAGCTTGAATAATTAAACAATACTAAGAATAGACGCTAGATGGTATGATCAGGAAAACGTGTAATCTTTGCTGGACCAAAAGTCGTACTGGAAGGATAAATAGTAGAAGAGTTTGCCAAAGAAGCCATGGTTAATGTAGAGGATTTAGAAATAAATCTACCAGTTTAATTGTAAAAGTGTTAAAAAACTAAAAATATGGTTCAAACTAATAGCTGAGAGCATTAAGGGTAACTATTACATAAATAGGGATAGCCAGGAACGAAGAAGCAGACAGGGCGGCCAAAGAAGCAGCCAGTGGACCTCACGACGCTTCCCAACCTATACGCCCAGCGGATCTCAAGTTATTAATTTCAAATACGATAAAAGAAGAATGGGAAAACCACTGGGCGCGGAAAAATAGAAATAACCCTGCCAAACTGTGGCAGGTTAAGACAGACGTCGGTCCCTGGTTCACGGAAAATGGGTCAAAAAGGGAAAAGGTCATACTGACAAGAGTACGCATAGGTAATACAAGAATTACGCACGGGCACCTTCTAGCAGGAATGCGACCGCTAAGGTGCCAATTATGCAAGGATAGAGTAACAGTCGAGCACCTTTTCAATTGTAGAAGGCTCGATGTTTATAGGCAATATTTTGGAATATCATCGGACCTGTACGTAGTCTTGGGGCACGGCAGCGGGCACAAATCGCTGTACCTCAGGGCTATAGGGACTTTCAAATGTATATACTATACATAACTACTATAATGTAGTTTATGTGTGTTTGTGCTGTGCTTGTATTGTGTGTGAAGAGTTTGTGTGGTGTTTATGTTTATTAGGATGAATGTAATTTATTAGGGTGAAAGGAAGGGGTTATTTACCCCGCCCCGAGGAATATCGAGTACTCTGGGGTGAGTGAGTGACGTCTGGAGAGTACAAGTAAGTTATCAGAGCGAATGGAGTGGGTTTAAACCCCGCCTCGAGGAATATCGAGTACTCTGGGGGAGTGAATCTGACCAGACTTCTATTTTTGTGGCGATATATATGTTATGTATTGTATGTTGTGTAACTATTCTTAAATTGACAACCTGAGGTCCTAACAAGAGGCTAGCATTTTAAAATAACGACGTAATATACAAGTAAAAGCAGAGAGTCAGTAACCAGATCGAGATGCTCAAATGGCTGCAGTTCAATACAAAACACGCGAGAAAGAGAGAAAGAGAAGGAATACACGTGGAGGGCTGGCGATGACCTCAGCTGTTTGTCGGCCCATTCCACTTTATATAACATAAATCTGACAGAGTCGAAGAGGTATGCAGTTCAATGGTTTTATTTTTGTCACTCAGTTTGCAGACTGAGAACGGGCCATCTACAGCGCTTAGGGTCGAAAACTTCACCATTATGCGATAGATGACAAATTGCTTGAAAAATATCGTACATTGATTTGCCCTAAATTTGAGGACCTGAGCAATGAAACTTTAGACCTGCTACCGCATTATCTGTCCGTTTAATCTCAATACTGTTTTGAGCTTCAGCTTAAGGAACGTGGACATAATAAGAGTTATTATGAACTTTACGAATGCAAGCATTTTTAAACATCAACAAAGCATTTTTAAACATCGGGAGTGCTCTTTTGGCAGGGAGACTGGTTGGGTGTCTAGGAGCCTTGGTCGAGCTGCTATCATAGCTCCTGGATATTGTCCTGCCTGAGGACAGGGCTCGACTATTGACAATAAGTAGCTATGGTGCACAACTAAGGCAAATTTGTAAGGCATGTAAAAAAAATACATGGTAAAAAAGTGTTAGAGGGGATAAAGGTCCCAGTTTGAATCCAGCGACCCTGCCTGCATTCGAACCCTATAACTTAAAAATGGGCTTTTTTCCCCAAAAACACTGGCACCTCTGCAGTTCAACCTCGTAGTTGAAATACCCTATATAAGTTCAAAAATAATGAAATTCATTCATGGGAGAATTGGTGAACTCTGCTGAACCGGCGTAGGGTCACTTATTAAGTCGGACGGCCTAACCACTTGGCCACCGCGATCTCCTGCGGGTGCTTAACCATCCATGATTCTTACATGATTTTTTTTAATGTTCAGATTTGTGTAAATTACAAATTTCGGTAAATAACATTTATAAATAACACGTTTTAGGACCTCAAAGGAAAATCGACAAAAAAAACCCCTCAAAGATTTGAAAGGATGCAGCCGACCTAAAGGTGTGAAAACCGTCCTTATAAGGATTGTGGAAGAGCTAACTAACCGTTGGTTTTCTCATTAGAACCAATAGAGTAGGTTAGAGGTCTCCGGGTTAACACCGGCTAACATTTATTTTCTCTTTTCGTAAAAAAAATCGTGAACGTTCCAAAGTATTGTCTTTTCAAAATAAATTAAAAAATAAAAGACGCCAATTAATTTGAAACTGAAAACATGTAGATTTATCGGTTGAAAAAGTGTGGCCGGTTTACAAATTAAAACAACTTTGTACCCGGGTATAACGGAATGTAGTCTTGTTAAGGTTAAACCAGAAAAGCTCACATTTTATAGTGACTACCCACGAAGCTACTAACTGCGTTTATAATCAACTGGAGCTTTTATTTCGATTAAAATAGATGTCAAGTTGGAATCTTTTCAACGCAAAGGAAAAAACCGTTAAAGGAACGTCAAAAATCGATATTTCCATTAGTTCGGAAGAAGAGTGTCATTAATCAATGATCGTTTGTCGGAACGTGCATGATCACGCTCAGCATTACGTTTCCATTCGCTTCCTTAGATTATCCGGTTTCCGTCATCATCAATTAATCATACACTAAGTGGATCCTGCTATTGAACAATAACTGGATCGGATCACAACATCTGTTCCAGTCGTAAACATTATTCCGGCGGAATTTTCAAGTAACCTCGGCTCTTCATAGAGCTTAGAATGTCAACCATCTAGGTTTTTGTGTTAATAGATTTATAATTATTTTTCTATTTTATTGTGAGTTTATTTAATCTTAAAGGGTATATAAAATTGAATTAAATTTTCAAATACACAATTTGATATACAGCTTTTATCCCTTGAAGTATGTCATCCTCTTCCAGCACCGAATAACTTATGTCACGTAAGATCTGAGAGAAAAACAAAAGATTACCAATTTGAAGTCTCTGAATTATGCAGTCGTATTCAAAAGGAAAAGGCTAGAACGTCTGGAGAAATTACGAGGAACGGAAATGCAAACGGTTTTGAAATTGTTTTAGCATCGAGGGTAAAGAAAAACTAACCATTCTGTCTGATCTCTTGACCCGTCGTGATCTCCCGGATCGGAAGACGTGAAAGCCACAGCTCTTGCGACAATACGACTGATGTAACTGAGGCCAAAGTTTTTGATTGATGGCCAACTCAGGCCATTCGGTCCTAATCAGTATCATTTACTTTGTTGTCGTTTTACTTCCTTGTCGAAATTTGATCAAATTTGAACGAAGTTTGCTCGAATTGTATCTTCTACCACGGTTTCTACAGTCAGAACCCCGTTCTCAGACTCGATTCAAATTCATACAAATTTATTAAGGCTGACCACACAGTAGACCAAACTTGAAAACTTTATCGATTTCATTGGGATATGACGAATGTATACAGGGTTTTCAGAAATATTGCCAATGAATTTCACACCTCCACAGTGACAAAAAAGTTCGTAGGATGACCGTGGTCGATTCCCAACCCTATCGCAGATATTCAGCATTTTATGTCTTAATTAATTATATTTTTTATCTAAGGTCTTGGTTGAGATTAAAAAGCTAGTGTCACGAGTGAGATTCGAACCCACGACCGAAGTCACGATCGATCAAGTGGTTAGTGGAGCGGCGTATTGAGCCGAAAGTCTTCGGTTCGAATCCCGCTCCTGACTCTAGCTTTTTCATCTCAACCAAGACCTGAAATATTATTAAAATAATTAATACGTTCAATTATGGATTTTATGTTGGTTTTTTTTTCCCAACTGTCGGCGATTTTTGTCGTAAATCTACTCGTAGCTCTTGAAATATTAATTTTCTTAAATTCTTAAATTCCTTCAAAAAGGCACCCTTCTAGAACTTTCAGTTTAACTTCTGGTAAAAAAAACACTAAATCGTTCAAAAACTGCTAAATATAAAATAAATAAAAACTAAATCAATAAATTTACCCCCTCGTGGGAAAAATTCACGTTAGAGCTTGACAAATTTCATAAAAACTTGTTCGTTTAATAATTAATAATAATAAGTTTAAGCTTTCTTACGGGATCCCCATTTCTTTAATCACACCGAACCAAAATGCTGAAATTTTAAGATTAATGAGAAAAAATAGTGACGGTGTGTAAAAAGGGACTAGGATTAATTAATTCAACTTGATGACCTGGGCACAGTTCATTTCCCATTTTAGTTGAATAAAAAAAATAAGAAAAAGGAAGAAAAATGAAACAAACCATATAGAAAAGAAAAGCAACAACAGGCAAAAGAAAAAAAGAACAACAATGCAGAATTTGTTAAACACAATTCTAATAGAACCTAGTAGAAAATCACAAAAAATAAAAATCGAACGAAACCATAAAATAGAACAATAAATATAGTGAACAACCAAATTACGTTCATTTTCTCTAGTATGGTTTTTTAATAGATTAGAGCAAGTTTTACAATTTCTGCATGATTCTTCTTTTTTTCTTTTGCCATGTTTAGTACAGACATTTTGTCCAATTTTTCTGCTTTGGTTTTTCGCTGTGTTTATTGCCTCTTTCTAGCTGTTTTGTTTCATTTCCTTTTTTTTTTGTGCTTTTTTATTAAGTTAAAGTTGGGAAATAAATTTTGGCCAGAAAAAAAGTTGAAACGGCCTTCTCTTTTTTACCGTCGTCACCACGTGTTTCCTATATAGCATAAAATTTCTGCATTTTGGTTAGAACTAACTAAATAAATGGGTATACCGCTAGAAAGCTTATTAAACGAAGAAGTTTTTATTAAATTTGCCAACCTTTACCGTGAAATTTTTAAACGAGATCGCAAGTTTAGTTTTTTTGTAAATTTTAAATTTAGGGTTTTTTTGAAAGATTTAGTGTTTGTTTTTTACCAAAAATTAAATTTAAATTCTCCGAAGGGTGCCTTGTTAAAGGGAATTTAAGCTATTTCGATGTATTTTTTGGGTTGGACAAGATTTATGAGGAAAACCGAAAATAGTTGAAAACGACATAAAATGTTGGATATCTGCGAAAGGGTTGAATATCGGACCATAATCATCATACGAACTTTTTTGTCACTCTGTAGGTGTGAAATTCACTGGTCAAATTGGTCACTCGAGGTGACACTGTACAGCTGATCTATATTTACTTATATTACACTTATAACTAGACTTCTTCATTGTTACAATCGTTGTCAAATGAGTCAGAATCACCCACTGCATATGCTTTGCAATTGTGCTAAAATATATTTTACCTGTTGAATCGTTGTTTTAGACGCATTAAGATTTTGACTATTTGAACATAGAAAAAAATAAAAATATTTGTTCTTTGGACAAAATCAGATAATGCTCACAACGCCTATCATCGGTTTAAATGTAAGAAATGAAGACAAATAGATTTGTTGGGAGGATAATTAATTTAACCTGTATTATTTTTTTACCGACCTGTTCGCTTTTTGGCGTATTCAGGTCGCGTTTAATCAAAATTGCCAAAATGGGATGAAGCTACCTATTGAAAAATCAGGTTTCTCTCTGCTGACTTCAATAAATTGGATTTCATGATATATGCAACAAACTTTGGTAGTCGTTTGTATGCATGGGCTGGCTTATAGTTGATTATTGGCCTGAGAGGAATGTTAGATTTGCGTATTCTAAAGGAGTGAAGTAAGGTTTGATGTATCATATGTTTCTTTTGAGTTAGTGACTAAGGGACAGTTGTTTATTGTTTGTTTTAAACGTATTTTTTCTATTTTTGCGTAGGGTCTCTGTTACTCTTTTTGTGATTTAGTATATATTATAATGTTTTTGTTGTGATGACTGTAGCTCATGACCTCTTATGCTATACACAATCCAACTTAGTGATATGAACATCAGAAACTCTGAAAAATTCACTACGCTGTGACGAAACCTCCTAGAGATTGGCGAATTTCATTAAAAAACGGTTCATTTAATAAATTGTCGAAAGGTATCTTTTTAAAGTATTCTTTTTTTAAAGATTATTGCAGTTCATATTCAACCATACTATTGGAAAGCTTGTTAAAGAAGTCATCTCAAATTCTTCAAAGATCTCCCAATGTTCAAATTTTCATGTGTCCCAGCGACTTAAACAGTTCCAGTCACTTATCTTTAGACGATTTAAGACAAATTTGGAAAACATCCTCAACGGAGAAAATTTTTTCTGTGACGTCTGTTTTTTCAAAAATTACAAAAAAATTGAATCCTCTCGATGGTATGAGATAGAAAACCCGTTTTTCCGGCATATTACTCTTACAATCAACAATTACCAACATAATTAATTTGTTCTCATAGCGAACCACTCTGAATTAGGAATTATGAGCCTAATGCTATAATGAAGATCTAATGACTAAGCACTATCGGTTATTGAAATAATGATTTAATTGTTCTAAAATTAATGGTGGATTAGCACATTGTTTTCAACAAGAAAGTACTGTCGCATCTGACAATACCGCGAAAATTATCAAAATCAACTAAACTAAAATTAAATGGATTAGTAGCAGAATAGTAGATGAAAGTTATGAACCATAAGAGCATCAAATTACTCTTTTTAGGTCATAGTGTTTAATTACCATTAAAATAACTATCAATATGCTAATTACTGGATTCCAATAAATTTTTAAATATAAATGAGCATAGGTTTTTCTCTTCGAGGATTCGTTGAAAATCATTCGGTATATCTTCGTCAGTTGCCATTTTAAGGAGAAAAAATTTCTGGGAGTAAGTGATGTACTTAAATTTTAAATCTGTTGAAATAAAGGTCAGCCGATTTAATTAATTTAAAATTAAACTTCTACCGATGGAAAACAACAGGTTTAATTGCCTTTATATACCGGCTGTGACGTAGATCGGGTCCCACGTTATTATTCCACATCCAGCGCGACTGCCGCTTTCCAAAAGGCGGGTTCACGAGGATAATTTGCCCAAAGTGCCTATATCCTAAATCAATAAGGACTCGCCAAATAGCAACGCCGAGCTCACTCGCCCGGACGGTGAAATTGATTCAAATCCTCGACTGTTTATCTTAGACGTGAGGTGAAATTCCCGAGGGGGGAAAACAGCAACAGGAAATACACGCGATGTCTGTTCTGACAAATTAAAACTCTTAAACGATTTCGATTCATGACAGGGTAAAACAACTGGTTAACTCCCGCGTTTCAGCCCCGGCCAAACGCAGCCTGGACCTTTTGGGAAAGTCCTTTTACAAACCAACCGATCAATTTGGATTGGAAAATTTGTGTGCGATAGGTTTAAACGCAAAACTCAGTAAATCTTAACGATAGAAATCAATAAAGGGATAGAATTGTTTAAAGATGCATATGGGCCACATGAAGCTGACAGTTAGGTGCACTAGTAACTGTGAGACTCTTTCCCTTAAAATTTTCATATTAGCCAGAGTACGCTCGTTAAGGAGTTGATGCTATATTATTTTTGGCGGAAGGGGAACGCGAAAGAAAATTCTATTGGGGACGGTGGGATTTGAACCCACGACCCATTCTCAGAGCCGAAAGTCTAACAACAATGTGTCTGACATTAGAGATGGAACGAGTCTTAAAGAACTTCTGAAATTGCAGAGAGAATGGATTCGGGCAGCGTACATATGGTTTTGACAGCTGTTTCACGCGTGGACCTTATTGACGGAGTGTATTTATTAGCGTGACTGCATTGGGTGTGTCTGTGTGCATGTATGTGTAGATTTACGGCCGATTATAGAGAACCCCTCAAGCCAATCAAAGTAGGTTTAGAACCAGTTCAATTTAAGTGTATATTGTGGGAAATGTTTGTGGTGAAGGTATTTATTAGCGTGAGTGTTTGCCCCACAGTCCAAGTAGGATGAGAAAATGGCGGAATATCGAATACCACGCTGACTTGTCAATTTTTTTAAATTTATATTCTGTTAGAAGTTTACGTTTTGTAAGATGTAACGCGTATTTATTAGCGCGAATGGGGGTAGGACCACGGCAGAGGAGTTTGCGTACCCCGAAAGCCACCCACACCTTTTTTCAATTGTACACTATCATTTTCTTAAATCTTATCAGTCCACTTTTGCATGATAATTTAAGATGTTTAAAGATTATTAAAAACGTAAGGATTTTTATAAACTAAAGGGTTTTTATATTATATTGAGAAGCAACGTCGTATCGATAGGTGAATGGTTCGGAAACTGGGTTTTTTAAAAAAAGAAGTAGGAAAAAAAGTCGTAAAAGGTGTAACACTTCGACTAGACTTTATAGGCTATCAATGAGTTTGAAGTTAAAAATCGTTAAATAGGAGAAAGCCGATGTTAAAGAGTCGGAACTATGTAGAATTCGCCCAGTCAGCGTTCGTAGAAGGGGAAGCCGGCAGCAATTTATCTATAAGTATCTATAAGACTGGATTTGCAGAGTGAAGAGCCTTGAACGACATTGTCTCAACGAGGGAAAAGATGAGAGAGCCCCTCAAGTTCACTTCTTCCGGTTGTTCTCGTTCGGCTACGTCCCAGATCCCGGTCGCCCTCGTACAAGACGAACACGACGGCACCCGGCGGACCCTCGCGACCACTTGCTTAGACATATATCGTACCAGGACCTTTCTTCCCTCATTTGAGCAATGTGATGACAAACACAGATTATTTATATTACTTCTAATTGAAATCTACATTAATTTGCTCTATTATTATTTTTTTAAAGTCGATTACTTTCTTTCTCTTCGCGCCAAACCGCTATCTAGGATATACAACTTTATCTTCCTGACTTCACTCTTTATAATTGACCAATTTGAATAGGTCCTGAGTGATTTAATACATTTTTATAATCAATTTGCATTAGTGGACTACCACTGAAGACATTCACGATTCCAGTCTTTTTAAATAAGCTTTTTCTACAAGCAGTAATTATTTTTTGGAGAATCATTTGCACACTGTTATACCTGTTCGAAAGTTATAATCTGAGAGTTCGTTAAGAAATAATTTAACAGTCTAAAAGTTATTAAGTTCGTTTATTGACAATCTATTACCTCCGAAGGAACCAAACTCACTTTATTCTCTGATTCGCATGGTTTTTGAAAGTCGGCAGTTTGAGGGAAAAAAATTCTAGTATAATATTAATTTTACTAATTTCGTGGTCCAATAATCCAATAGTTCAAGTGGTAGAGCAGCGGCGTATCTAGCCGAAGATCGTGGGTTCGAATCCCGCTCGTGTCATTGACTTTTTTATCTCAACTAAAAACCTTAATTAATTGTAATATAATATTAATCCTTTTACGTTTTAGTGGTCCATTGAACAAGTTACGTCTTTCAATTAATTATTCTTTTTACGTTAGGTCTTGGTTGAGATAAAAAAAGTCAGTACCACGAGTGGGATTCGAACCCACGACCTTCGGTTAAATACGCCGCTGCTCTACCACTTGAGCGATCGTGACAATGGTTAGAGCAGCGGTCGTGGGTTCGAATCCCGCTCGTGCCACTGATTTTTTTTATCTCAACAAAGACCTTACATATAAAGAATAATTAATATTCTAGTTGAAACAAATAGATTTTCATGTTGGTATGCGACTCGGCACTGGTTCAGACGGGATTCCTCACTGAAGGCGCAAAGCCGTAACGCGTTTCAGTACCACCAAAACTCGCGATAGTAGACGCATCCAATACCGGTACAACAAATAAAACCTCGCCGGGTAATGCGTAGCTTCTTATGTCACATTTTTATATCATGGTCATCGATATAATATTTATTGCTGAAAATTGTTTACATTTTTATGTATTATCAGAAAGTTTCGATAACCTTTTTTTCTAACGCGCGTTTATTTAATCTCTTGTTGATTCCATCTAGTGTAGTAATTAGATGATTTGTTAGAAGACAAAACTAATCGTTTTAACTCTAGGAATGTAATACATGCGCAGATTCAACATTCCTTTTACATTTCGACCGGATTTGGGTCAAATTCAGTTTTAATTGGACATGTCAAATAGTAGATTATATTTTAATAGGTTAACGAGGTGGATTTTTCTTAATAAGCCGAGAGAAATGCTACTGATAGGTACCATCAATCCTTAGTATAAATACTGTTTTTAATTCGACGTGCTAGTTGTATCATCATTTATATTTAATATTTCATTTCTACAAATTTAGTCGAGAATATTTAAATAAATGCGGATTTTCAGCCAAGACATGACGCGTTATGACACTGGCACAGATTGGTGTCGCGTTGTTTGCATCGTGGATATTCATACAGAGATTTTCTTTTATACTGCTCTTGGATTCGAATATCAAAAAATTTAAATATTTACGATGCGTTGACAGGCAAAAAATTCCACCCATTTGATTTTTTTTGTCATTTTCTTGATAAAAGAAAATTCTGCTCTTAATTTGTCTCATTGTTTTTACCAATAAATAGTTGTTTATGCTAAGTTTTAAATGTGCAATATCAAGAAGAGGTAAACACGCTTAATCCTTAATCCAAAACAAGGATAAAGGATTTGTCAATGTTTACTTTATACGGAATTAAAAATTTTATTCACTTTCATTTCATGTGAATTCTGAGGCGATAAACTTTACTTTTCATCTTTGTTTTCTTAATTTCAATTTTTTAACTTAAAAATGCCACTTAGTGCTGAGGACGTTGCGCTTATTGATGATGGATGTTGCATCAGGTATGCGACTATTGCGATTAGAATCGTTTTCGAGAAACTGGGTACTACCAAAGAAGGGCCGGTTCTGGACGCCCAAGGGTAACAGCAGGATGACAATTTTTTGACTTTGAGAATTTTGCGAAACCGGCACCTTACTGTACAAGCGATTCACATCTCCAGGAAGTTCGTGGTGTCCAAATTTCTGAACGCACTGCTCGAAGAAGATTAAATCGGTTTGGACTGATGGCTTTTCGCCCCGTAAGAGGACCAGAATTGACCAGAGCAGACAGAATTACACAGCCATTTGTCTTTGGACGATTGGTTTGCTGTACATTTTACAGATGAGTGTAGATTTGCTCTACGATCTCCAAACGGGCGTGAAAGAATCTGTAGAAGGCGAAATGAAAGGTACGAAGCCTGTAACTTTTCCTAAGGCCGACCTTTTCAACGTAGCTCACTGATGGTGAGGGCGGAAATTTCAATGGAGGGTCACACAGAGTTGGTTGTCGTTCTTGGATGGCCTTTGACCGCCACTCGCTATGTGGATGAAATTTTGGAACATCATGCGCTGCCTGTCCTCTATGAAATCAGCGAAAATCCTATTCTAATGATAATGCCCGTCCACATGTCGCTCGCATAGTACAAAGGTACCTTCAACTGCATAACATCAGGGTCTTAGACTGGCCAGCCCGTTCTCCAGACCTGAACCCCATCTTTTATAATATAACCTCAAAGGATAACTTCAAAAGAAGAATAAGAGTACGTCCATCACTTCCTGATACACTCCACGATCTTGAGAGGATCATTCGTGAAGAATGAGCTAACCTCCAGCAAAGAGACATGTCCAGACTGGTTGAAAGTATGTCGAGTCTTCTTCGAGATGTAATAAAGGCAAGAGAAGGAAATCGCGATATTGAAATGTTAACTATAAATCTAATTAAAACAAATTTTATCTGTCCGCCTTTTTTCATTTTTCTTCGCAATTTACCTTTTTTACTTTTTAGGCAAAGACTTTATTAAACGTCAAGAAAACGTGAAACTTTGATTTATATAAAAATATATACAAATCAAGTTGTATTACAAGTGGGTGGAATTCTTTTCCTGTCAGTGTATAAAAGTGGGGAGTTTGAGTAATAAAGAAGGACGTTAACATGAATTTAGCGGAGGATAGAAAGGAAATCGGTGATGAAAGGATTAAACCTTAACTTACGTCGGTTAACTTCTTTAGTTTTATTCAGAAATCGTGAGATGCGGTCTGGTGTGATGTAGGTTTCAGAAAAACATTTTCTTTATCGTGCCAACGTTTCGATCTTTATTGAGATCATCTTCAGGGCCTGGGATTTACAAACATTGTTTACATTCAACAAATACATTTAGGATGTGGAAAAGTGTTAAAATGTGTAAATGTATTCGTTGAATGTAAACAATGTTTGTAAATCCCAGGCCCTGAAGATGATCTCAATAAAGATCGAAACGTTGGCACGATAAAGAAAATGTTTTTCTGAAACCTACATCACACCAGACCGCATCTCACGATTTCTGAATAATTATCGACTAACGGTCACTAATCACCATACACATCTTTAGTTTTATTATAGAAGTATCCGTATTTTCACGTATAATAAACCTTATCTTACTTAAAAATAAAAAAAGAGGTGGCTACTGTTTGAAAGAAGGGTGGAAATGCGCATCATATCGCTACGCCTGTAGCGCGGTGGCGTGGCGGCGTTTGTTCTCGTCGTGTCATCGCGTATCCACATGCGCCTAGCCTAAATGTTTCGATTGTTTGTTTTTGTCTAAAAAAACACAAGTTTTTCTTGAGGATTCGTGTCTAGTACTGATCCGAGAAAAATAACTGTTATTGTTACTAAAGACTTGTGCAGTCTAATTGCTTCGGTTTTAAATAACGAAGCGATCGGCGGTGCACTCGGCGAAAAACAAAATTAGCGGTTTAAAAGTTTAATTGGGCAATAATCCGAGGGGCCGGGGCCCGGTGCCGATAATTGGCGAGCGACGCTCCGTCCCGTCTGCAGAGCGGCTAGATATCCGAGAAATCTAATCGAATGGAAGGAACACCCAAGTGGAGAGGTCACGTTCCAGATGTGTATCGCTCGGTCGACAAAGAAAGGAGATGGACAACTTTCCGGCTGCAATTGGTCGAGAGGAGGAGGAGGTTGAGGTTGTACAAAGTAAAGAGATCGTTGTGACCGTCGTCCCGCGTTGGCCGACGTCGAACACGTTCGGATTTGCCGGATGGATGCGGGTATGCTTTTTTCCAGACAACAAAAAAACGGAAGTCGGTCAGGACAGGAAACACTTTTTGTCTAGATCTATTGTACACCTCCTCCTTTTCACTTTATCTTCGGAATAAATACAAAACTAATTATATACCAGGAAGTTTCGTAAAATATTTTCTTATTAATATCATAAATATCAACATCACGGTCAAACATTAACGACGAAAGTTATTTATAAATAAAATTAAACATACTTATTTTTGACTAGTTAGAGATTGTGAGATGTAGTCTGGTGTGGCAATCACATTAAAAAAAACTTCACAATTGCCACCAAGCAGCATACATAAGACCACAATACAAAAGAAACATTTTAAACATCGAAATTACTACTAAGCATTAAAAACATTAAGATACTACCAGAAAAATAACACCAATTAAAATTTAGTGCTTCTAACATAATACCTGGAGCGTCGGTGGCCGCAATGGTTTAGGCGTTGACAGGGCGCTCATCACTGTAAGTTAAAGGTCCTGGGTTCGAATCCAGCGGCCCTGCATTCGAGCCTGACATACTTAAAAATGTTTTTTTTACCTCTGCAGTTGCGAACCCTCGTAAAAAAACCCTACATACGCATAATACCTTAAGAAATTCTATAAATATCAAAAAATTGCAAACAATATTCACTTCGACCAAATAAAAAACAAACACACAATAAACTTAACGAATTAATCAACAGACACCCCATAATACAAACAATTGGTTTATAAACATAATAAAAACTGACATTCCTCCAGAAATACAAAATTTACTATCCCTTGGTCCCAAACTTTTTTTTTTACGAGGGTTCGTAACAGCAGATCATATCAACCCTCAAGGTGCCAAAAAAAAGCCCATTTGTAAGTATGTCGGGTTCTAATGCAGGGCCGCTGCGCTGGATTCGAACCCAGGACCTTTACCTTACAGTGATGAGCGCCGTGTCAACGCCTTAACCGTTGCGGCCACCGACGCCCGATCAAACATTCCTTACAACAGATTTCCCAACAGCTAAATTAATAGCTGATGTGAACTATTCAATCCAAAAAGTCAACAAAAACAGAAGAAGAAAAAGACATCAAAATGCTTTAACGTAGTAACAAATCACTACAAATCAACACAACATATAACAACAAACATACTAAAACAAAACAAAAATCCCAAAAATAATCCATACATACTCGTTCTTTCTGCGGATAAAACAAAACAAACAGTAGCAATCGGCAAAAAAGGGTACAGTGAATAAATTAAAAAAATTATCAACAAACACTACAGCACACTTAAGTCAGACCGTACCCCATCTCTCATCAAACAGACACACAGACTACATCTCACTATCTCTAAATAGTTCTAAATAATCGTTAATTAACGGTACATACTTATTTTTACTGGTAGGATTTCATTCGTTATCAATGAACCGGAATTTATAGAGGATGAATCCAGAAAGACTCTGCTCAGCTAATTTGACAGCATATCCTGTCATAGAAGTTCAAATGTGATTAAACTGTTTTTAAGTGTTCAATAAATAATTCTATTCCAAACCTGTTTTTATGAAATATTAACATTTTGCTGAAGGCTTGCATGTCAGTATTTTATAATTAAAATTTTCTAAATTAGTATAATTCGACTTTTTGTAGCTCAACTCGACATATGTTTTGCACATTAAATTCACAAGTAATTTATCTCTAAAAAAATATTTCCGAACTTTTCCTTTCAGCGATGAGAGCCTGAATCACCTTACCGTTGATGCCACCGACGCCCCTGTTCGTTCATACTTCTGAAACTTAGTAATAATCGTTTTAATAAAAAAAAGGTTATTATTTACGCCAGGAAAATTTATAATTTCTACATTTTTATAATTCTTATGGCCTACCTCGCGGGGGGGGGGTGTTTTGGCCGGGCATTTTTTGGGGCTGGAAAGGGGCCACAATCTCGGTAGTAGGCATTAAGGTCTTAACCACGCCAATATCTCCCTTCCGTTTTTTTTCTAACATGTCTTGTGTCACCCTAGGATTGACTGACACTTCTTTTGGCGCCGGGGCAAAAGTTGGCATCATGTAAGAATAAGTCTAGCATCACAGTTGAATCCTTTTGTAGCTCTTTTTAATAACAATGCTTATTTGGTGAGGCAGAATGGAATTTACTCCTTTTAAACTTACTTCTGTAGGGAGCACAGAAAGGACCTGTCAAATAGCAGAAAATATTGGGCTGATCATAAGCTTCTTCATTTATCACATTTGCTGTCAGGAGTGGTTTAAAAAGTTCTTCTTGTATTGTCTTTGGCCCAGAGTTCCTTCGCACGCCCAAGTAGTAAGAGAGCAGAACAGCAGTTATTTTTCTCGGATTTCGGAGGCCCCAAGAAAATCGTTCTTTGAACCGAAACGCATATTGAGACGCATTGACACGACGCGGACAAGCCACCTGCATATTTATTTTTAATATATCATTAAAATATTTTTGATTACATTGGTAGTATTGAAACATTGTTTTTATGGTTTTTTTTAAAGTATCTGGGATTTTTTCCGAACATCCCAAAACTTAGGTTTTCTCGTCTATTAACCCCATTTTCTCTAAAACCTAGCAAACCCAACTGTAATAATTTTCGAACATAATTAGAACATATAGACGGAGAATTTTGTATTCTTCTCATCATCAGAACAGTACCAACGTTTGGTGTAGACTTCTCGGAAATAATTTGAATGGTGCTGAGTTCCTCAATTTTTTGAGGGAGGTTTTACCGACACTATTAGATGACGTTCCTCTACAACAACGACAAAGACTGAATCTCCAGCTTGATGGTGCCCCGCACATAATTCTTTGGAGGTGAGACTTTATTTGACCGTCACTTCCGGGGTAGATGGATTGGACCTCATAGCCCAATCTGTTGACCTCCTAAGTCACATGACTTAACTCCACCTGGCTATTTTTAAGGCCATTTAAAACTGTGTCTAGCCGATCATAACCAAGCAACCTCAGTTGAAGAACTCCGGCGAAGAGTAGAAAGTGTTTGTCAATCCATCTCCCCTCACTCTATCGCTCTGATGAGTGGTGAAGGGTGGTTAAAAAAAATCAAATATTTGCATCTTTACACAAGGCTGGCAGTTTGAACATGAAATGGGATTTAAAATACGATTGCACCATTCTTTTCAGCGTAAAAATCCGTTAAAATGATGTGTCAGGATATATAGGGTCTTATCTAAAAATTTTAAGTTGAACTGTTCTCGAGGTACCTTGTATAATGTTTCTCCAAAAAAAGTAAAAATTTGAAACCATATTAAAAAATATTAAACACGTATTATCATAGTTTCGAGAGAAATTCAGCCGAGCCTCCTAAAACGGAACCCTGTATAGGTATGAAATCATCAATCGAATATTATGTCAACTATACTGCCATAAAAAAAACCGACCACTTGGTTTTTGCACGAAAAATGGCCAATTTTGGAAATGCATATTTTCTCAGCCTTTTAACCCACAGACCTCGCTAGGTGTCATTTTTTAGAAAAATTTTTACGCCATGTTTTCTAGCGTGTCTTTCAACAGTAAATTCAAAAATTCTAGAACATTTCAATTTTTTTAAGTTTTACGAAAACTTGAACTTGAGTTGTGGATCAAGGAAATCGTCCTGAAGCGAAGTCCTTTTTCAGCTGATTGGATATTTTAATAAGCTTCCACTTTGTCCAATTTCTCAATCGTTGTGGAGTTATTCACGATTTTTGGGCAAAAAAACGTGTTTTTTTTACTTCATTTGAAAAAATGGATCACTCTCTCTCCCGATTTTACAATACACAAGCCTTAAGGACGAAGGACGAAACGTATTGGACTGGTTGGTTGGGTCATTGAGGCAAATGTCCATAGGATTGGGTTGTGCTTGGTCCTTAGGACGGAGTTACACAAGTGGGTTAGGAAGACACGAGCAGTTTAGGAATTTTCAGATGATATTTACTGTGATTAATCGTAACCGGGAATTTTTTCCTTACGCAAATAATGTGTTTGACAACAGATGGTGAGAAAGTTTTCTGTGCATGTCGCCAATATCTGGCACAAAATGTATGCGATTTCGCCAAGCCGAGAAAAAAGAATGTCCCCGATTGAAAATATTGATAAACAGTTTAATCGAGAGTGCATTAAATATAATGTGCAGTCTAGTTAAATTGCCAAAGGGGTGTGACCCGTTGAAATCTACGTATAAAGATTCCACACGTTGTAACGGCCGTTGAAATGTTCTTAAGCCGTGAAACTCGAAGCCAACTTTCTTCTGACCTTAACTTAAATCCGCAAATGTTTCGGCAGTCTCTCGGGAATAAAACTTCAACTCCAAACAGATGCGGATTCTACCATAAATTAGACGTTAACGTCCATCCTTGAATTCCTTGTTTACAATAAAGGCGCAGATCGTGGGATAACTAATAAAAAACAGATGGAACTATGCGATCAACTCTTTACTTAACAATTGTGGAAAATGTGGTGGTATTTTTTTTTTATTGTGTCAGTTTATTCACACCTTTTTAATATTTGGATTCATATAAATTTAAATATAAGTGATTGAGCCATATAGCTATAAATAATGATACGAAAATGATTAATTTTTTGGATAAACTCAAACTTTTTATTTTAAACACAAAAAATGTAATGTACGACTTATTCAGAAATCGTGAGATGCGGTTTGGTGTGACTAGGTTTCAGAAAAACATTTTCTTTATCGTGCCAACGTTTCGATCTTTATTGAGATCATCTTCAGGGCTCAAAGTGTTTGTCTTCTGTGTAATTGTGCCATTCTTGCGTGTCGTGTTGAGAGTGTGAAATGTATTACACTTTTCATTGAAAAAGAAAATAAGTACTAATAATTTAAAATTTCCTTTTCATACTTGTGATGTTAATGATGAATGTTCTTGCTTGCCTATCCCTTTTGATTACAGTGTTAGATATCTTGATCCCGAATTTGAGATTTAATTTACATATTGATTCTTTGGTTTCTCGTCTGAGAAAGCTCTTGTATAAATTGGGAATTTTACGCAACTTTATGAAAATTGAACTGTTAAGGACAATATATTTTTCTCTTGCACAATCCATAATAAGTATTTTTTCCTGGGGAGGTTCTAATAAAGACCCTGGATGTAACTATAAACTCACTTCTTAAAATTATTTTATTTTATATAATACAAAAAAATTATACTATAATATATATAAATAATTTTCATTAATTAATGTTTATGTAAGGTATTGGTTGAAATGAAAAAGTTAGTGTCACGAGCGGGATTCGAACCCACGACCTTCGGCTCAATACGCCGCTGTTCTAACTACTTGAGCGATCGTGACGTCGATCCACTCGGACACCAACTCCCAATTTCAGCCTACCTTTCGAATTTTCCCTCCTTTTTGCTACTTTTTCAAATGTCGTGTAATCTATTTGATTCTCAGCGATAAATGAAATGGCCACGGAGAACTCTTAGTGAAGACATACTTCGTTTTACTTTTTAAATCCATTATATTTCGACGTCCGATTGACCAAAGGTATTGGTCTGATTGACCACATAACCTCTTTCGATTAATTAATCTTTTTGTAAGGTATTGGTTGAAATGAAAAAGTTCGTGTCACGAGCAGGATTCGAACCCACGCGATTTCATTTGTCGCCGAGAATCGAATAGATTACACGACATTTGAAAATCTGCAAAAAAGGAAAGAAAATTCAAATACTAGGTTGAGATGGGGAGTTGGTGTCCTAGTGGAACGAAGTCACGATAGCTCAAGTGGTTAGAGCAGCAGAATATTGTGCCGAAGGTCGTGGGTTCGAACCCCGCTCGTGACACTGACTGTTTTATCTCAACCAATACTTTACAAAAAGATTAATTAATTGAAAGACGTAATTTGGTCAATAGACCACGAAATGTAATGGATATAAAAATAATCTTGTTACTAGTTACCCAGTGAATATAACACAAGACACAATTCATTGGCTAAAACACATTTTTACAATGTAAAAACTTCGCAATATTACAATTTTTTCATTGCATATGGTACTTCGTTTTTTTTATAAAGAGAGGATTGTTATACAAAATTTCAAAAACTACAAAGAAGGCAAAAAAAAATTATAATTTCAAACATTTTAAATTGTAGTTAATATATTTTAAAGCCAAGATTTACTTTGGTTGGTTTTTCCATTCTACAAGTTTATTCTGTATTATGTTCGTTTATTTGTTTGTTTTTCATTTCGTAAAGACATATTCTGTTTATTTCTCTGATGATATCCAAAAACTCCTGCGGTCTAGTACAAACTTTGCTTATTGACAGCAGGCAGGGATGTACCAAAATATTATTTTTTCTTATAAATTTATACGTAATAGATATTCTTGCAAATAAAGATTTATTATTATCACTACCAATGGACAATCTGCATAAGCCCTACTACATATGTTGCTTTCCCAGAACTTTGCAACATTCCCCGTTTCGACATCGCATAGGTGGCCGAATTGCAGTCCTCGGCCGCGGCCGACATAGAAAGGCAATCCCTCACCTTTCGACCACGTCTTGAAATCCGTCTTAAGACCTGACAATCAAGAATAGAGATTTATACTGAGAGGAAAATATATTTTAATTGCGAGGATTTCTCAATGACGCGAACGCGCCCTATCATATTTCGCTCTCCGGATCGAGTAGCGACGGATTAGAATGACTTAGTGAAATGGAATTATGCTAACGCCCGGGAGTTAAACAGTTATGTGTGTTGTCGGATGCAAAATCACCCCAGCGCGAAAAAAAAACAAGAAATGGAAACATCCGTTACATATCCTTGCAATTACCGGTGCAGATCCCTCGAGGGATCGGGAAGAACGTATTAAAAACATGTTTTTCTTTCTGTAATCATACCAGGAAGGAAGTCAATTTTGCAGTTAACAAACGTAACAACTACTCATTTTTATGATTGAGCCCCAATTCATAAATTAACGTACTGAGAACTGTGAGATTATCTTTAAAAAGCCGTTTATCATTTCTCTGGCCGACATTGAAATTTAGAACTTAACACGATAAGTAAAATCATAAAAACATTCTTTGAGCTAGACAGACAATAAAACGATTTGAAAATGAATATATTTATACATATTTAGTTTATGTATATCTGTGTTATAAGGTTACCTAATAACCTTAATCCAACCTCAATCGGAAATGTCCCAGGAAAAGCGACCTGCAGTTGTGTATAAAGTATGGGAATCGTTCGAGAAGAACTTTCTGGTTCTTGTTAGGATCTTTCTCCGTATAAGATTATAGAGGGAAGCCAGTGTGCCTGGCAGTACTTTCATTGCATTGTGCTCCTTTCATGGTGAAGCCGGGAGTACTTCGGCTCGTCACAGGACCCCTCCGGCTTTACTACCAATAATCCACCGGTGTCTACGACAGGTTTCGGTGTAATTACACTTAATGGACGACCATTAACGCCCCGGCTCTAGAAGAACAGACTGTTCCTTTTAAACAGGAGACTAATTCATTCAAGATGATTATTTGAAAACTATTTTCCTTTTGCTGTATTTGTTTTTGACATGTTTTTTGTTGATTTGATCAGTTGAAGTAAAGAGGTTTCTATACAGAATTGAAATTGACTTGGCCGACATATTCGGATGAGCATTGGACATTGTAAAAAACATGAAAACATAATAGACTAAAAATTACGGTTGATAATCTTTTTAGGAAAAAAAGTGAAAAGTTTGATTCGATCCATACAGGCAAAAGTAATGAAAAAACCACCAATTCTTTGTTTACAGAATGCATAATTGAACATAGGACATAATCCATATTTGTTTAGCGGTCATAATTCACCGTATTAATTATTTCTATTAACTGTTCTTTTTATCTATGGTCTTAGTTGAGGTGAAAAAGTTAGTGTCACGAGCGGGATTCGAACCCATGGTAAAAGGGCAAAAAATTGCAAAAAGTGGTAAAATACGAAAGGTTGTAGGTTGAGATGATGAGTTGGTGCCGGAGCGGATCGAAGTCACGTTAGCTCAAGTGGTTAGAGCAGTGGCGTTTTGAGCTGAAGGTCGTGGGTTCGAATCTCGCTCACGAAGATAAAAAGAATAACTAATTGAAATAACACATAATATTGCATATTAAGTTAGAGTGAAATTAAAAATAACAACTCTTTTAATTTTATTTGCATACAGTTTTATCTAGTGGGGTGAATCAGTTTTCGATGCACTATAAGAAAAATGCGTTATGCTTCTGGTTTTACATAAAATATTTTTCGGAATACATTTGTAGATCTGTTCTAACCACCGAACCTCGAGTTATGTGGCATACATAGTTCAAACATTGGAAATGGTATGGGTATGAGCATGAAGGGGCTTAACTTTGTGTCTAGGTCCCATCACACCTTTCAAGCCGAACTATCATAGAAACGTGCCCATGAAATAAATAATAAAGCTCTAAAGTTTCTCCAAGCCTATGATATAACGTCAAAACTTGTCTGGAACTGCTAAAAACCCTAAAATAACGTTAATCTTCAAATAGCCTAACGATAAAGTTGGTCTTAGGTCATGATGGAATTGCAGGCAACGAGACAAATGCACTTGATAAAAAAAAGTAGCCTCGGAACAACACATCAGCCCAAATCAAGTTTATGGCAACTTTAAAAAAATAATTTGGAACTTGGGTAATTAAAGAACAACAAATACGAGCAGCGTAAACCAGGCATGAGGCAAGCAAAAAGACTACTCCCAAAAACTACCCAATGGGAGAAGGAAGATCTCCTACTTAACAGAATTTAATGGAATTTACTGCTTTTACCTTTAAAAATAGGTCTATCATCAAATGACCAATGTCATGTTTGGGAATGACTGAAATAACAGAATATATGCTATGCAACTGTCCTTCTATACCTAGGAAAAGGCCATGGCATCGAGAAAAAACATTCCTTAGCAAAATAAACCTTGAGAAGTATTCTGTACTATTTTCCCTCTATATATAGAATCGTAGGGATTTCTTTTAAACTTAAATTATCGTCTTCTCAAGGAAATGGTATCAAGGTCCGTATAAAAAGCAGAAGGTTTCTCTCGTGCCATAACCGATTCCTAGTTATTGCAAGGCAATTGCATAGTTTATGTTTCAGTCTATTTGTCTCTTTTAGACACCATCGTCATTGGTCGTCTAATGACAGTCCCATTCCAGGACTCCTTATTGTCCTCTCAGTATTTGCATTCTTTATTCTGTACTGAAAGAAAGGAAAATCCTACCAAAAATCCAATGGAGATCGATTCGAGTCAGAAACAACTGAACGTATCTGACTTGCAATACCTAGAAATAGGTTATGGTACCTGGGAATACCTTTCTTGAGCTATAACAGACAGGTAGTTGGATCGCTCTGTGTCCTAAACGTCAAAAATTTCATCAGTAGGCAGTTAAAAGCGATTGGGGTTTATTGCCTTAACATAAACAAAAATGAACAAAACTCACAAAACATTAATCAACAGGTGGGGTTATCACACATACAAACTTACACGAAAAAACTGTTTACAATTCCAGAATGCTTATTTACCGATTTGAAGTTTTATGCTTCTTTGATAAAAGACCTGATGGGTTAAACTTCATATTCTTGAAGAAAAGGAGGAGTGGTAGTAGAAGAAAAGGAACGCTGGGGTGGAATTCACCCCAACCTGGTGAAAAGAGGGTCGGACTGGATATTTTAATGTTAGTATAGCAAGAACAAATATTTTGCAACAGGGTTAAAATGATCTTGACCTCTGGTTATAAAAAGTTGATGAACTGAATTTTTTACCGGCAAACCTATTTTCAATGGAGGTCAAAAGTGGTTTAGACCCAAGGTCAAAATTAATTGAAATTGTTTCTAATACTTAGCTGGATAAACTATGCACACTTATGCGTAAATACCGAGCCGCCAGGGGGTTTATTACGCGAAAAGGTAATGCGAATAATTGAAAATAGTTTACAACTCCACTTCCACTTTCGCCGGGCGTTTACGTCCCGTAATTTTATTGAAGGTCGTAATAACTGGAAGGTCTCTCTTTCTCTGAAGGGCTTCTGGGTTCACCCGACCCCATCTTGGCCGAAATCAATAGTTTGCCTTTCCGAGGATGCCAATCAAAGATAGAAAGCAAACATCCCGGTCTTCCAAATGATGAGCCACACTCTTTCCCATGTCTTCCGAAATGATTGGAAAGAAAGTTTATCAATAATTGTCGTCGTCCTCGTCGACGGAATCCTTTTGAACGGTGCCCGTTTCACTTTTGTTCTATTATTTTATCAACCGATTCCCGCCGGCATCGTGCAGACCCAGTGGGCCAGCCCGTTCCGGAAGGAGCTAGGGCGGTGCCGGAAGTCGGCCATCAAGGAAGGGCCACCACACAAAAGGAAGGGATCCGACGTTTGTCTCCATCGCCACATAGCCAGTCTGTAATTGTAATTGTAGCGACCGCTCGTTTTATTAGAATTCAAATACATTCCATAGCAATTTACATCCAGTTTGTCTTTATTCCAGACGTACAACTATTCCAATAAAAAACCTATTATTTTAATTCACTGAGGACGGAGGTCCTGTCAACCTAGGATATCATTTCGATAAGTAGCTTCCTCTCCAGGATTGATGTTCAAACATAAACCTTTTTTTTAATATTAGAGAAATTTGTATTTCAAGGGCGCCGTTATATTTCACCAATATGTTTTTTAGTTGGTCCCATTTAACCAAAGTAATGATTTAACTTGTTTTTTCATCCTACCGTACAATTAGTCTGTTGTCTATAATGGGCCAAATCCTAGAAAAACTGCTTAACCACATTCTCCCAATCCCTCAGTCTTATAACCTTATCCCTGACCGCCACTTTATGTTCAGACGTCATTCCATTTTTCAGCAGTGCCATTACGTTGTGGACATCATTGCTATCGCTCTTGAGAAAAAGTTGCTCCGTGGTAATTCTATATATGAAGTAAACTTCGGTTGGGTAGAGAACTGGTCGCTGCTCTGGAAACTTACGAGAGTCCTCCCTTTTGCCTACACCTGATTCTAAAATTCTGCCTACCCGACAGATAATTTCAAGTCATCATTGGCCACTAGCTATCAGCCAGGTATCGCGCAGATGCCGGAGTAACACAAGGACGTTTCTTAGGACCTATCCTTTAGAGAGTATGCAGTGCAGAATACCATTCCTGACACGCATGATTTGATGATGCGCAGTCTTTGCTGTCATAAAAATCCTGTAATTTCAACTACATACCTGCAAACCCATGTCCCTTGAGCAATGGCTCAACCGGTGGAAGATGACATTTCCTGTCTTACTCCGGGTCCTGAACAGAAAGCCATATCGGGGGGGGGGAGTACAAGCACGGGATCGGGGGACGACTCGCTTCCTCCTACGGCGTGTTGTGCAGTTCCGTAGGTTTTCACTTCGTACGTTCAGCCGTTAAGGCTCTTCCGCGTGGCCTTTCTGCAGGACTGTGTCGTAATACCGCCCGACCAGCATCGCAGACTGAACTACTCCTGTTCGATAGAGAAGGCAGATCTATCGAAACCCCGAGTAGAGGTGCACCCCTATCATAGGTACTTCGGACAGGAAGGTCGGACCCGGTTTTTAATTTAAGTGGAAACCCTCCAGGAGTCTCCACACGTACCACTTCGAATCCAAACCCTAGTAGCAGCCCTTAGTTCAGATTTTCTCGCCTGAAGGGCGCATGATGCAAGAGAATCTTAGAGTCTCGCCAAACTGCCTACTGGTTTGGAGTGTTTACCTATACTCGAGGCTGCTGCATTAAACCCGGAGGCATTGCATCCACGAGGGAGGTGAGTTTGGGATAATTGGAGGAAAGGGAATGAGAATAGGTAGACACGATTCGGCTCTTGTCCGGGGCGATGGGATCGTTCAGCAGTGCCATCCCGTTATAGACATCATCGCTACCGCTCTTGAGCAAAGGCAAAATTTATGAAAACGTGTACCATTTGAAAAATGTTAAATATAAAATAAACAATTTTACTATACTTCAACATATATATTTGTAATTAATTAAGGTTTTCAGTTGAGATAAAAAAGTTTAATGGCACAAGCGGATACGAACCCACGATCTTCGGCTTGATACGCCGCTGCTGACCTCGATAGCTCAAGTGGTAGAGCAGCGGCGTATCAAGCCGAAGATCGTGGGTTCGAATCCCGCTCCTGCCATTGACTTTTTTATCTCAACTGAAAACCTTAATTAATTGTAATATATTAATTGGTCAAGCGGACCACGAAACTAGTGAATTGAATATATATTTGTTTAACTGGACAATATTTCTGGCAAACCACTACTTTGTTGACTTTAACGTCACCCGTAAACAAGCACTAATTTAAAGTTTCAGATAGCGTTCCGTTAAATCTGCGCATACGTACTTCAATCAATTTAGGGTTACTGTTCACGCTAATCTCTCTATTTAAAGAAAACATCGGGCAAAATATTCCAGTAGAATGTTATTTGCGATAGCCTATCATCCTGGTACGCTCGTTATCGCTTATTTGTCAAAAGCCGTCAGACCAGGAGACAATGCTTCCCATATATAGTTATCACAAATCCTTGATACAGCGATGATGCGTTAAATGCTGGCAGTTTAGTCAGGGACATTTGTGACCTAACTGCAAACAATTAATTAAAACCCGCTCTATCGAGTGTTTGAACGATTTAATCATATCCAGAGGACTTGAGTGGTTCATTTCTATAAATGGACCTTATATCTCGTACGAGGTTTTACCAGTTAAATAAACCCTAATGTTAATCGATTGTTCCTTGAGTTTTTAACAAATATATGTTATTGTAGCTATTATTGGATAACCAAAAGTTATAAGAGATAAGAAAGCACAGATTCATTGAAATATTTTAGGGTGTTTATATATTTAATAGTTTTGCAGGATACATTTCCTTCTCTGGCAAACTGTAACTATGGTATAAAGTAAATTAAATTCGGATAGAATACGCTAAAAGGTACCACGCGCCACAATCGCGACTCAATTTTCCTTTTATTTCTTCATTTTTATTTATTAAAAAAGCTCAGTACTTTGATATTAAGCTTTTTATTTTATTTTATTTTTTAAATCAACAACATTTATATAATGCCGCCGCCATTATAGAAAAACAAGGCAGATAATGGTAAATTGATAATTTCTTGTTACTCCCTTATATCTATGTACGATCTGCTGATTTATACTGCGTTCTCATACCAAGCATTCTTCAATTTTTTGGCACTGGATCCTACATAACTTTTTGACATTTGCAAGGAAGTTGTTTCGATCGTAGCTCTCCAGGTCTCAGAGGGCATTTGAATTTCAAGCCGTAATTGAAATTGCATAACAATCTTGAGAAATTTTAATCATCAAGGGGAGAGTAAACCATTGTAAATCGAAAAGAAGGGGTTGTGAAGATCTACTACAGATCTTGGAGAAGTATGATGTTTTTGATCAACTTTTGAACCGGAATCTTCTAAGCTTTTTAGTTGCAATAAAGTTTTCTTTTAACTCGTACTCTTTGAGTCGTACTGTTGTCATGATGAGGGCAGAACCTTATTAACATATAAACAAGACCAATTCATTATCGTGACCCTAAACGGGAGACCTTGGGCCGATAATGTCAATTTGGATTCAGTATTACGTGTTTAAAAAAAATTACAACCGTTATAATAATCATTGCTTCGACATCGATGGTTTAGGGGGAGGAAAAAGAATGTCAGTCGGATTCCTCGGCAAACTGACGTCCAATTAGTGAACGCGAGTTCTCCCCTTTGATCTCAGGGCGCCGTTTTGTTTGCCGTCTGTAAACATCGGGGCGAACTTTCTACACTCCCGTTGCCTCCTGGTAGGAAAAAAAAATCCGGAGAATATCGAAACCGTTTAAACCGAAGATTGACAGTAATCGCGATAAATGCAATTTAACGAGTGGCCGGATGGGTTATTAAGTCGAGCTGCGGTTTCGAGACTGGACCCTCTGGTTTTCACTCCGATAAATGAGACATTGAACATAAAACACGGCATTTCTGGTGAATCCCGTCTCGCCGGAATAAATTTCTGTCCAAATGGATACCATAAAGTTTCATAAAGTTACAAAACTCTAGAAACACCTGCTTGTTTCGAGTTCGGTCATAGTAGGAAGTGACTTTTCAGTTCGTCGGAACTACTTTACAAAGTACCAAAAGACTTCGAGTTTCCGTTAGTCCAACCCAGTTTAATGTGCTTAATTTAACAATTTTCAAACTAGTTTTTTTTCCGTTTATTAAAATATCCTTTTAAGATCAAGATACTAATTCTTTAAAAAAATCATGTTTTTATGCTAAAATTAATATTTGTGCGGTAAGACAGGGAAGCAATAGTTTATTATTTGTACAAAATTGTTTGCGGCTCGTAATTTTCTTTCAGAACAAGTCACATTTAAATTGCTTCTGAATATAACGTTAGATTTATAGAAAAATTAAATGATCAATTGAACATAATTTCATAGGCACAAAAAAAATTATTTTCAACCTCGTCAATATATAATTTCGATTTGGTCTAATCTCTTTTCCTTTTGAGGTATCGGAATCACTTTCATTCTCTAGCCCATTCGAAGTCATACATTCAAAACTCATAAAACTGTGTTAGAATAATTTGATATTTTTGTTTAATTGAAAAAATGAGAAAAAGTAGGGAAAATTCGAAAGGTTGTAGGCTGAAATGGGGAGTTGGTGTCCAAGCGGATCGAAGTCACCATCAAGTGACCTCAAGTGGTTGTGGTTAAAGCAGCGGCGTACCGAAGGTCGTGGGTTCGAATCCCGCTCGTGACACTAACTGTTTCATCTCAAACAAAACCTTACATAAAAAAGATTAATTAATTGAAAGAAGTAATTTGGTCAATACTTATCAATACTTAATATCAATAATTTTTTCTCGCAAAAATGTGCATGAAATTAATAATTTAACAATTTTTTAATCCATTATTGACTTACCTACTGACTACCGACCTACTTTGTGTACAGAATGTATGTTAATTTATGTAAAAAATGAGCATAAATCATTATTTAGAGGTTAAAAGTATTATTTTTGTTGTATTAATTTCGATGTTGGTTAGCATAAAAAAAAAGTTCTACGAATATGACGCAGTATTTTGTAATTTGGTATGATTTAAAAAGGTTAATGAACAAATTACTCCTTTTTCTTAATATTTTAACAGACATTCTGTAATCAAAGTAGGACAGAAAATGGTCAAAATATAAATTTGACCTAATTGTCGGTATTCTAGAGTTACCAAAGTTAAGGTGCCAAATTTTCGCGGAAATCGGTGTAAATTAATTTTTTTGACTGATATTTTCGACCACCTGCCAGATGGTCATTGATAGTGCAGAATAATTTTCCTATTTTGTGTATTTTCCCATAAAATATTTTATATATTTTAATCCTTCAAACGCCGTTAAATAGCTACGCTCCTCTTCTTTCAAAATAATGATCTGTTTGACGTTAAAATCCCGTAAATAGCGGTTTCAATCAGATATTCCAATAACGACTTTCAAAAATTTGAAAAATTTTACGGGTCAAAAAATCGTTGAATTTAAATTCAAACAAAAATCTATATTTAGGAATGTGTGGTGATTAGTGACCGTTAATCGATAATTATTCAGAAATCGTGAGATGCGGTCTGGTGTGATGTAGGTTTCAGAAAAACATTTTCTTTGTCATGCCAACGTTTCGATCTTTATTGAGATCATCTTCAGGGCTCAAAGTGTTTGTCTTCTGAGTAATTGTGCCATTCTTGCGTGTCGTGTCGAGAGTGCCACTTTGATAGTGTTGGATAGATGTCAGATATTATGGAGTGTAGAATTAATAACAAAAGTTTGGTCCAAATCCGTGACCCACCAACTTGGTCGTCCCCTTGTAAAAATCAAGTAATTTTTACTGAACAGGTATTGAGTCACTTATTGGCTCCGTCTTCACTCGCGGATTTTTGAAGTTACTCACTCGAATTTCGGCTTGTCCCATCTTCAGTGAGATCTGTCTGTCTCGTGGTTTGTGAACGTCAGTTGTCGCCAGTAGCGTTAACGGTCGGCGTGGTGTTCGTTGGTCAGCAGTGCCCTGAGCGACAACCGACATCACAACTGCATATAAAGCTGTACGAGGATCCTCACTGATGATCACGCTACGCCGAAAATCGTTCGAGTAATTCAATAAACCTGCGAGTGATGATGGTCCAACCTTGACCCTACGCCGTTCGACATGAATTCACAGACTCGCAGACCAACACCCAACATCGGTTGTATGAAATAATTGTTATGTTCTGCCAAAATACAAAGAATAAATGTAACAAACCCGTGGAATTCTGTCATATTCGAGAGAAGAAACACTATTTTCCGTTGGAAGATATTTTGAAATTGGTTAACGCTTTAGATCAATCTGGTTAGTGGCTTGTATTAAACACACGTAATAAGAAAATATGGACCAATTTATAAGATTTAACAACCAACAATGATTGTTGTTCCTTCTTTGTCGTAAAATGTGCGGCTCACCAAAACAACGACAACGTTTATGAAATCGTTCGTTCACATTAAAACCCTCGGTCGATAAATATTAAAGAGAATAAATTTCAGGTTCTAATTGATTGTTTTTCTCCAGTGGAAACTGTGTGCTGAGTAAAACCCACAAAATCAACCGGCAAACTATTCGATCAGATAACTGAAGTCCGTATAAAAAACCATACCTACGAGATTCACATAAGATAGCGGAGCTCAGATTTTAAACACGTCTCTCTAGGTCTAGACTAATTTTTTTGTCGGTCGGCATCTCTCATGGGAAAGCATTAGTCTTCCCCGGGTCCATCTCAGGCCATTTTGTAGTCCTTAAAAGAAACCGATAAGAAAAGAACTTTTTCACCATCAACTTATCGATTTTGTTCCATAGATACTTCGTTAAGATTATTTACAGAAATGATTTACACCACAAATTTTCAAAAAGGCGATTTTTTTATAATACAAATAAAATTGTTGCACAAATTTTGAAAATAAACTAATACATTATCCTGCAGTATAAAATAAACCAAAAATTGGCACTAGATTGCGAATAATCATCCAGTTTTGACACTTTTAGTAGGGTCTACATCTATCTTCCTGGACAATTGGTCGCGGGGCTACTGCAGCTTTAATCTCCTTGGGAAATTATTGGGGATAATTCGGGAAATTAGGTTTAAAACTAACTGATTATGGTAATGAAAGGGATTTGTGGAATTTTATGCGGATTTTATGACATTTTCCACAAAATGAATGTTAAGGTCATTATGGATTTGTTCTTTATTATTAAGTGCTTTGCTGGAAAAGTCCCAAGTAGTACGGTCTTACATCTTAATGTAAAAACACTTACATATGATTAGTAAGAAATATGTAGAAAATTTATAACCAGCATAAAATATGCCAAGGACAAAGTTAAAAGGATATCTGGTATAACGGAATACAATAAAAAATATAAACTTAATAGAAACAGCACAAATTATTTATTGACGATAACGTCAACTTTATCCAAATTTTTCTTAAAGGCAGATTGTATAATTGGATACATAAAACGACCCTTCACTATTTGGAGGATTTTAGATTAGGAAATCTTCATACGATAATATTTAGAATGCTGGTTGATCCTTTAGATCAATTTCAATTAATTAAGGCTTTGGTTGAGATAAAAAAGTCAATGTAAACACTGGGATGCGAACCCACGATCTTCGGCTGCTCTACCACTTGAGCTATCGTGACTTCGATCCACTCGGGCACCAAGTTCCCATACCAACCCCACCTATTGAATTTTCCCTCCTTTTTCCATTTTTCAAATGTCGTGTAATCTATTTGATTCTCGGCGACAAATGAAATGGCCCCGGAAAGCTCTCTTTAGTCTTAGCTAGTTTAGTATTTAGCCGAAGGTCGTGGGTTCGAATCGCGCTCGTGACACTGACTTTTTTATCTCAACCAAAGCCTTAATTAATTGAAAAAATAATTTATTTGGTCAGTCGGACCACGAAACCTAGTAGATGCTTTAGATGAATGATGTACGTCCAAATTGGTATTATTATCGTATTGATTATCAGTAGTGCGTCAGTTTTGATCATTTGTCTTGTAGTGGGGTGACGTAGGTCAGTTCCTGCACTGTATGTGGATTCTTAGTCACTCTTTTTTCGATATACTGCCCATTGTACCTTTTATATATAGGAAGATATATGATGTAGGTATAGTGGTAGCATTGGTAGGGTAAAAGTTATATGTTGGCTTTTCTCTTTTATTTTATCCGCAACTTTTTCTGCCAAGGTTCAAGGTTGATAACATGATCATGGAGGGAGCGATGTGAGATGACTCTCTCTTTTGAATAGGATAGCAGTATCATCCGCAAAAGTTTGAATGGATGTGTCGGGTTGGGTAGGGAGGTTAGCACTATAGAATGAAGGGTGGGACCCTGTGGGATTCCAGCCTTAACAGATAGTCAGAGCAAGATGGTCCTTAGCTGTCCTGAAAGAAGCGGTATGATCGGAATTTGAGGGAGTAGATGAAGGGCTGATTAAGCTTTCATCGTAAACCCGGATGCCAGACCCAATCAAAGGCGGCGATTCAAATTGTTAATAACAAGATGGCTTTGAAATGGTCAAAAAAGCCCTAAAAACCGCATAAGTTTCCGCATCGATGTCTGAAGAAGTCGAGAATAGAGATCTTAAATAGCATTCTTTAGAAGTCCAGCGATAAATGTTAACAGTATTGAGAGCCGAGGTATGACCGAATGAACAAATAAAAATCACAACTCGTTATCACCTATAATTAGCTTCAAAACTCGACAAGCCTGTATTGTGAATATAATCGCTAAGGGGATGAAAGCGAAAACCAGATAAAACATCTTTTTGGAGAGTGTACGAAAGTTAAAAAAAAATATTTCAATTTTATCTTGAAACTGTTAGAAAGTGAAATGACCATCACGTCATGTATGAGTAGTCAAACTTAGAGAAATTAATAACGGTCTTCGAGATTAAGAATTTTAATGAATGATAACTATGAATGAATTAATTTATAGATCTTAACGCTGGCCGGATTTGCTCGAGAATGCGTCTTCATCAAAAGTAATCATCAATCTTCTCGTGAATGAGGAAAGATCGATTAAGCGTTAACGATACACGAGAGACTTGGATCATTCTAAAAACAATGTCGAAACTAAGCTAAATACTTCCTGGTGACATGTGACATGAGACATTGTAACTTAAACCCACTCCGGTCCCGATTTCGCCGAGTATTCACGTTTCGCGCCCACGGCCCATTGTTTCGGTGGCTGGTGTCGAAGCCCACCGTGCCGGCAGTGTAGGCGATCTGGCGAAACGTCGCGGACCCGAAAAAGGCTTCGTGCCGTTCGCACATTCGTCTCTTCCCCTTCGTAAACCGCAGTTGTGCTTGTACCGTGAGGGTCTGAGAACGGATGGCAGCTGTCGTGTTCACCTGGTGCCGGCACGTGGAGCGGGGGTCGCCGCGCCGGCAGACGGGAAACAGCTGGCCGGTCGGTGAATCATTTTTAAAATCCACCGAGGTCGAAGATTTCATCCGCTTGCGGCCAGGAAAAAGTGCAAGTCCTAGACCCATTTTCTGACATGATGATTCGGCTCGGACAAGGGCACGGGGTCGTATTCTAACACATATGTCCCACTTCTACTTAACTGCAAATGCATTTATTGTTTTAAGACAGTTCTTATGTTCCACCGACTCGTTTATCCTTTTCTCCTGCCCTTATTCCCGCATGTCCTGAATATCGTCCATTTTTGGCATTGGATTAGTTAAATGTCTGAAAATGATATCGGAAAAAAGAAAGTCCCCTGTTTTGGTCCATTTTGTGGAATGCCTGATTAATGACGGTGACATATTTTTGTAACAATCTCACAAAATTTGGATTCGACCTCCCCCTGCCGTAGTATTTCGAGAAATTCTCATATATTACCATTCCGAAAAAAGAAGAAATTTGTATTTACGTTTTAAGGTTTCACATATAATTTTATTTTAAACGAATACTCGAACATAAATCATTAATATATCCTTGTTTATTCTTATTCTTGGGATTTTGACAGCAATTACTATATACACTTTAAAGTGGGTGTAGTCTGCGAGAAAACACATGTTGAACCGGCACTGGGTTTTGCCTTCTGGGTCCGTCTACACTCGCGCGTTTTGAAGTTACTCAAACCCGATTCGGCTTTGCGCCATCTTCAGTGAGGAACTGTACGCCTCGGCCGTTTAGGGTGTATAATGTTTATAACGTCGGTTGTCACCAGGGAGCACTGCTGACCAACCGCAAATGCTCTTAGCCACAACCGACGTTCCCAACAGCACGAGACCGACAATTCCTCACTGAAGAAGACTCAAAGCCGAACGCTGTTGATGAACGCTGTTGAACTTCAAAATCCGTCTAAGCGGACCCCAGTGCCATTACAATTACTACATAAAAAACGCCAAAGCATATACATCTTAGTTGATCTTTTTCCGTTGAAATACAATAAAACATTTATTCAACACTACAGGCTAACATATATTTAGTTTCAAAACAAAATTATGTTTTAATATAAAAGTCATAGCAGCTTCCAAACAGCCCAGGTCTGAATATTTAATTAATTAAGGGCAAAAATAAAAGTAGGTTAAAAAAATCATCAAATTAAATGTATTTAAACACTTATTACAAAGTTTTATAGTAGATTATAATCATTTATAAGATCTTTCGTATAAGCTGATCGGAAATGGCCCTTAAGACCAGTTTCTTATTTAGCATATTTATACATTCTTTAATATACAGTTCATCTCCATTTTCTCTTATCTGCTACTAGAATCATACAAATAACTATAAAATGAGACGGATCTCCTCATTTTATTTACAGTTACGCGTAGGGCTATTGATTCCATGTGGGTTTATTAAATAATTTTAAAATCGGCCGGAATATTTTTACATCTTCATGTAAGCTGTACATGATATTTAAATATTTCTATCAAAATTTTCCAAATTTTTAAATTATGACGGTAGTTAACAGTTTATCGGTTATTAGCGAATTTTCGGAGGGATACCTTATTTTTTTAACTACAATCTCAATGGATTTTATTTCCGATTTCCTTTTCAGTAGAGTGTACAGTTTGCTTAAGCAGCAAACTTTAAACTACCGTATTTCAGAAATTTTTCAAGGTCGTTCAGTTGTTCAAAGTGAGCCTACAAAGTTGCCATTTTCGGGACCATTTTCTCAAAATCTATTTAGCCTATTATAGCCAATCATTTTCAATTTCACTTTTTTCCTAATATGCAACGATTGTTTGCTTATTATCGCTCGACAAAATGAACGAACGGATCGTTTCAATATAATGAAATTCTGAACCAAAATTGTACCGAAATTAATTAAGGTTTTTAGTTGAGAAAAAAAAACATTTGAAAAATGGCAAAAAGGAGGGAAAATTCAAAAGGTAGGGTTGAGATGGGAAGTTAGTGTCCGAGTGGGTCGAAATCACGATTGCTCAATTGGTAGAGGAGCGGCTTATCTAGCCGAAGGTCCTGGGTTCGAATCCCGCTCGTGACACTGTTTCATCTCAAACAAAACCTTACATAAAAAAGATTAATTAATTGAAAGAAGTAATTTGGACAATACTTATCAATACTTAATATCAATAATTTTTTCTCGCAAAAATGTGCATGAAATTAATAATTTAACAATTTTTTAATCCATTATTGACTTACCTACTGACTACCGACCTACTTTGTGTACAGAATGTGACTTTTTTCTCAACTAAAAACCTTAATTGAAAGATATTAATTGGTCAAGCGGACCACGAAAACTAGTGAATTATGCCGAAAGTGTAAAGAGTATAGGATTCGTTAGAAGTGTGAAAGTAGTTTTGACACAGAATTAAAAAAAAAATAATAATAATAAAAAAAGAAGAATCTTTAAACAGTGTATAGGACGGTTAGCTGACATGTTTATCAAATCATACACCGAAACACTTGATTCACAACTTTCAAAATATTTAATGCTTTTCTAAAGCTCGGAATCTCACGGAACGAGTTTTATTTTGGGGCAAAAAGGTTGAAGTTTAATATAAAAATTACAATACAGTATAGTAGGTTACTATAGGCGAAAGTATGCAAGGCTCAATTTCTATGTTGGATATCAAATAACTTAATCTTAGTTCTATTTTTTTTCCGCAATGTTTAGAAGAAATTTATTAAGTTTTTCAAGTATTGAGCCTTTTTTATTGACTATGTTTAATCGATTTGTCGAGTAAAAATAAACGTATTTAAATATACGTTTATTTTAACTCGGCAAATTGAATTCAGTAGTAGTAGTTTTACACGGGTTTCAAGATGTAGGGCTTCAAGTTGTACTTGAAAATCGAGGTAAATTAAATAGGTTTAATTTTTTTTTTAAAACAATTTTTCCACTTTTTCATATTGTTTACTCCTCCATATTTGAGAATCACCAACCCCGGATATGAGCAGTCAGGGGGTCAGACTGGGGACTTATCCATCTAGCCACCGAGGTCGGGCTTCAGGTGTTGTCAATAAATAGGCTAGTAGGGATGGCAAACATTCATCTGTATATCAAAAACTAAATATCGATATATCGTGCAAATGTATCGATATATTTAATTTTAGGTACGTTACGACTATATAAGCTAGCCCAACTGGAAGAAAAGAACGATGTTAGTAACGGTAAAGACTCTTGGTCATGAATAATTGTGTTATGCTTATTAAGTTGTAATAAAAAAAAAGATATAAAATAAAATAGATTAACGTTGTAAAAATTAAGGTTTTTAAGCCTTTCGATCATGTTTTACAAGTTGTCACTTGTTTTCCCTTTTTCCAGTCCATTAAAATATTTCCAAACAACACTTTTATAACTTTTTCCCGGGGAAGGTGTCATCATAAAATCAGATTTGAAAATTGTGCGCAGAAAAGTAGATACAGATGCCGATCCCGACGCAGAAGGCAGAATGATAAGTGACCTGATAATTTCAGATTTTGGGTGTTTTTTAATTTTTCGACTTAGGTCCACTAAATTGCTTATAAACTTCAGAATTACTGACTATAGAAAAATCTGGTTTGTGCCACCTGAAAGCACGTTAAATTTGCTGTAAGGTAACTTATTTACATTGCAGATTTGCTGAAAAAATTTTGCATGCAAAATTCAGAAAAGAGAAAAATGTTGGAATTTAAAAAAAAAGTTGGATTGGTAACAGTTAATAACTACAAACTCCTGATGCTTTGCAAATTCCCTCAAAAGTTCTCCATTCAATTTGCTTCCAGCGGTATACCCACCTTTTTGGATTGCGCTTCTGCCCAAAAATTTGGCATTTTGTTGAAGAAAAAAAATTGTGCCGATGAAGGGGGCACGTTTAATTTTTCCAGGAAATCCGCCTGGCATTTGAGTTTCACGTCAGTTCTTTAATGTTCAATTCAATCAGTTTGCTTTATGTTATCAGTTGACAACTTCCTCAGATTGGTGATTTAAATTATGTCCTTGTTTCCTAATGCACATCTTGCTGATATGCATTTCGTTTAGTTACTGCAACGGTAGTACTCATGCTGCAATGGGAGAACACCAAGTTCGTTTTCCACATTGAGCGTTTCAGGATCGCACCTTCCAACGACTTCATCAGAACTGAGGGAAACTAGTTCTTTCACTCGAAGAAATAGGGTGCAAAGTTTGGAACGAAATGACCACCAGCAGTGAGTTGAATTTTTCCTCATCTTCATCAGTCACCCTCGTAAAATGGGAAGGTTACAATCCTCGACGGAAGGTATCCCAACCTCACACAAACACCGAGGTCTAGACGTAACGCACGTTTCAAGATCACGAATAACAGAATGCAAAATTTCCTCATTTACCAGTTTCCCAGATCTGATGAAGTTTTTTGCTGCATATGGTGAGTAGAAAGACCTGAAATTTTCGACACTTATCGCCAGTCCCCCTGCATATATATGATATATCGTTGACATACCTAATAGCTAAATTCACCTAGTTTCAACCCATTCACAATCTTACATTCTTTCTTATTTATATACCATTTACGTGTGAAAGACCAGAAAAAGAAAGAAAACACACAGAGGGCAGGCGATGACCTAGCTGGTTGTCGGACCCGTAACTTCCCACATATATAAATTTGATTCGATGCGAAATTTCCTGTTTTTTTGCTCCATCTCAAAATTGTAGGTCATCTTTTCGCCACATCCTTCTGGAAATTCTCAATTCTGGCATGTTTATGATAAATAATTAATTACCAGCGTTGTTCGAAATTCCGTTATCTGTTTACGACCGTGTTAGAGATGACATGTCTTGCCTGGTTCACTGACCAAGGCTGTAACCCGGCATTCCTATCCCCTCGTATAAATCAGCAAGATCTATTTTCAGACCGGACGGTGACGTGATAGAAATCTCGTCGAGTTTGTTCGAAATGGTAATTTGTAACGTTATCATTCGGAAGACAGGGGCGCGTCCTGGGAAGTCGCGTTACCCGCCGCCCTCCCGGACGCTTCAAACTTGAAAGAAAACGAAAGCTTTCCTTTATTATTTACCCGCTCTTACGAAATAAGGAGATTTATATTGATGAGAAATATTAGTGAAAGGCTTGCCATGTGTTTTATTGCGGGCATGAATGTCGAAATGCTAACGAGAGTGTAATGTCGATAGCCGAGTGTCGAGGAGAAAGGATTCGCCCATTCCCACGGATACTTCCGAAACGGCCGGTGAGTTATAACTTCAGACCGAGACCCCGAATGATCCGGATATCTCGATATAATTTAAGATCAGTGGTAATTATTTCCAAGGTGAGGGGCAGAATAAAAGTAGTTCTTATGTAATTCCCTCTATTAAAAAAAGTCGAGGAGAAGGGAATCGTATCACATAACGTAATCACTGATTTTTATCAAAAAAATGTTTTAATGATCAGTCATTTTAATTGTAATATGAGCCAAAGGGTATGTGAAATGTATTAGAATTAAAAGCACGACCGGGCCGTTATTGGTTTTTGCTTTAAATTAACCCATTGTTAAAACGTTAAAAGAAACGTGTAATATTATCAACTTATCACGATTCTTTAACAATCACACCCAGTTGAACTTTAATAACCTTTTCCCATACCAAGGTTGGTTTAAAACATTAATAATGTTGTAATCACGGTCCTTAGACCATTGTTGGTTATTGTCCCAAATGACATAAATTGCTGCTCGTCTATCTTATTGAAAGAATAAAATTAACATTATGAGTTGATGCAGGGTTTTGATATGAGAGTCAATGTCATGCTGAGCCGTCATTGGGTCACTTATTAGGTCGTCTTCACTTATTTGTTTAACTACTCAAACGCCACCTTCAGTGAGGAACGTTCTATTGGGGGCGTCGGTTGTCGATAGGATCGTTTGCGGTTGGAGGCGTGGTCAGCAGTGCCCCTAGCGACAACCGACGTTCCCAACAACATATGAAGCCCTACACGGACGAGGCGTACAATTCTTCACTGAAGAAGGCGCAAAGCCGAAACTAGTTTGAATAACTTCAAAACCCGCGTGTGTAGACGGACCCGGTACAACATGTGATCTCCGACTCTCAGACTCCAACATCATTTTGTAATTATTGTTATTTTTTGCCAAATTACTAAGAATAAATCTAAATAAATATGAATTATTTAATGTTCGACAGTTAGTTTCGTTTAAGATTAAAATTATACGTGAAACCTTTATACATATTGTAAGATTACCTCTTGTTGTATGCGGCTACGAAGTTTATAGGTAACTAAGCTTTATAAATATCTACCAATTATTTACAATTTTTTTCGGATTGAAAACACCATGACCGCACCTACCGTACACGCTCTGGTGACAACCGACGGACCCAACGACTATACGCCCTATTTGGGTAATGTGACAGTTACTCACTAAAATGGTGGAATCCCAAAGTAGTTCAAGTAGACTGAGTAGTTCAACAAACTCACGAGAAGTGATTTTGGGTAACGAGAAAGCAGACAAATGGGTCAGAGCAAACAAAATCTCCAAAACCAGGGGAAGCACAACAACCTGATGATATCTTTGGTTCCAGCATACAAAGGAAATTTTGGGCCTCGAAAAAGCTTACGCGGTACTTAGGAAGATCTGCAAATCCATACATATACCCCGAACCTATACTTGAGATAACAAAAACATAGAATGCTCTATCGCAGAATGGATACAAACAAAACAAAAGGAGAAGTGGATAAACTCTAGCGGTACTAGAAACAATAAACTTATGACGAAACAACCATCACCAAAATTGGCAAACTTCTGAGGAGTGGTAGAACTACTAACCACTGGCATCTGAGAAAACATATACACAGCGTGGGCATATGCAACGATAATCCCATCTGCATATTATGTAATGAGGAGGAAACAGCCACCCATATCACCTTCGAATGCGAAACAACAGCTCAATGGAGATTGTAACATAAAATAGGAAAAAAAATCTAGGGAAGGAAAGTGAAGCAGAAACAGTCAATGACCTGATACTTCTAAGAAGGAGGATTGAGTCTATTGCACTGAACTAAGGAACTAAGAAGGTACAATAAGTCAGAAGGCTACATTGCCTGGAGAGCACAAAACCGCTTCCTAGTTTCCTTATTACCATACCATACCAGTTCAACAAACCCATGGCCCCAATGCCGGGATAGTATTAGGAGAGTAAAGGATTAAAGTTAAAGTTAAAAGATGAAGGAAGGATTGAAATAAAATTGTTCTGTAACCACATGATGTTGGTGGTTCAACTTCAGGTTCCTGTTGAAGTTCTTCCTGTCCGTCGTAATGCATTAGCAATGCGTTGGATTGTTGAAGCTGATCCTAAACGCGGTGATGCTTCTAATATTTACTTAATATTAAGTATATAGTAAGGTATACCAACTTTACCAAGATGGGACTTTTTCAATTCTAATAAACATGAACATAAAAGCTAAGACTTGTGCTGAACTTAAGAAATTTTGCGTTTTTGAAAAATAGGTTAGTATGGGTCCGATTAGATTTAAAAACCACCATAAATGGACATTTATTTTTATAGAAAAAGCAATGCGACGATGCAATTAGGTTCGACAAAACTGTCGTAATTCAAATCTCGGAGTTTCTCCCGTTCAAGAAATTAAGCCGGTGTTCTTTCAAAGTAAGGAGGCCTAAAGTTACCCACGGTAAGGGCTGTTAGGTAATTAACGCTAGCTCGTTTATTCGGACGCCGACGTTTGTTCTATTGGCCTCCAGAGGGTTAAAGTTCGGTTTGTTCACGGATTAAACACGGTCGCGCTAATGACGAAGTACGGCCCCCTGACGTAATTTTATTTTACATTCTCTGCCTCTCCCTTTGGGAAAAACAGAATTGTCCGGCTGTCTCGACGCGCAAGGATCGGTTTGGCATGCTGGGAAGGTCTGTAAACTCAAGGGCATCCTCCCTCCTACCAACTACCGTATCCTAAAGTCCTTCCTTGCAGACAGTTACTCTGGGCAACATACGGTTCTTGACATTCTACTCAGTCATTCGGCCCGGGTAAGATCCCCTGAGGTAGCGCTCTTGGTCCAATCGTTTACGTAATACTGCTGACATTTGCAGATGGCACTGTAATCCTTTTCGATCGTTCCTTTAAGTCTAGCGTTACTTTGAGCCTTGGTTAAAGAAATGGAGGATAAAAATAAAAGCCAGTACACTAACCTGACATTGCCGAGCAATTCCTGTAAACTTCAAGCCTGTTCCTCTATCCACGACGAACCATACTAATAGTCTTCTTTCACAACAGACAATCCAACCCATCCCTTAACCATAATGCACTAATCTATAACAGTCAAAACGACACGGGCTGTACGGAAAGAGCTCAGCCAAAGCATCTAACTTCTATCCAATCCAATCTTTCCAGTCCAAAACCCATTGTTGTGTTGCAAATGCTCCTCGTGTCCATTCGAACCCTCCACTATGAACTTAATGTTTCCCACACTATCAAATCCAGGCGCAACGAAATTCTTCTCCTCACTCATGGTCATCCCAATCTCTTAGTAATCTACCTTTCCTCAACAACACTTCCTAATGATCCACAACGCCGACTGCCCCCGTGATCTCATCATGAACGTCAGCGAGTGATTAGGTGTACTTATATCTGAGTGTTACTGCTGAGTGACTTCTCCGGCCAAGACAAGTCCATTATATTCTCTATCACCATTGTATTTCCTTTTTGTAGTTAATTATACAGTTGAAAAATTTCAAATAATTTGAAAAAAATCTCTGAAACGGCGGTTATTCTTTTTTTTAATCTGTTCCGGTGTAGATTTGCATGCTCAGCCAGTGTAAATCGTGTTAAACCGGAGAAACCTACAGAATTGGAATCTTGATAAAAATCACCGACAAAGGTCCGACTCCCCCATCGGCCCTTGATTGTATTCAAAACGAGAAAGTGATCGTGGCACATGCATTATGCACCAGGATCATAAGTGGAGTGGGACGGAAAGTGTGCTAGTCGGTGTCGAAGACGATACACGACGAGGCCAACGGCCTATTCTGAAAAATCCTTGAAATTCTTCCTCGGCCATCCTCTTTCCCATCTTAGAGGATTAATTGCCTTTATTATTCTTCTTTAAAAAAAACCAAGGCTGCATTTGTATCAATACTCATCCAGCGGCGATGAATTTTCATTTTCCTTTCATCATTCGCCTCCTATTCTCTCCCATGGTAAATAAGCCGAGCCGACAAACTTCTTTTATGCCGGTACACGTGCATAACGATTACAAGATGTAAACAGGTTGTAACCTAGTTTACATATTTATCTTCTACTTTTCCTCCGGATAAGAAATAATCCCCGGAGTACATACCACTTTCAAAACATCATTAAACAATTTAGGTTCCGTTGTTGTTAACTCTTTCTTGCCCAACGTTGCCTCATAGCAACACCACATTCAGCAAATTTGGTAAATCCCATGAGTTTAGGTTGGATGCAGTGTTTCCCTTCAATGTTTCATCCCGTGTATTGGCAACATTTTTTTTAGCGCCATTCTAAAATAACCTTCTTGGATTCTTCTATCCAGCATGGCTTGTCCAACCTCCACTTCTTTTATAGATTATTATATTTTGGAAACATACATTTTTCATATTTCATAATTTAACCTTTTCTTGCCCTAATTGCTTCAGTACAATGCCAACTTTAGCAATTTTGTTTAAGGTTAGCTGGAAATCCAATAATTTTATACCGAGTGCAGTGCTGTTCCTGCCCGTGTATTGGCAACACTGATTTTTTTTATAGCGCCAATCTAAAATAACCTTCTTGGATTCTTCTATACAACATGGCTTGTCCAAGCTCTGCTTCTTTTATAGATTATTATATTTTGGAAACATACATTATTCATATTTCAAAATTTAACCTTTTCTTGCCCTAATTGCTTCAGTACATTGCCAACTTTAGCAATTTTGTTTAAGGTTAGCTGGAAATCCAATAATTTTAGGGCGAGTGCAGTGCTGTTCCTGCCCGTGTATTGGCAACACTGATTTTTTTAGCGCCAATCTAAACTCTATCACGAGAACTCACGGAAAAATCCCGAAGTTGGTAATGTTTGTCTTGCTATAAAACCACAATAGGAAATAAAGGGTTAAAATATTTTATTATGTGGCAATAGAATTTATGTAATTTTTATTTATAAACATCTATCCCTTTCACGAAGAGGCACATACGCATTCCAGATATTTATATTTACATATGTAAATATTCGGCGTTACTTTTCTTCCACAAGTTCACACCGTTCTTTTTTAAATTTTGGAATAATTTTCATTTCAGGGGGTTCGTTATTTCCATAAATCGTTACGTTTAGTGAACAAAACGTTTTTAGTTTAAAATATTCGAAAGCGTCGGTGAGAAGCTTCGAAAGGGAAACCGTCGTCTGGAGAATCTTTCGCGGACAAAGGGCCGAGACAGAAGAATAAGACCGTTAAATAACCGGACTTCAGACTATGTGAATCGCCACTTATTTGAATTAAGAAAAGTGAAACGGACTTTAGTAGAAAGGTCACGCACGAGCTGAACCTCCGGCAAAGTATGCGACGAAGACGTCCTTCCGTATCGAACCCGGATAAATTAATGAAGAAGACGGTGCCCAAGCCCAAAAGCACATCGTTAACCTCGGAGTTTTATTGGTAAATTTGTCAAGCAGATTCATCGATTTGCTCGCAATAATCGAAGAAAATCAATGAAGATTTAATCAGCAATACCAGGTCTTATTTGAATGGAAAACGAGTTTGTTTCGAAAAGGCAGGTGCACCCGCTTGATTTTGCAATACATTCCGAATTCAACTTGTTCGTCAAATGAGTTTCTTTCACTTTGGAAATTATTTTAAAATAAATTTAATATAAAATATCAAAATTGGCCTTGTGGCTGCCCTTAGGATTTTGACTATTACCTGAACTCTTGGATGGATCATAAATTCAAAAAGCTTTCTGTGTATTCTTGTTTTTAAACGATTTCTCGCCTCAGTGAGGAAGAATTATGTCTTGTCGACCAACCACATATCTTTATTTTCAAGAGGGCTTTTTTTTTTATTTTCATAAGATTTTCTCTAATTTGTAAAGGAGAAGATCTTCTATCTAAGTTTTTATTTACACCAAATTGCATTTGAAACTTGATGAATGATCGTATAATATTTATGTGCTACCCTCTAAAGATTTTCTAGCCCATTCCAGGATACAAAGAAATCGGAAAATCCTACCATATTACTTTTCCAGTTCTGATAAGATCTTAGAAGAACTTTCTACTCTAGGTTCGCTTTCAATGATCTAGGTCCGACTAAATTTGGCACTATACAAAACCTATACTATTTAGATAGCAGTGGTATTCAAAATATGTCCGAGGATTTATTAAAGTAAGTTAATTACTGTAATATTGGAGGACTTAACGTTCAATTACTCGTTGGGTGTTGCACGAGAGGTCAAACCACTTTACAATACATTTTTCATACCATTATCAGTATCAGAACCGATGATCAAGTATATCATTATCAGTTAAAAAGCCATAGGCTCTGCCGCGATTCGAATTCAGAACCTGTAGTGTGATAAACACGATCGATCACCCTAATCACTCGGCGGACAACTTCAACTACTACCTTGTGGGAGTAGGACTACCACAGGGCAGTGTGCTTGGCCCACTATTGTACCTCATGTACACCTCAGACCTCCGAACTACCCTCTATCCTTCTCGACATCTCAGACGAAACAGCTGCTTTACTCTGATCCCGATCCTGAAATGGCCTCGGAGGAATTCAGACACATGACCAACGAATAGCCAAATGGAACAAACTTAGGAGGGTAAAACGAGCAATATCCAAAGAATTCAGTCCTTCCAATTTAAATTCCTCAGAATCATTGTCAATATTCCGTATTGTGTCGCAAATACTTTGGACAACGACCTTAAATTACTTTTGTAAATTTAGTGACAGCTGAGGGACAGCAGTTGGCGTTTATAGCCAAGTCGGCTGTTTAGAAGGCGAGATCAGGCTAATGCTGCGAGTACTCTTGATGTCGTCTACGGTGTTCCATGTGAAAGCTCGGGCTGATGAGTCTGGTGTCGTTGAGTATTATTAGTGATTGGTGAGAACTCTTTGGGTTGACAAGTCACCAACATTAGTGATGGTTGAGATCTCGTCGGATTGACGAGTCTGATTTCAGTGGGGAAGTGCCCCTGCTTATACAGGGAAGAGCTCCGTGCTGATTGGCTGCAGAGTGGAGGACGAGATCATTCCATAAGTCGTAGTGGCACCTAGCGGTAAATTGTGGTAGCTACGAGTGGCCACTACAGTAAATAAATTAATTTTCACCAAATTTTCTAATTTCCATGATAAACTCTCAATTCACCCGAATGCACTAGCCCAATCCATGTCCAACATAATCCATCCATATAAACTCGTCAGAAGACTAAAGTCCCCTGGCCCTGGGACCTCCTCTCCAAAAAATTTTATTGAAGAAAAAAATACTCACCTGCTGCGATTCCCTTCCACCTTATTTATACATTTGTCTGAAGGTTTTGTCTTCGAATCCAATGAGCGTTAGACGTCCTTTGGATCAACCATCGTTGCTGGATATGAATCCTTTTTCCCAATGAATTCGAACTAGTCAACAGAAAATCCGTTAAGCTTTAAGATTTATTTCTAGTCTTTGTTTGTCAATGTGCAATTCCAATATTTGCAGACATATGCAGAAAGGAGAAGGATTATGAAAGTCGGCTTTGAATCACGATTGCAGAACGGAAAGAAATCACGACGCGACGACGTCTGCCCCCTTCCGACTCTGTTCAATATTTCACAGTCTGCACCTACTAATTCAAAGTCACGCATATTCGTTGAGGCGATCTTTCAAGAAAGGTTCCTCCCACAACACCGTATCCCTATCTCAGGGGAAATAAAACGAAATTGAAAGCGGTTCGAGCGTATATTTTCAACGGACGTTGCCTTCTTTTACTACGGCACCCCACGCAAATTGGGTATTGTTTTATGGTCATCCGCAATTTTCTCGGTTTTTCTGTAATTATTGTTGAATTGTTGTTTATTTCAAAGAATAAAGAAGTACTATCAGTTGATCTTGAACAGATCGGGAAATTAGAATCTTTGATACCTGATAATCTTTGATCTTTACGAAGTTGCTCAAACCATATGAAGTCGTAACAAGTAAACGTTTTAATAAAAATAAATTTTATTTATGTTAAATTGTATTTATGTGACAAACATTAAAATCGGAATGTATGCGAAATCACTTTGAAATCCTTGCCCCCATGGGGGGGAATATTTTCCCGTCAAATTAACCCTTTTTAGTTTTAAATTAACCTTTTTTAAATTCAAATTAACCTTTCTTTAAACTTTAAACTAACTTTTCTTTAAAGCAATAAAAAAACCTTAGGCGATGACATGAATTATAAGTACGTAAAGAAAATTCCTGTATATATGCGAATTTTTTAATCATAAATAATTAAAGATTATATAAAAATAATTTACCATTAAAATTAAAAATTATACAAATTAAAAAGAATGGGTTCTTCTATGATTTCGAGATTTTATACAAATATAAAATGTTTTCTTATCGAAAATACTACATGACAATCAAATACAACTAAAATAAAAAAATGTTACAAAATTAAATCTAAAATAAAGGATTCTTTTATATTTTCGAGATTCGTAAAAAATATGTTTTCTTATGGAAAATACCACATGACAATCAATTACAATTAAAATAAAAAATGTTAAAAATTAAATCTAAAAGAAAGGATTATTTTATATTATCGAGATTTGTAAAAAAATATAAAACGTGTTTTCTTATTGAAAAACCACATGACAATCAATTACAATTAAAATAAAAAAATGTTACAAAATTAAATCTAAAAGAAAGGGTTCTTTTATATTTTCGAGATTTGTAAAAAAAATATAAAATGTGTTTTCTTATTGAAAAACCACATGACAATCAATTACAATTAAAATAAAAACGTTAAAAATTAAATCTGAAAGAAAGTATTATGTTATATTTTCGAGATTCGTAAAAAATATAAAACGTTTTCTTATTGAAAAACCACATGACAATCAATTACATTTAAAATAAAAAAATGTTACAAAATTAAATCTAAAAGAAAGGATTCTTTTATATTTTCTATATTTGTAAAAAATATAAAAAATTTCTCATCAAAATACCAGATGAAAATTAATTGCAATTAAAATTAGACATATTAATAAATCTAAAATGAAAGGATTCTTCTATAATTTTGAGATTTTTTAAAATCTAAAATAATTATTTTTATATTTTTTATATTTACAAAATATGTATAATTTTAATTATAATTAAATATTAAATTACATAATAAGGTTTTGCATAATAAAACCAAAGAGTTGATCACGAATTCGGCTGACTTTCGGCTCATTACGAGCATTCGCCCTTGAATCGGGACCCATTCATGAATCAGCTCAGGAGTGAGAGGGAAAGACCGGCAAACCTGGTTCGCGTAACAGGGCCTATGTCCGATAGAAGAGGGAGAGTGATAGAGACAGAGAGAGAAAGAGAGTGAGAGGGATGACAAAGTGTCTTGCTCGCGCAACTGGAATAATAAATAGAGAAATACGTGACGGTTCACCGACCCTCTGCTCGATTCCCCAAGCCTGCCTCTTCTGAAGAAGAGACGTACTACATATAACGAAAGGATTTGTTCGTTGACAAAATTTCTAGATCACATCTGAATCAATGCATGTTTGTGCCTTTCAAAACGATAATAGTCTCTTTTTCGCTAAGAAGTTCAGCACATATATACTTTTTTTGTCTTAAAAACTATGATAGTAAGTTGTGTTTCTTAGTTGCGTGTGTCTATTTCTTTTTCGCTACCATGTTCGAATATTTAATTACATATAAATTTGCTTATTAATCACCTTTGTTTGTTACTGTAAAATTTGGATTAACGTGTTTTTTTTGTTTTCTTTTAGAATTGTGGCAGTTATCCAGAAGGGTGGCCTCTTTCGGTAAGAGGCGACCTCTGCCTCCACCTTTATACGCCCGATCCCGGGTGCCTGCTCCCGCGGGACGTCCACCTCTCACTCCACCTCCCGGAAGGGTCGACAGAAGAGGAAAGAGCCGAGTACAAAGCCGTATCCAGGTCCGGCCGCGTCCTACTCCGTGGTCTGCCCACGCCTTCTTTGCTCATGGCCCACGAACAGACGGACGCGTCCGACTTGCCAGGCCTGCTGCGCCTGCTCGTCGTCTCCGCGGAACGCTGCTTCGCTCGGGTACCGCTCTCCGAGCTGGCCTATCCCAGGTCCGAATCGCCGGTCCAGTACGGCACACCAGAGAGGAAGGACTCTTCCAACCAGACCCCGCCGATGTTCGAGATGGACTCTTCCATACCACATATCGACAGCGACGAGGAACACGAGACTAGCCTTAAACGTAAGTACGCATTTATTTTATAACCGCACAGACCTGCAGCCACGAATTATTGAAACAGTAAATTTTCAACACTATTTTCCCGTCATTCGATTCTGTCGTCCTTGCTGGGTTTTAGTATGTCATTCGCGGGGGAGAGAGGAGAAGATAGAGATAGAAGTAAATAGACAGATGCAGACAAAGGGAGAAAGCGATAGAGATAAACATAGACAGAGAAAGTCATGACCGAGAAAGAGAGAGAGAGAGGGAGAGAGAGAAAAAAGACAGGGATGGATGTAGTGAGATATATAGATATAGTGAGGGAAAGAGATAAAGATGGAAGTTCAGATAGAAAGGGAAAGTGAAAGAAAGAAACAAAGAGAGAGGTAGAGATAGAGAAATTGAAAAAGAAAGAGTTTGAGATAGAGAGACATAGTGAGAGAAAGAGGCACAGATAGGCAGACAGAAAGAGAGAGAGGGAGAGATAGAGAGAGAGAGAAAGAGAGAGAGAGAGAGAGAGAGAGAGAGAGTGAAAAGACAGAGATGGACGTAGAGAGATAGATAGATATAGTGACAGAAATAGATAAAGATATACTGATAGAGATGGAGATAGACAGAGAAAGTGAAGGAAAAGAAGAGAGAGAGAGAGAGCGAGAGAGAGATAGAGAGAGATAATAAAAATGTTGGGTAAAATATAAAGGCTGGATTGAGTTTGAAGGTTAAGCTAGGGAAGAATTAGCACTCAAAATGTAATTTCTAAAAAACAAATGATATAAATATATAAATGTATATAAATGAAGATAAGATTTTGAATTTTAAAAAAATATAATTTCATCATTTAAAATGCTTGTGCTTGAAAAGTCGCATTTTATAGCACGTTTCTTCTGGATAGCTGACTTTTATAAAAAGCGTGTGAAACCATCACCTTTCGGTTTGTTCGAGGCGGTCAAAATTCTGACCCGTCGTTCGTGCCAATTCCGACTGAATTGAAATTCCCGTCGTGTCTGAGGAAGACGTTTGCCATATCCGATGATTCACAATAAGTAGAATTCTATCCAAGGCGAAATTACTCATCCGCGAATCTCCGACCTCTTAGTAACCGGGAGACGGGTGAAGATAGGGCTAACATTCGTACTAGAGATTGGAACCCTTGAGCTGATATGCTGATTTCAGCTTTGAGGTTGAATGAAGTATATGTTGAAGATAGATTTGTCTAGATTTTTTTTAGGATTGTCAAGTTGGAGGCTATGTTTATTATTTATTACGTGTCGGCTATTTAGGCTCGTCTTTACATAAATACTTTGAAACTTTCTAACCCAACAATCGATCCTCCTCACAATTTTATTATTATAAGTAACTTTTTAAAAAATTTATTACAAAGTATTAGGTAACAAACTATAAATCATCGTATACCATACAAATATGTACACATTGTTAATGTTGAAAGCACCACACTAGCACTAATGCCAGCACTGCATCGGTAGAACACATGCTTAGAGGAGCCAGCCATTAGGTGTCAAGGATGTACCGAGTCCACTGTCGGTTAGGGCGACGTAGCGGGTTGTCAGGATGGGAATGAGTGGAGAGGGCTCGAGCAGTATGATTAGGATGGTTCGAAATGTTGATGTGGTTGGTTTGGAATCTGGACCGGATCCGTTCGTTGACAAAAGGAATGTTGAGGTCTTTGTGTGTAGAGGTTAGTGACATAAGGTGCTTGGACAATTTGCCTAAGGACTTTCGATTGGAAGGACTGCGCTGTATATTGGATGGCTTGACCGTACCCCATAGTTCTATTCTGTATGTCCAAATTGGTCTTAGTAAAGTCTCGTACATTGTTAGCTTGGTCTTAGCTGTCAAAGTCGATTTAGCTCTTAGAAGTCTTCATATTAATCCAAGTCTTGTAATAAGTTTTTTAAAAGTCTTTTGTGGGAATTTTTCGTCAGTCTGCTGTCGAGATATAGTCCCACGTATTTGACTTGAGTGGAAACTGGTATCTCTTTGTNGGGTTTCAGAGTACTCGATATTCCTCTGAAGACCCGCCCTCGTTCACGCTAATAAATACATTCTTTCTACCAAAAACACACAAAGAGATATCTATCCTAGTTTGGTGGGTCTGTGGGGTACTCGATATTCCGACCACTGAGTGCATTTTTCTTCGTTCAGTCTTGTCCTACATTGTTTACACCGGTCTTCGATAAGCTCAAGGTGTTCCTGTATGTTGCAGGTAGTTGGATAGGATTCGACTTATAGAGCGTAGGGTTGAGGTGTCATCCGCGTAGATGGTGATAATAGTCAAGATGCATTGGTAAATCAGCAATATACATGATACAAAGTATAGGCCCAAGTATGCTCCCTTGCGGTAGCCGGCCTGTATCTGTTTAACTTACGAGAACTCATTGTCGCACCTAAAACAACGATCAGTTATGTAGAATTTCAAAAGGTTATGATGAGAGGGTAGGAAGCGCTTAAATTTAGAAAATATGCCTGGATGATACATTAGGACATAAAAAGGAAAATTTTATTTTTTTGTAGCGATAAGTTAAAAATAAAGCGCAACTTAATATAAACTTTATGATTTATCGACTTTTGATCCGTTTTTTCCGGAATTAAATTAAATCTTGTTAATTCAGAGATAAAACAGCATATCAGTCAAGCATTCCAGTGATTTGATCTTTATAACCCGGTTATGATATTTGTGCACATAAGCATACTAGGTGTGAATTTAAATAGCCTAAATAAGGTTTCCCTACTTCCTTAAATAGATCGAAAACATTGAATTTCTTCAACCCCCGTTACGTTATCACACATATTTTGCACATAATTCAATGTGGTTAATTAGTTATAATCTTGAACATTTCTTTCAGTCAATTAATTAATCTTTTTATGTAAGGCCTTGATTGAAATGAAAAAGTTAGTGTCACAAGCGGGATTCGAACCCACGACCTTCGGCTCAATACGCCGCTGTTCTAACCGCTTGATCTATTGAGCGGCGTATTGAGCCGAGGGTCGTAGGTTCGAATCCCGCTTGTCACACTAACTTTTTCTTTGCAACCAAGACCTTACATAAAAAGATTAATCACTTGAAAGAAGAAATTTGGTCAATCAGACTACTACGTATAATGGATTTAATTTCTTTCAGTTCGGCTGAACTTTTGTAGGAAAATCTGAAAATAGGTCTGAATAGTTGAGTTAAAGAAACCTTGTAATTATAACAATTTTTTATTTGTTCATATGATTCTCGGATTTGGGCGCTAACGATTGCTTTTTGTTTCCAAGTACAATTCTGAAACCAAAAGTGTATTAGTACAGTGAAACCTCTATCTAAGGGACAGTCATAATGTCACCACGTTTTTTTTCGAGAGGTGTCCTTTAAAAAGAGATTAATTATCATTTGATAGCACATAGCTGTATATTTATATGTGCTGGTACTGTTAGGTGTAGAAGTGTAGGTAACGACCAGGCCATTGCGGTATCAGCACGACACCTGGGTCCTTGTCCTTAATTTAGAGTGTCCCTTAAGTAGAGGTATTTAAAACATAAAACCTCTTGCATGGACATTGCTTTCCTATAAACGAGATGTCCCTAAACAGATGAGTCCCGGAGTTTTCACAGTGATTCGCTTTTTGTTTAACATATAGCAAGTGAAGGTTTAGTACACATCATAACCACGTGCTTTCCCTTTCTTTCTCAGAATCAAATGACAGGCTTCGCCTGAAATAATATGAATTATAAAATTGCAAACGTCGTTTCATCCCCGTTTAGAATTCGCGATGTGAATATTGAAAATTCGAGAAGGAAATCATGCGTGAAATTCGATCATCGGAAATCAAAAGGTCGTAAAGGAAAGCGGGAGAGTAAAATCGAATCGGGTACGACAATTACGATCGATTAACTTGTATTACTTGTCGAAATCTATCAGGCGTCGTGGAACGACCTCGAAACCTTAGTCCAACATCCATTATGGGATCTATTAGCTTTCTAAATCTCTTTGGGCGAAAACCCTACGCCGGCGTGCGTTTGTCTTTTCTTTACCAATACGGTTTCGTGTTCGATTGTCATACCGGACAGAAGAGCCCGACGTGCACACTGCCTATGCAAATAGCTCTGTTTGGGTGGTCTCCCCGGCATCCCAACCCTCCGATCCTACGGTGCACGCCGGCTAGACTTTATTGCCACGGGATAAAACCACGTAAAAGAACGCCGCGTCTATTTCTCGTCTGTATTTTCTACTCGGTGAATAAATGTTCAATTTATGAACGTCCGTTTCTTTAGAGTCCTATTGAACCTTATTGAATCCATTGTGGAAAAATGATCACTAAAAGAGGAATTATATTGAAAAGTCATTTATACTAGCGGAATAAATATATTCGTCTTCTCGTCGTAATCGCTTGTAGATTTATCACGTCTCATTAAATTATAATCTTATACTTACAATTTACGGATTTCAGCATAGCATGGAGCTATAAACTTACCGCTAGACAGTATATCAGGATTAACATATGGTGATGAACCAAACAAAACTTATCCTCGTCAGCTTTATGTATGTAAATTAAAGCGGAATACTCCAAATCAGGTCAAGCACCCTGGATTACATGTGAAATGCCTGATTTTATTTTCACAGCCATTAAAAAATTATACATTTGGGATTTTGTCCTGATCACGAACGGGACTAGATGTGCTTCAGCGCTTGATTATAACGCAAATGAAAAATATAGAAAACGCCACATTTACTGTTATATAGAGTCTTCATGACTACCGGATTTTTAAGTTGAATCAATATTTCCTGCCAGAAAAGAGTGATCGCCGATGCCTTTTTCTTAGCAAATCACACTTCTCAGCCTTGCCGACCTCTCGTTCCAAGAAAATGCCCTATCTCCTGCATTTAGAATATGAATGGCCCTTCATGGTACACACCCTCAAGTATTGTGTCTGCCACTTGTTGCCACTATAGCGACGACGGGTGGTATAATGTGGTTAAGGCTCGGGGCCCTGAAAAGACCCTCGTGTCCTCATCCACGTCCCTCTCTCAATCCAGGTTTCTTCACTCTTTCCTGTGGCCCCTCCCAACCCTTGGTTAGAACGGGGTTGTCCGGGCGCAAAATATTGGTGCAGCCATGAGGGCGTGGCAACCTCTCCAAAGCACAAGCTGTACTCGTGTCGGCCTTGGGTCGACGGGTGCCTTATCAGAGGCACACGAGGGTTAGGGTACCAGATCCTTTCTGCATAGACGAGGGAGGGTGCATAATCATCTGTACTATGGGGTAACAAAAATGTTCCAAGGTTCAGCTCCTGTTTCACTGGGACTGGATCCGTAGTGGTACGTGGCGACGCCCCCCGCGGCAACTTAGAGAAGAGGCTTCTACCTGTGACCTTCGAAGAAACTTGCGTATGATCATCGTTATACGCCCGGCCTCACGGGATGCGGCGGATCGGACGGCAGCGTATAAGCGTTGAGGACTCTATGATTATGCGGCAAAGTCCCTCAAATGTGTGAGTAGTGACGGATGGGAACGGGTAGTGAATCGGTTGCTCCTACTCGAGTATGCTTTGCACGTAGGTGTAGGCTGAGCTCTATAGGAGGCTTTTACCGTAGGCGGTACTCTAGGGGGTGGTTAGCAATTCCACTTTAAACAAAACCGCGGCCGGAGCGGATCCGGTAGTTTCTAGGCTGGGGAAGCCCCAATACTCTGGGAGATAGAGTGGCCTTCTCTATCTAGGGAGTGCGCGGGAGACCAGGCTGATGTATTTCGGCTTAGGTAGCCCTTTGCGCGCAGCATACGGTTCGATGCTTAATGCGGACCCGACCACTAGGAAGGTTGTCCTGGACCCTTCTGTCGTATGCAGAGGTGCGTCAGCTCTCATCTTGAGAATCAAAGCGTCCGATAAGGCCGAAAAGCCAGCTGCGGACTTTAAAGATCCTCATTGTCCTTTTTAGGACGACCGAGTATACGGGAAAGCAATGCCACTTGTTTGCAAAGTAACGTCAAACGCAAGTCTTACTGAGATTTTTTCCCAGAGAAGATGGGTTCACGATGGCTAACTTGGGATTCAATGTCAGTCTGTTGTCTAGTTAAGTCCTTAGTATTTTGCTTGAATTGAAGTCGGTATCTCCTTGTTGTTGTTCTGTGGAGCGCAAGACTAACATGAACTGAATACATTTTCTTCATCAGCCTTGTCCTCACTTTTTGCACCAGACGATAATCTCAAGGTGTTTTTGGATGTTGGACGTAGCTTAGAAAAGAGTTATATATAAAGATAGGGATTAAGAACGCAACCTTGTCAGACGCTTGCTTGTATCGTTCTGATTTTCGAGAACTCTTGCCGTACCTCACTCAGAAGGGTACGGATCTCGCAGTTCTTTTAACACTTGAACCGCCGAGGGCTTTTATGATTCTTCCAGATGTTTTGCTGAGGTATTGCAAGTGGCATTTTAAAGTTCAGTTATGGACTGTTCCAATTTCCAGTTAAAGAAAGTAATTTAGCGTGCTACTTTGTAGACATCCAAATTATACCTTACAAAACCAAATTGTTTGTTATATGTCTTATATTATACACTAAGGCTTTCTCAAATAGGCTGTGTAGTTTATTGGTCATCAGATTTTTCAAGACGAGTTGAGATTGGTTCAAGTCATATTTGCAGCTATAAAACGGATACTTCCTCGTTTCACAAGCTTGGACACAGTCCGTCATTCATATTCATAGTTTGTTTAAACGTCGTTCGGAGATTTATTTTCTGCTTGCGCAACGGTAATGAAAGTTTGTCGTTGATTGGAAGCGACATCTCCGGGACACCGTGCCAAATTTGGCCTCTGTTATAGCCGTGCACTCGACCCTTAATCACGATTTGTATAATCTCCGTCTAGGCCGATTAGAATAAATCCCTGTACGAGAGCAATTATAGCGAGAGTGAAACTCAGGCGAATGACGAGGCGTGTATGTTACAGGGTCCAATTAATATTTGCTCTTCCTGAAGGGTTACAGAAAAAACCTCATTTTGTATACTTATATGACCAGTATCACAGTGTTTTATTTTTAAAAGCTATTAAATTAACAGAAACGAAAAACAGCTCTGAAGTGCTTAGTCTTAGATATGTGAATAAAATCGTCGACGGGTGTACATAGTTGAGCTTATCACTGTTCCCAGTCCACCAGCAATTCTTTTATTATTTATAATACATTTCGGCATGGTGATTGCGCTACCTACAGGCCATTTCAGCCGCAACGCAATCTAAAACCAAATCCAGTCACTATCTCACTCAGTCATAAATAATTTCTTTCTATTTTCATACCATCCACACAGTTAGAGTGGTATCCATCCAGTTGAGGGTGGGGTATCAATATTCTGGTTCTTTCACTCTACACATTATCGGCCCTCTAACACTGTACAATTCCGTCAATTAATACATTCACCCTGACACCTATCATTACTATTTTCAAGTACCAACCTGTTTCCTCCAAGAATGGGAACAGGGGACTCTGACCAAGCAAAACTGGCATGCAGTCCCAAACCCAATCGTACTCACGGTTATTATTAAATACGTTCACTCCTATTTGCGTAATGAAGTACTTGATATTCCTCCATCCCCGTTTGCACACATTTCACAACTAAACCTAATTGATTGTCAATGGGGGTATTCGATATTCCGCCATAGACCCTCTCACATCACGCATTCACGCTAATAAATACATCTCAACACAAGCTAGGTATTCGTAAGTATTATAAGTATGTACAATAGAACAACCCCGTTTTATCAAAGAATCGGAACGGAGGACCCAAATACCGGTGCGATGCTCAAGCACAATTCTCAAATCTGGTGGCATTCCTGCACGCTCCTTCTATGGAAGAAAGAAATCGCACCGTTCAATTAGGTGGGAAACGTCGAGCAACACCTCTGCATGCCGGGTATAAACGCGGACTTTAGCCCAAAAGTATGTGTCAACCTCGCAGGCATATCCTAAGAGATCTTTCTGAGATCCTCCGAGGTCCACCTGCCGACTGTGCTCTTTATGGGTAAAGGTGGCCATTCACGATCGCTCCAAGCAGTCCAAACGGAGGGACGCCGTTCCAAAAACCACGTCAATTGCAAAACTGAACTGGCGTGGCCGGCTGTGCCGAATATTCGACCGATCCAAACTCCATCGCGCCACTCCAAATATCTACGGCGCGAGGACGGCATGGCGCGTTCGTGAATGGGAAAACCTGTCGTGAACGGTGGAATTTTGGAGCGCTGGCTTGGTCTTTCTGTCACTGAGCAAACATCTCCGTCGTACATTCTCAAAAAGTCAAAAACGTTTATTCTTTATTGGTAATGACATCCAATCGAGATTTTATTGTTGAGGTGATTGAATTGTATGAAAGTTTGCAATGTTCATAAAAATGGTGGACAATGATTATATTACCACGATAGAAATAGAAGAAATTCGATCCTCAACCAGTTGGTCGACGTTTTCAAAACAAAGGATACAAATGCACCGAGAGATGCGGTATTTGGTAACCCCTAATGATCAGAAATCGTAGTACAGAACTTAAGTTCTTTGTAGTTCATCCCTGTAGCGAGAAATCGTAATGTGGTTGCCAATCTTTCATATAGTGATGATTTCTCTTATGACTGTCTTTTGTTTTCTAATCAAGAGGGTAACAAGCTGGAGTAAATATAAATAAGACGTTAATCTTTTTTTTTTTTTTGTAATCTCCCCATCTCAACCTACAACCTATCGAATTTTCTTTCTTTTTGCCATTTTTTGGTGTCGGAGAGGATCGAAGTCACGATAGCTCAAGTGGTAGAGCAGCGGCGTATTTAGCCGAAGGCCATGGATTCAGATCCCGCTCGTGGCACTAGCTTTTTCATTTTTCTACCAAATCCTTACAAAAAAGATTAAATAATTGAAAGAAGTAATTTGGTCAATAGAACACTAAATATAATGGATAAATAAGACGTTTCATCCTTCCTTAAATAGTTCCTCCAATCAGCGGGTTCAAGGGAAAGATCTTTCATCAAATTGATGTGGGTATTACGGCTTCTGTTCAGGAGCCACTTCTTACACCATTTCCTCTTCGATTTTTTACTTTTAATATGTAAATAAACAGAAGAGTAGCACAAGAGATCGTCATCCATTTTGAGAAGGTAATTCACTGGTTGACGTTCGGAGCGACTGGCTGTGGAGAGGTCATGAATGCCCCCTCAAATTTCAGGCACTCCAAATGGAGCTGTACGGCTTGGCGCAGTTCCATTTGGAGCGATCGTGAATGGCCACCTTAAGAGCTTCTCTGCCGATCCAGCTATATTCTTTTAATTTGTCGAGTATCGAATCGACCGTAAGATAGAGTTAGGTGGTAGGTCAACTGAATAGTCACTTTTGCCGAACTTTCGGAGATATGTGATTCGAACCACGATCTTCGGCTAATACGCCGCTGCTCTTGAGCTATCGTGGCTTCGATCCACTCGGACACCAACTTTCAAATTTTCCCTCCTTTTTGTCTTTTTTTGCCATCTTTCGAAGTCACGATAGCTCAAGTGGTAGAGCAGCGGCGTATTTAGGCGAAGGTCGTGGTTCGAATCCCGCTCGTGACACTTGCTTTTTTATTTCAACCAATACCTTACATAAAATTTAATTAATTGAAAGAAGTTATTTGGTCAATCGGACCACGAAATATAATGGATTTCGGAGATAGAGATTTCTCATTCCTCAGGGCCTATATTTATGTACATAATTAATTCGGGTTATTACATTATTTATTTAAGAAACAAACTTAGCAACTACTTGCTTGATGGGTCTTATTAACTATTAAAAGTTAACATTTAGATTTTTGTCTTAGCAATAGAATCAAATATCTCGAAATTTGTAAAAATGATAATGATAACAATAATAATATTAATTCTAATGAATTGGTTATAGGCATATGGGCAACAACTAGGCTAAATAAACTTATAATATATTCTTTATAAAAACTAATGAACGTTTTAACAGTAAAAAGTTGAAAACTGATGAACCAATCATGAGCATTTATGCGGTGACCTTTCTTTTTACCAAGTGATATGCTGAAAGCTCAGCAAAATTGGCAGTGTTTTATTCAGTTGACCTGCGCTCGATGTACTACCTAACATATTCTTTTATTTTGTATGTAACTTTTTTCACAAAATAATGTACTATTTTATGTGTATGAAACATTAAAGTAAAGTAATAAAGTAAACCTGTCATGCTGTTGAGTGTCATGGATGAGGTGTTAAAACCACTTTACAGTACATTTTTTAATGTCATTTTCAATTAAAAAGCTATGGGCTCTGCAGGAATTCGAACCAAGATCCGCTATCTTGGCCAATAGGAGTCGGACACCGCAGTCCCCTTGTTATGAGTTATTATGGTTTATGTAATCTTTTAACTTTTGTATGTCCTCGAAGACACATAAAATTCTACTACTGACAAGGATTAGAATCAGCGAAACCTTATCGAAAACGGGAGAAACACTAAACTCGTCCTGTTTCACAAGCCGGTTGGTTTTACACGTTTCTCGGTCAAAACGAGATAGGGCACGCGTTAAAAGTCTATTGGCCGGTTTTCTTTTTCAGAAAATAAATACGCAACATACTAGTTTGTTTCCTTAACCGAGTTATAAGCAAATCGAGGAGGGCTTCCGTTCCTATCGGCAGACTGCCAAAGACGTTTTTGGGTATCTCGGCACGTGTGAGAGAAACCGAAAATCTGTGATGATCAATGGGGACTTGTGACAATACCGAAATATACGGCGGCTTTCACGCCATGTAACTTCGCCTCGTCCTTTTATTTATTATCGAACCTTTTCCCGATCTAATACTTCTCCTAGGACCTTTTCTAAATGAATTATTCATATAATAAAAAGTACTCGCGACTGAAAAATAAAGAAGGCCGGAGAAACAATAAATACGCCCTTCTTCCCTGTAGGTCGGTGTTGAACGAAAATATTTCGATCCTTTTAAGGAGGTTGACCGTATAAATATTGATGGAGGGTAATTATTCGGTTCTCCGAGTACCCTTTCGTAATACGGACAACAGTTGGTCAATCAACTCGGGGCGATACATGAATCTCTTCGGTTTAACACAATTTCTCCACTAGCCGACCGGCCATTAAATTAATTCCCGTCTTAAGTAGACAACAATGTGAACACTATCATCAAACGGCGATATCATCAATTTTCACATAATGATTTCAATTTGAGTTAATGGAAATATTGTAATTGGTTAAATCGACGAACCCGAAATTCCCCTAGGGTACGCGGTTGTTATCATAAAAACCTCCCATGTAAATTGCCAGGTTTTCGTAAAATAAATCGATTAAAAACATACTTAGGCTAACATTTGTCATTGTCATTGTCAAAATAACAAGGCGAAATAGTAGAAATTTGCATAAAATCGCATAGGATTTAGGATTTTCCCCGTAGTTCATCCACCCTCGAACTGGCAAATGTTAGTTCAAAATGAAAATTTTTGACGGCATATGCAGATGATCTAAGTTATGTATGTAAATAGGCATAACTGAAATTCAGAGGTTTAAATTTTAAACGACGGCTCCAACGAGGCCACTGGGACGACCACCGCATTCCTCGATGTTCTCACACTCGGGGCTTCGACTTATTGTCTTCTTTCTTTAACTCTTTCTTTCACGACTGATTTTTTTTGGCGCCAATCTAAAATTTCCATTTTGGAATTTTTCATATCACATTTATGATTTTACCATTTCTTGCTCAAAGTTACTACAGAGCCATACCAAATTTTGCAATTTTATTTGAGGTTAGCAAGAAATCCCGTATTTAGGGCGGATGCAGTGCTGATCCTTGGAATCATCATCTCCAACCACTATATCTTTTATGTACTGTTATATTTACTAAACATAAATTTTTTATAACCAATTTATAATTTAACCCTTTCTTAGCCTAAAATGTTTATTAGCCATATCAACTTTAGTAATTATGTTTGAGGTTAGCAAGAAATCCCGCGACTTTAGGGCAGGTGCCGTGTATTGGCAACAATGATTTTCTACTCCAATCTAAAACCTTCTTGGACTCTTCTATCCAACATAGCTTGTCCAACCTCTGCTTCTTTTATGGATTATTATATTTTCGAAACAGACATTTTTCATATTTCATAATTTAAACTTTTCTTGCCTTAATTGCTTCAGAACAACCCAACTTTAGCAATTTTGTGTAACCTGTAAATCCCATCATTTTTGGGCTGCCCATATATTGGCAACACTGATTTTTTTAGCGCCAATTTAAAATCTCCATCTTGGAATCTTCTATGTCCAACTTGCCTTGTCCAACCACTGCATCTCTTATCGATTGTTATATTTTCAAAACATACATTTTTCTTAATTTAACCCTGTAAGGTTAGCTGAAAAATCTGCTGTTCCTGCCTGTGTATTGGCAACACTGATTTATTTGGCGCAAATCTAAAATCTCCATCTTGGAATCTTCTCTCTCAAACCACTGTACTTTAATCGATTGTTATACTTGCAAATCATACTTTTTTCATACTAGTTTATAACTTAACCCTTTCTTACCCAAAAATGCTTCAGATTATGACAAATTTAGTAATTTGATTTAAGGTTAGCAAGAAATCCCGTCACATTAGGGTGGATGCAGTGTTTTCCTTGCTCTACATTGGCAACACTGATTTATTTGGCGCCAATCTAAACTATCACATAACTCACGGGATTTCCCTCCGACCTTTTTACAAAATTGTTAAAGTTCGTTTAGCACCAAAACAACAACAAAAAAAGGGTTAAAAAGCCAAAGTTTCAACCCCGCCGTCCCATATGGAAGAGAATGTACGTGTAAGAAATATTTTAATGATATCCTGTATCGTTTCATAATGTTCCATTTGTCTCGACGTGCTGCTATAAATGTACAATATTATCTAGTTGCTTTTTTCAACTTGAATGAAAGATTGTAAAACCGGGGGCGCATTCTTTTCCCCCTTTGTTTCAACATTCATTTGATGTATTCCGAAGCTGAGGCCTGTGTCGAAAGAGCGTTTAACGATAGAGCACGAAAGCGAAACAGATAATTAAAGGCCCTCGAACCTTTTTCCACATGCAGTTCGAATGTTTTCTTCCCAACACCGACAACTTCGTTTATGTTTTTGAACGATTCGTAGCATATTTTAATTTAATATTTTACAAATATCTACACGAGTAGAAATAACCGCTGATAACATTTTTCTCCATAAATCATAAAATCTGTTTTAAGATAAACATCCACGTAGAATCGTGTGAAGCTAGATTCCTATCTTGAAAGTCGGAATTTTAGTGCTATTAAAAAACAAACTGAAATCGTTTCACTCCGTGCATAAAATATCGTAAAGGATTTCAATTTTTTTAAATGTTCCAACGAGGAAGAACCACATTCCGCGTGTACTTTTCATTTTGTCAATTAAGCCCCCTTAAGTAAGTCCGTCTTGTACTATTTGAAAATTTTACTGCTCACGTATTTTCTGTTCTATGTGAGCTGTTCAAAAACTATGCGGTTAAAAGATTAATTAAACATGTTTTAAAACAGGATTTTTTATTTACAGATAAGATTTACTGCCCCTTAAAGTTTTTTGACACTATCGTTCCGATCGCATTTTCTTTGTTCTAAATCTTCTAGAACTTAGTTTTATTTAATCTCTGAAGTTTAGACACGGAATGCGAGGCTGTTTTGTGTTAAGCTTTCGACAATGCTTTCAACTTTGTAAATATTTGGCCCATAATCTTCTGTCATGGTTTCAATTTAATGGCAGTTATATTTTCTTCCGAAAGATGTTCGGCATATCATATCCAAATTGTTGATCTTGGTGCCCGGCGGATATTCTGTTTAAATCCTTTATCAAGATCAATTCTGTTACGAAGGGGATGTTAAGGTCATTGTAGATAGTGAGGTTACAGATATGTAGAGCTTGGAGAATTTTTCTGAGAACTTTTGATTGGAATGCTTGGATTAATTTGATAGTCAAATAGCATGGTTGTACCCCATAGCACCCCTCCACACATCCAATAGGTAGAACGTTTGGCAAAGTGAATTGAAAAATGGCAAAAAGGAGGGAAAACTCATAAGGTGGGGTTGAGATAGGAAGTTGATGTCCGAGTGGATCGAGGTCACGATAGCTCAAGTGGTAGAGCAGCGGCGTATCTAGCCGAAGATCGTGGGTTCGAATCCCGCTCGTGCCATTGACTTTTTTTCATCTCAATGAAAAACCTTAATTAATTGTAGTTTAGCAAAGTGTTAGTTTGTCTTGATAGACTTTTCTCTGTTTTCATTCCTAGAAGTCTTTTTAATTGTTTTAAATTTTATGGTTACTTCTTGTCAGTTGTGTGAGATCCCAGGTTCATCTAATAAGTGTATCCCTAAGTATTTAATATGGTAGATGTCGGCAGTTCCTTATATATGCAGGTGTGGGCAAGTTGTTTATCGAGAATTTGGGTACATTTGTCCAAGTTCACTTTCATTTTCCACAGTTTGCACCATGATGATTGTAAACTCACTGCTAAAGTTAGAGAGGGTTGTACTCAGATTTACCAGGTCTATTACCAGGTCTCAGGCATCTGAGAAATCATCTACCCAACATGGGCATATGTAATGATGATCACATCTGTAGACGATGCATCAAAATACGTACAAACTAATCAGTGAATCCATCCAAAATCTGGGGAACGCAACAGCCTGATGACTTTCGTTCCAGCATACAAAGGAAATTTTGGGTAAAGAAAAAGCAGACACAGGCCTTAGGAAGACCTATGGAAAACCATATAAAGAAAGCATCACAAAAGACAAAATGAGATGTGGATAAACTGTAGGGGCGCTAGACACAGTAAAATTATACTACAACAACACTCACAAGACTGGAAAACACATTGCTACTGTTCGAGAAGTTTAAACTCACGGGAGTGATAAGACTAATAACCGGTCAATGGCATCTGAGAAAACGTTACAAAACATGGGTGTATGCTATGATAACCCCAGCTGTAGACTATGCAATGAGAAGGAAGAAATAGCTGCTGAAATCAACTTTGAACGTGCAATACACGCTCAATGGAGTCATAACCTGGTTGCACATGACAGAAGAAGAAAACCCAGGGAACGAAGCAGCACCGACAGTCAATGATTTAGTACTCCATTAAAGAAGGATCGAATCGACTGACGGAAATAAGGAACTAGTAAAGAAGAATAAGCCAGAAAGCTGCAGTGCTTGGGGAACGAAAACCCTCGAATCCTCTAGGATCCATATTCATCAACACCGCGATGAACTCAAATTGCTCCTAGATCTTGGAGGTGTCTTGAGTATGAATGGATTTAGGAGTTAACATTGCGATGTAGACGTTGAGACGCATTGGCAGGTCAACATTATAAATAATTCCTGTCATACGGAAGGGCTTACCTACCCCTCACTACCCATTGGGTCTCGCGGACAGTCAGAACCACTTGTAATACTTCTTTATACTACTGTCAATTCAAAAAAATTAAAAGCTATGCCGGCATTCGAACCCAGATCTCATAGCCAGTCGAACGCCCTAACTGTTGGCCATCAAGGTAAAAGGATGGGACCATGATTGCCTCCTTGAGTGACACCGTGTTAGATCGAACTTGTCTCTGAGAACTCTTTGCCGTAACTTATTTCTGAAGCAAACGATCTGTTAGGATTTTAGGATTAAGTAATAAAGGTCAATAGCTGTTAAAAGCTTCGGACTTAACTAAGAACAGACCGGATCGGCGCTCTCTACTCTCTAAAGCAGAGGAAATATTAATAGCCTTGAATGGAGGTTATAATTGTAGATGTACCACCCTGTTTATATACTGAATTTAATTTACATTTTTAGTCAAAAGTCCTTTTTGAAATGACCAGACATTTCCTGTAGACCTGGCAACGTGGGCTGAAAGCATCTTCAATGTACTTGATTCTTATTTGCCTTTGTTTTCTTGCTTTCGATGCCTGATAAACACAGTTAGGAGTAAGTTACTGAACAAGTTTTTAGTTATTATTCATTAGTGATTAAAGTTTATCTCTGAACGCCAGAAAAAGTAAAAAATCATGTACTCTATAAACCGATTTTGGAGTGGATAGAAGGCAAAAGGGGAAATTTAAACCTTTCACGGTACCCGGTTATTAAACCCGATTCGACCCGTTCGAGAAATGTCACTTAAATCACGGCAAACCTTATTGGAAAAGGTCTCGCTCACCGAATCCCTTTAGGGGACACGATGGAAATGCCAAACAGCCCTTCGAAAACGAGAAAATTAAACACTTCTCACAACACCTTTCATACATTGGCAATTCAACTAAAGGTGACTCTCCTTATCAAGGTATACATTTGAATTATCTGATTACAAATAGATTTGTATTATTTATAAAGTTCAATAGTTTCTTGACATTTCGTTTCTTTTAAAATATTAATTTATTTACAGAATGAAAGATACACTTTAAAAGGCCTAGATTATATTTTGTCATAAAAACTTTAACCATCTGACGAAGACACTTTTTTGCGGAAGCTTTCAAGTTGGCAATCGTTCTTCGTACTTTACTGGATCCCTCCTATTTCAGATTAATTGAAAGCATTAACTGGGAAATCAGTTTGACCAACCTAAGATCGAGCCAAAAAACTAGGCAGTTGTGCGAAGATGGAGAGTGGTTTGTTGTTCACCCGGCCTTGTGTTATCGGGTGTCGGGGGAAGGCGATTGTTTCCTTTGGACGGATCCTCTCGTTTTATCCTCAATTGACAGCGTAATCCGAAACGGGCCCAGATCCGCTACCCTGGCCACCCGTCAGGTTTCTTTCCCTTCACCCACATCACTTATTAAGAAAGAACAATAGGCGCAAATTGAATAGTTCAGAATCAAGCTAGGTTATTTTCACGTCAAGAGCAACACGTTTGCCAATTTCAAACTGCCAGCTAAACTTAATTGAAATTTGGATATGGATATGGATTTGGATTTAAACTGCTCAAAAATGAATAAGGATATTTGTAATTCCTAGAGCCTGGAAGTGCCATAGGAAGCCTGGTAGTGAATCTCAGCGCATTACGCTAAGGGAGGACAGAAATATTGTCATTGCTGCAAGACGGAACCCTTGCCGTAATAACCGCCAGATCCTAAGTGAAGTACAAGAAGTTTTGGCAAGGCCTTTATTAACACAAACGATTCGTAATCGTTTGTGGTAAGTTGGCCTCACATCGTATGCCTTTTTGACACGACCTGCAGCAAAAGCCAATTCAGGAGAATATGGTGCAGTGTAGAAGACAACATCAATTGGAACTGTTATGTTTACTGATGACTCTCGTTTTTGCCTGTATACTGATAGCAGGCGCTGAAGAGTCTAGCTAGAACAGGTTAGTGGCGTGCAATGCCCCATTTCCTGCTCCCTTCAGTACAGTTTAGAGGATGCGGTGTAATGGTCTGGGGTGTGATTTACACTGGAGGACTAACTGGACTCCATATTGTTGAAGGCAACCTCAACCCAGTCCGTTATGTCCAAGAAAAAATCGATGAATACATCCCACAAACCAAGGATCTTATTGGCCGGGATTTTCGATTTATGGATGGCAATGCCTGAACTCAAAGAGGCAGTGTTGGTATCAGTGTTACAAAACCTGGGAATTTCCCATCTTCCCCTTTCCCCCATTGCCTCCAGACCTCAATCCCATTGAGCACAAGTGGGATGCGTTGCAGAGAAGGCTTTTCGATCCTCATCCGCAGCCAGTTGACCTGCAACAGCTTTGTACAGCTTTGCAACATCTATGGCATGAAATTCCTTATGAAATTAGTGGCAACCTTATTAGTACTATGCCTATCAGGTGCACAGAGATTTTAGCTACAGAGGACATTATACACGATATTAATTATTTAAAAATATTATTGTGTCAAAAAATCATTATAATAAACATAATAGGAAAAGCTATGGAAAGTAAATATTCTAAAATTGGCCATATCCCTTTCATTTTGGAGCAGTTTAAATAGGCTCAAATCCGGACAGTACTTACATACCTACATACAAACATGTGCCGAGTTGAGCTTATTTGCTTCTCGTAGTACATCAGCAATAGGTTTCAGTTCCAGCTTTCGCTATTTATAAGGCTGTCAACAGTTCGGTCAATTCTGTACCCAACGCATGCAGTCCCAAACCCATTGGTACTGACGGTTATTATTAAATTCATTCACGCGTATTTACCATTCATTCAATTAGGGTGACGGAGTACTCGTTATTCCTCCATCCCACACATATTATACAACTAAACCTAATTGATGGTCAATGGGGGTATTCGATATTCCGCCATCGACCCTGTTACATCACACATTCACGCTAATAAATACATGCACTCTCAACGCAAGCTAGGTGTACGCAAGTATTATTAGTATGTACAATAGAACAGCCCCGTTTTATCCAAGAATGGGAACGGAGGACCCAAATACTCGCTGCCCTGCTCAAGCACAATCCTCAAATCGAGTGGCATTCTTGCGCGCTCTCTGTGTGGAGCCAAGGAATTGCACCCTTGTGGGGCACACCAAGCAACCTTTTTCGGCATGCCGGACACGTTCGCGTACTTGGCCCAGAAGTAAGTGTCCTTTCTTCTATCAGCGATTCATCGACAGTGCTCTTGATAGGTGAAAGCTTTTCTTTCTCCCCGGCACTCTTTCTATGTGAATGATACCCAGACATAAACCATCGTTTTGATGCGACAGTCCAGTTCATGCTATTTATCCAACAAGAGCAGAACGAGAGGGTCGACGAAAGGCATGTCACGGACAGCAGTAACGAGGGAGTCGCTGTAGAGTCACCATGGTCTCGATCACCTCAAACGAGTGTCAGATCTCATAAAATTCCGCCGTGGGAGCGATCTTCGCTCATGTTTGCTAATAAGAGAGTCAAATCATTTAACAAGTTAATAAAGTTACTTTGACGGAAGATTAAAGCAAGTTATGTAATAATTGGTATGTTAAGCCTGCTCGGTTAATTGATGGGTTGGAAGTTCTGGGAGTCAAATCAAAAGATCGCACCCAGCCATCCGAAATGGCTGTGAATTTATATAATTATTTAGTTATGAATAAACATGGACGACTAATTGGACGTATTGCATAAGAATATTTTCCTTTCCTGTTATCTTTTCATCTCTCATATCTATGCAATTATTTATAAAAGTCTAACAATATTTTAAATTAATTATTCAGTCAGTCCGATCATTTGCCATACTAAGTCCTGAAAACAGTATTGTAATGCGGTTTAACTCCTCGCCACACCAGGTAGTTATGAGTAGTTTGAAATTTGAAATTATTTTGTAAAGGGTTGTTTTGAAATTTTTATTTCTTTTGAAGCAGATTAAATATGTAAAATCCACATCCCTTGAGCTAAAACAATATTGTCCTGGTGTGTTCTTGGATCTACACCAAGCATTTGATCGAGTATGGCACGGAACTATTGTGGCAGCATAAGAATATCCTACCAACTATGGCTTATCCTAAGATTTTATATTCGCGATCGGTACTCCTAGGAGGTGTCCCACAGGGCAGCGCTCTCGCCCCTCTGCTTTACTCAATTTATATCTCCGATCTGCAAGGTCACCTACATTCTAACACTATACACCTCAATATCCAAAATCACTTGCACATCCTGGGATCCTGGCTGTGACGATGGAGAATCATGGAAACGAGCGAAGCAAAACGACAAACATAATCTTTCGCCATACTAAACAAGAAAAAAGTCTCACATTACATCTAAAAAATGTTCCTATCGATCAATTAATTAAGGTTTTTAGTTGAGATAAAAACGTCAGTGTCACGAGCGGGATTCGAACCCACGATCTTCGGCTACATACCTACTAAAGGAGGGAAAATTCAAAAGGTGGGGTGGAGATGGGAAGTTAGTGTACGAGCGGATCGAGGTCACGATAGCTCAAGTCCTCAGAACAATAGTTATTGCTCGTCTCTATGTTTCCAATCACACCATCCAAACCGATTATTATTTTTACTCCTACAGCACAATCCCGCTACAAAACCCTTTCGTCAAACTGTCATCCCATGTTACCTAATAATCCTCATATAAGATTGAAGAGTCGGTAGCCCCGCGACAACCTCACTATTTGACATATATCGGTCTCCTTGGATGGAGTCTACCTCACTCATCATCTGGAGCACTTCGTTTCGATCAACGATAGGTCTAGAACACGTTTTGACCCATTCGCTCCCTGCGTCACTCATTCGTTTTGACCAATTACATATCTAACAGACAGAAAGTAAGTAAACAAGTGAAATATTAGGAATCTAGTTATCAATAGGGTGCGATCCTTTCTGTACAGTTTCGTGATCTTTGTGATCAATGATCAGTAGGGACGGTTGGGGGTGCACGATGATCTAATGATTTGCAAAAACTAATCTCTCTTTATCATGATAGATTGACGTATAGCTACTACGGTAGGTACGTTACTGGGTCGAAACTATTTCTCCTTTCAACAGTCCGGGTTAAAACAGAGCAAACACTTCAGTAGCATTGCCATATCAGGCCCATTGGTCGAAATGCGAACGCCCCTTCCTTCACTGGATGTTAATGTACAGTCAAAAATTCCACTCACTACTAATATAATTGATTTGTTTATATTTTTATATAAATCAAAGTTTCACTTTTTTAATGTTTAATAATTGAGTCCTCGTCTAAAAAAGTAAAAATATGTAAATTGCTAAGGAAAGTGAAAAAAATTGTTTTACTTTTATTTTAGATTTTTAATTACATTTCAGTATCACGTATTTCCTCCTCTTGCCTTAATTACATTTCGAAGGCGACTCGGCATACTTTCTACCAGTCTATAAATGCCTCTTTGCTGGAAGTAAGCTCGTTCTTAACGAAGAGTCCTTTCAAAATCGTGGAGTGTATCAGGTGATGGACGTTCTCTTTTGTGGTTATCCCATAAATGTTCGACGGGGTTCATATCTGGAGAACGGGCTTGCCAGGCTAAGACTCTGATGCTATGCTGTTGAAGGTACCTTCGTACTATGCGAGCGACATGTGGACGTGCATTAGTATAGGACTGTCGCCTAGGCAACGCACGAGGTTCCAAAATTTCATCCATATAGTACCTGGCCGTCAAAGACCTTCCACGAACAACAACCAACTCTGTGCGACTCTCCATTGAAATTCCTGCTGTCACTGAGCTACGTTGAATAGGTTAGCTCTGGGAAAAACTACAGACCTCGTGCCTTTCATTTCCCCTTCTCCACACTTTTTCACGCCCATTTGGAGATCGTAGAGCAAATCTGCACTCATTTGTAAAAAGTTCAGCAGACCATTCGACCAAAGACCAATGCTGTGTTCTCGAGAAAATTAGAGCCGTGCAACTCTTTGTGTTCTGGTCATTTCTGGTTAATCCATCAATCCATACTGATTTAATCTTCTTCAGTGCGTTCAGAAATTTGGACTCCTCGAACTCGAGCTGACGAATCGCTTGAACAACAGTAAGGTGTCGGTTTCGCAAAATTCTCAATGTCAAAAAACGTTCATCCTGTGGTCGTCCAGAACCGGGCCTTGTATGGTAGGACCCAGTTTTTCGAAAACGTCTAACGGTATCTTGCAGTGTTTCGTAGGGTACTCTGATGGCAATAGCCGCATACCTGATGAAACGTCCATCATCAATAAGTGCCACACCACGCGCGACATCCTCAGCACTAAGTGCCACTTTTAAGTTTAAGAACGTCAAGAACCGGGCCTTGTATGGTAGGACCCAGTTTTTCGAAAACGTCTCGCAGTGTTTCGCAGGGCACTCCTATGGCAATAGCCGCATACCTGATGGAACGACCATCATCAATAAGTGCCATACCACGCGCAACATCCTCAGCACTTATTTTTAAGTTGAACAATTGAAATTAAGAAAACAAAGATGAAAACTAAACAGCTTATTGCTTCAAAATTCAAATGAAACTTAATAAACATTGAAAAATCCTATATCCTTGTTTTGGATTAAGGATTAAGTGTGTTTACCCCTAATTGATATTGTCAGTTTAAAACATAGCATAAACAAATATTTATTGGTAAAAACAACGAGACAAATTAAAGGCAGAATTTTCTTTTATCGAGAAATACAAAAATCAATTGGGTGGAATTTTTTGCCTGTCAGTGTATGTACTATTTGTTTTACTTGTTGCATCGAAGTCATGCAGTTGTAAAAATAAATAAGAATAAAAAAAAAATTGTAAGGAGTAATAGAAAATTGATTGGAGTTTTAAGCGGTTAGATCCTGTTGGATAAAGTTATAACCGATCCATAGAGAGAGAGTCTGTCACACATTTGGATGAAAAGTTACTTTCTATAACAATATACTCGTGCTCAACGTCAAAGGACCGTAGACGTCCATTTTTGCTATCATTACCTTTTCTTATGTGCAAATAAGAGATATCATACATTTATCATAATTCATAAGTTTATATTTACACTAAGAATTCAAGTAAAGTAAAAACATTTACATATCCAAAACGTATAATTTTTCCCCAAGCTGTTCTCCCCTCGAGAAAGCGAGCATTGTACAGCTGGTCGGGGCTTAAAATTGTTTACGCAGCTTTTCATTTTTATAAACCGACCAGAGTTGAAAGATGGCTTTGATGTCGCGTTGTGAGCCGGCGTTTTGTCTCATCCCCGTTTATCCCGTGTAATAATAGGCGAAGCGACGGACCGAACACGGAAGGCCCTCTTCGATTCAAATATGTTTTCCCCCCGGCTGCGAATGTTTTCCCATCCCGTCTTAATTAACGTTTGATGACGTCTTGGAACGGCTGTTTGTACAGATGCGCCGTCCTTCCGGCGGATTGCAAATCCCGCCCCCTTTCCCACAAAACCCCGCTTTGTTCACGCTGTCGACAGCCTGACAGATCCGTTTAGCCCATCCTTAAGGATAATGATCTTTTTTGAATAGGCCGTTTTAAAAATAAACTTATACAAGTATCGAGAGCGGGTTTGGAAGGGCGAAGCCGCTCATTATCTGCCTACACATTTAACACAACAACTTATGTTGTGTAACTTTTTTCCTACTTGGGCGTACTTCTTAAAGATGTGTTCCAGTATTCAAATCGAAACCATTTTCGGGTTTCACATCCTAAATGACGCTTAAAACCAGTGGTTATCCCTTTTTATTATTACGATCATAAAGTAGTGTTTTTTTTCGACCAACCTTAATGCTTTTATAAAACACACTTGTGTAAAACACCTTATGGCATTGAGAAACATTTCAACTCTTCATTATTCTCTACAGTGAAAATTCAAAGAAATATCAAACTTAAACAATTGCGTTATGAAGGCTATATGACGTGTATTCACATGTTCCTTGTTATGCGATTCGTCAAAATGAATTATTTAAACCCATGGAATTTTTCTTATGTGCCATTTTGTACTACAAATCTTACTGTCTATCATGAAAGCATCGTAGTATAGCGGTATATAAATCTTACTAAATAAATATTTTGAGTTGCTAGGCTTCGTATCAAGCAATACTCATAATTTCAATAATATTATAGCCTTGAACCAACTCTATTGTCCGTTCTAATCTGGAATTTTCTTCTCCTGCTGATTGTACTCTCTGTCAAAAACAAAAAATTGGTTCAAAATAAATCCTTTAACGGCACAAACTCGGTTTAAACTCAGTTCAGTGTTGAACTGAGATCAACACAAAAATTGGCGTTTTTCAATTTGTCATGAACCGTGTTTGAACTCAAAAATTGGTTAAATTTGTCTTGAACCGAGTTCAACGTAAACATTCAATTCGTCTTGAACGTGTTTAATTCAAAAATTGGTTCAATTTGTCTTGAACCGAGTTCAACGTAAACATTCAATTCGTCTTGAACGTGTTTAATTCAAAAATTGGTTCAATTCGTCTCCAACCGAGTTCATATTAAAAATTGGCGTTTTTAATATGTCTTGAACCGAGTTCAACTCGAAAATTGGTTCGATTCGTCTTGGACCGTGTTCACCTCAAAAATTAGTTCAATTTGGCGTCTGTGGCCGCAACGGTTTCGGCGTTGGCACGGCGCTCATGACTGTAAGGTAAAGGTCCCGGGTTCGAATCCAGCGGCCCTGCATTCGAACCCGACATACCGACATAATTATAAATGTTTTTTTTTCAAAAACACAAGCACTCTAAGGTTTGATATGACCTCTGCTGTTGCGAACCCTCGTAAAAAAATGTTTTTAACCCATTTCGACTCAAAAATTGGGGTTTTTCACTTTATCTCGTCTCGAGCTCAACTCAAAAATAGGCGTTTTTAAATTTTCTTGAACCGAGTTCAACAGTAAAATTGGTTCAATTTATCTCCAACCTAGTTCATTTCAAAAATTTGCGTTCTTCAATTAATTGTCTTGAACCGTGTTTAAGTCAAAAATTGGTTCATTTTGTCTCCAACCGAGTTCATATTAAAAATTGCCATTTTTTAATGTCTTGAACCGAGTTCAACTCAAAAATAGGCGTTTTTAAATTTTCTTGAACCGAGTTCAACTCAAAAATTGGTTCATCTCCAACCTAGTTCATCTCAAAAATTGGCGTTTTTTAATTTGTCTTGAACCGAGTTCAACAGTAAAATGGGTTCAATTTATCTCGAACCTAGTTCAACTCAAAAATTGGTTCGTTTCCAACCTAGTTTATCTCAAAAACTGGCGTTTTTTAATATGTCTTGAACCTAGTTCAACAGAAATATTGGCTTTTTTTTTTTCAATTTGTCTTGAACCTAGTTCAACAGAAAAATTGGCGTTTTTCAATTTGTATTGAACCTTGTTCAGCTGAAAAATTGGCGTTTTTCAATTTGTATTGAACCTAGTCCAACTCATTGGTTCAAATTGTCTCCAACTTAATTCACCTACAAAATTGCCTTGAACCGAGTTCGAATAAATTAATCCTAATTTAACCCATCGTTCATTAAATCGTTTAATAGTGCCGTCATTTTAATTATAAAAATTTTGGACAATAATATAGTTACAAAAAACTTACTAATTACATGGTCAATGGTTATTGTTATGCAATGAATGCAGCATGTGTTCTGCAAACGACTTTCTTTAAGAACCATTGTGTTTAGCAGTGACAGTTGAGTACAGTGTTGTTCGTAAATGTTCTTGTAATCATCATTACGATCTCATCGAAAACGTGTAACTTGATTCGTGCTGAAATTGTCAAGTCATGTTATTTAGCAATTCGTATCTTTATACAAAGTACTTAAAGTTTAAACTTTTACAATGTGTTTCGACCTGATTTCATATTTAAAATAAATTCGCTAGTTTCTCACGTCACTTTATGTGAATTATAACACAAATTTTCGGTTATGATTTTGCATTGATTGATATTAATCGATTCCAAATGAATTTTGAACTATGAACCCGCGTGTTTAACCAACTCTACGAAACTAGGAACTTTTTTCTAATATTGGTTTTGCCGTAATATTTATTCATCTAGGAAGTGGGAGAAGCCGAGAACGAGTCGGTTAGTGTGGCCCGCTATATTCGGGAAGAGTGACTTTTTGACCCATTTACCTTTTTATCTGATTTGTTATCTTAATAAACTGTTTAATATGATGATGGATCGATATTTTATGCCATAACTATGTTGTATTAATAGTTATATCAAGTTACATATGCATATGGGTTACACAAATGGTTAAATGAATTTTTAACATTTAACTCTCAGCCTTATTCCGCTTTTTTGTTTGGCCTGTAGACATACTAAGTCATTTACATTTATCAGTTTACAACTTTTCGTAAACCTATGGCTAGATTTTCGAAACTTCGTATACAGTGGAGTCTTAACAAGCCGAAAAACGGCGCAGTGGAAAATCTTTCGTTCGTTTTTTTTTTAATTTTCCAGATGTGATGGTGTTAATGGTCAATCAATTTGGCCTGTAGTACTCCAAAGTTAATTGAATTTAACTTGCAATTTATTGTTTCTCTATCATTTTGTCTTCCTTGTCCTAGCTGTTTCAGACAAATTTCGGCTTCTTGCCATCTTCAGTGGGCTTTAACCAGTATTATATTAAAACCGAAAATGGCCAAAAAACGAAAAGCATCTGAAAGGCCAAACCGGTGAACCAGCCGAAATGATAAAAAACGACCAACTTTGTATGGCTTTTTCAAACCTTAAATCTTTTTAGTTTTCACTGATCAGATGTATCTATAATAAGTACATACATTTCAGAGAGAGAGAGAGAGAGAGAGAGAGAGAGAGAGAGAGAGAGAGAGAGAGAGAGAGAGAGAGAGAGAGAGAGAGAGAGAGAGAGAGAGAGAGAGAGAGAGAGAGAGAGAGAGAGAGAGAGAGAGAGAGAGAGAGAGAGAGAGAGAGAGAGAGAGAGAGAGAGAGAGAGAGAGAGAGAGAGAGAGAGAGAGAGAGAGAGAGAGAGAGAGAGAGAGAGAGAGAGAGAGAGAGAGAGAGAGAGAGAGAGAGAGAGAGAGAGAGAGAGAGAGAGAGAGAGAGAGAGAGAGAGAGAGAGAGAGAGAGAGAGAGAGAGAGAGAGAGAGAGAGAGAGAGAGAGAGAGAGAGAGAGAGAGNTCTCTCTCTCTCTCTCTCTCTCTCTCTCTCTCTCTCTCTCTCTCTCTCTCTCTCTCTCTCTCTCTCTCTCTCTCTCTCTCTCTCTCTCTCTCTCTCTCTCTCTCTCTCTCTCTCTCTCTCTCTCTCTCTCTCTCTCTCTCTCTCTCTCTCTCTCTCTCTCTCTCTCTCTCTCTCTCTCTCTCTCTCTCTCTCTCTCTCTCTCTCTCTCTCTCTCTCTCTCTCTCTCTCTCTCTCTCTCTCTCTCTCTCTCTCTCTCTCTCTCTCTCTCTCTCTCTCTCTCTCTCTCTCTCTCTCTCTCTCTCTCTCTCTCTCTCTCTCTCTCTCTCTCTCTCTCTCTCTCTCTCTCTCTCTCTCTCTCTCTCTCTCTCTCTCTCTCTCTCTCTCTCTCTCTCTCTCTCTCTCTCTCTCTCTCTCTCTCTCTCTCTCTCTCTCTCTCTCTCTCTCTCTCTCTCTCTCTCTCTCTCTCTCTCTCTCTCTCTCTCTCTCTCTCTCTCTCTCTCTCTCTCTCTCTCTCTCTCTCTCTCTCTCTCTCTCTCTCTCTCTCTCTCTCTCTTTCTCTCTCTCTCTCTCTCTCTCTCTCTCTCTCTCTCTCTCTCTCTCTCTCTCTCTCTTTATTTCTTTCTTTCTTTCTAAGTCCGTGCATAAACATCTTTACACCTCACCCAGAATTAAGACACAAGAACCCATCCAACAGGACCTGCACCATTTACGACTCTCTACTCCTCCTAAACACATCATCCTCTATCAGAGTTCAAATTCATCACCAGTTACCACCCAGTAAAACAATCCGGTTTGAACCTGGTCACCACAAAAATCCTCCGAAATCTCACATAATACTTTTGTACTAGTAAGTCGTTATTATTACACACTTCCCAAAACATTGGAAATTATCAATCATAAACCCCATTCCCAAAGCTCAAAATCCTCAGAATTTCTTTACTCCAGACCTTATCTGTTTACTCTCTTTGGTCGGCGAACTCCTTGAGAAACTATCAATTTGGGTGACATCACGCTGCCATTGAACAGTGCCAACGTCACATCCATGAGCAGGAGCAATGCTGCTCACGTGCTTTCCTAGGCAAGCGTGGCCCTAGGGCTTGCTCCTAAAGCTCAATGTATCCTTTCATTCAGTACGAATCGGAACGCTACGCAGAAGCGGGTGTTCTACAAGGCAGCATCCTTAGTCCGATTCTGTATACAGTATACATTGCATTCCGATAGAGTACACCTCAGAAAATACCCTTTCAACTAATCCAGATACAATACTGGCCATCAGAAACCTCAATGATATCTCCTGTTTGGAAGATTGGTCTACAAGTAGATGACCAAACGAGGAAAACAAGTCCTTATGACTCTCCTCCTTCGTCGAATCACCTCTCGAATTTACTACAACTATGTACATCTCTCAGCTAATTCGACCACTATATGAGACTTTAGTTCGACAAAAGACTTAATTTTTACACCAACTATATGATTAAAATGATAGAATTGAACAAACGATACAAACCGTTTGAAAGACTACTACTATTACTACTGACTTAATATTTTTAAAACCTGTTTAAATGGAATTGAACTGTGAAGTTCAACCAATCGTTCTAACCTCCAGTTTCTGTCACATCAGTCCACAATCCTTCGAAACCTTCGTCCAAGCTTTCTACTAACATCCAACCTTATTCGCGCAGACCTTCAAAACCCCTTTGCCCTCGAAAAGTGAAGAAGTCGATACGGACGCCTCCGTAAAATTCTGAACTTTTATCCCGATCCATCCTTTTTGCAAGTTTTATTTGTAGGGGCAATTTTTTCCGGTCGATTTTCATCTGTCTGTCAAAAACAGGCTTTTTATTGTTACTGTTACAGAGTAACCAAATAAAGAGCGTGTTGCAACGTCACGACTGACAGTGCAGCATCATCGGATACTCAACCCCCCCCCCAAGGTTTACACAGTGCCCGATCAGTACACCTTGTGTACAGCACACGTGGCAAACAAAGGTTACACGTGCTTTTTCTAAAGAATCTTCGATCAACATCCTCGGAACTGACATCCGTCAACCTTTCAGATTTTTCTAAGCGTTAAAATGAAACTTACCTTCAAATGAAACACAATCAATATTTTAGTTTAGCAATGTGTGGTGATTAGTGACCGTTAATCGATAATTATTCAGAAATCGCAGACCAGACCACATCTCACGGTTTCTGAATAATTTTAATTTAGCGTTTAACATTCAAAAATTTCGTTAATAACTAGTCATTACACTATATTATCGAACATTTTTTGGCACTTTGACTTGTCTCCTTGGTTCCCTGATCCGTGTTCTTTTTGTCGTTTATATGTGTTTTGACAAAATTCGAGAGGTGCGAGTGACCATGGTTGACGCTGTCAAGCTGAGCGAAAATTGGCAATCCAATATTTTTCTAGGGTAGATTAATCATCCACATTTCTCTGATCGTTGCAATAATATATTTCTTTTGTTTTCAGCAAAAGACTACATGACTTTCGTACCTGCTTTAAAATTGAGTGATATACCAGACACACACCTCCTATCCGGAATATACTTACCAGGTAAGATAATTTTAATTAAACCTTTTAAACTTAATTTCCATTGGGTTGAAAATTCTTTGATTAATTTTAATCTCAAGTTACTTGTCGTTTCATGGTCTAAAATTTTGAAAAATTGAATGTAAAGAATCCAAAGAAGGTAGAAACTCCCAGATAGGATAGACCTGATATGGCTTGTTATTGAAAATATTAGACACAATATATTAATTTTTACCGAGTATTTATCATCAATTTTTATAAATAAACTTTCTAAAGTATTCAGTAAACATTTATCCTTATTGTTCAATAAATCTTTAAAAAACGGTAAATTTCCACATAAGTGGAAGCTTTGTTGGTCCAGTACACAAAAGTGGTGACAATAGGTTGATTGGCCAAATAACTTCTTTCAATTAATTAATCTTTGTGTAAGGTATTAGTTGAAATGAAAAAGTCAGTGTCACGAGCGGGATTCGAACCCAGCCTTGATACGCCGCTACTCTACCACTTGAGCTATCGTGACTTCGATCCACTCGGGCATTAACTTCCCATCTCAACCTCACCTTTTTGAATTTTCCCTCCCTTTTGCCATTTTTCAAATGTCGTGTAATCTATTTGATTAAAAATAGGGATCCTCATATTTTATGACACTGTATAAAGCCATTTTGCACTGTTGAAGTTATTTAATTCAATTTTATATTAACTATTGAAGTTTTACGGGAAGTTGGATCAAGTTTAAACCGGCCACTTTCGCCGGCCTTGTTGTCTAGTTTTACTCTCTTAGATTAATAGAAATTCCCATATCGATTTACCAATCCAGAATCAAAAGGGACCAGGATTTGCGTTTTGGAAATATCCTGATCTTTAGACACCTGGCAGGTGTTTTCAGATTTGTAATTTTGACGTCGGATGTCTTTTTTTTTAATGCAATTTTCAAAATGAATCATCCTTTAAAACATTTTATAAAAATTACGAGATGGTATGAAATATAAGCTTGTAAAGTAAAATTCTTGTATATTTAAGAATTAATAAAAAATTTATATCAATATCGAATAATTGGACTCCATTAATGAGACCGTTAATTAAAATTAAAATTTTATTATATTTAAAAAAATACTAAATATACGGTAATATTACTTTTAAAAAGAGTTAGTACGAAGAATGAAAGAACCCATTTATCTTTTGAAGATAAAAAGTATTATGTTTTAGTTAAAAAGGGTTATTTTGAAGTTAAACACGCTAATTTGTAGTGAAAACCCCCATTTGAAATTACAAAGATTTAATTTGAAGTTAAAAAGAGTTAGTATGAAAAATGAAAGAACCTTTTGTTCTTTTGAAGTTAAAAAGTATTATTTTTTAGTTAAACAGGGTTATTTTGAAGTTAAACGCGTCAATTTAAAGTGAAAAACGTCATTTGAAATTACGAAGGGTTAATTTGAAACTAAAAAGAGTTAGTATGAAGAATGAAAGAACCCTTTATTCTTTTGAAGTTAAAAAGTATTATTTTGTTGTAAAAATGGATATTTTGAATTAAAAGGGGTTATTTTGAAGTTAAACACGTCAATTTGAAGTAAAAATGTCATTTGCAATTACAACGGTTTAATTTGAAGTTAAAAAGAGTTAGTATGAAAAATGAAAGTATCTTTTTTTCTTTTGAAGTTAAAAAGTATTATTTTTTAGTTAAACAGGGTTATTTTGAAGAGAACCCTTTATTCTTTTGAAGTTAAAAAGTATTATTTTGTTATAAAAATGGATATTTTGAATTAAAAGGGGTTATTTTGAAGTTAAACACGTCAATTTGAAGTAAAAATGTCATTTGCAATTACAACGGTTTAATTTGAAGTTAAAAAGAGTTAGTATGAAAAATGAAAGAACCTTTTTTTCTTTTGAAGTTAAAAAGTATTATTTTTTAGTTAAACAGGGTTATTTTGAAGTTAAACGCGTCAATTTGAAGTGAAAAACGTCTTTTGAAATTACAAAGGGTTAATTTGAAATTAAAGAGAAATTCCTGTACATTTTCGAATTTTTTCAAAATTTCTATTTTGGAGGGGGTCAGACTAGAAAATAAACCCAGGGACGACGTGGGAATCGAACCCACGACCGCCCTATCCATATGGCAATATTTCCTAAAGAAAACAAAACCCTAAACATCCTTAAACACGATCGCGACCTGAGCCGAGTCGCCTACCGCGGTAATGAAAGGGTTAATAAGTTAATTTGATAGAAAAAACATATAAATTATTTATTTACCAATGTTGCATTACTATAAAAAGTGACACCAAACGTAAATATTTAACCCGAGCTATTTAATTCTGGGTAGGTGGTTTGAAAGTGAATATCGTGCTCGGAAGAAAGGACTTAAGTGGTTAATCAAGCTAATGGATAAGGACCGGTGAACCTGCGAAGCCTGCCTTTTAACAATAATGACTATTTGTGGGAAATTTAAGTTGGTCATCAGTGCTGTTAAATCACGCTAATTATCGTTGTAAGCCCTGCTGGCATACTTTTTGACAGGAAACGACCGAAGTAAAACACAGTGGTAACGTTTTTAAAAGTTTGCTTGGACATTTTTGTCATTTCATTCGGAACGTGATAAAAGTAGTAACTGTTATTTTTGTATATTACATTAATTATATTATAATTAAACGTGTTGCGATAAATATGACGACAGGTCGAAAATATTGCGATTAGAAAAAGCCCACGGTCCCGTCATCGGCAAATATGATTTAAAACGTTCTCCCCAAATGGCGCCGTAACGGTCCAGACGTTTAAAAAATCGTCTTTCCGAGCTCTGCCGTTATCAGCGGCCATATGGCGACTGGTGATATTCAAAGGTTTCTTCAAGCTCTTTCAAGCAGCGGCTTTAGCGGTTTATTATTAAAATTAGAACGGATTTTCTTTGAGTGGGTGTGGTTTGCCGGCGGTGCACGCAGATGACAAACTGCCCGACACTTCACGACCAACTAGGGTGGCTTGTACAGTTGTAAAGATGTATTTCGTCCTGTTGGACGTCGCTACCGGACGTCGTGTATATTTCAAAGTACCAGGACAAATGGTGCGACAGGATCGTTTTGTCAGTTGTGCCAAGAGACCGGACACCGGGTACCGCTAAGCTTAATCGCAATTTGCAAATCCTTACAAGGCTCATCTCACCATTCGACAACCCCTTATTGCTACGCCGGTCTGTAATTGGCCTCCCGTTTCAACCACTTCAAACGTCGAGGAATGTTTGTTCCACTGCTTAAAAAAGATGCTCAAATGCTTAAAAATATATTGCTAAGTAACTTCTGACTGATGAAGAAGAAACTAAACTATTCACATCTGTTTACTTACCCTTTGAAATGTTTTAGCAATTCTAAATTAAACATGTTGTAAATCATTAATGTATAATCTTGAGAAACCCAGGTTTGATGCTTCCGCTGTCTTTAATTTGGCCTTTCATCTCGATAATTTGTAAAGCTCTTCTACAAAGCAGTAAGGAAAATGACAGAAATTTCTCATGCTCGTACAGTTTCGTGCAACATTGTAATGTCTTCATTTAGAAAATAATAATTCGCTATCTGAACCTTCTCCATTGTATTCAAAGGAAAAGTAAGGTCGACGTTCTATGCAAAGTAAATAAAATTTCCTTATCATTCGTTAACCGGTCATAAATTGTCAAATGGTTTCAATTAGCAGGGCTTAAAGTTGGTTTTATTATCGTGCATAATCATTTTAATAGAAACGGCTCTGAGTAATTAAGAAAGTGATTTGATGAGAAAATTGCTTTTACAATTAACATATAAGATAAGCATAGATAACATTTATCTTTTTTAGATGGGCGATACAATTATTTTGGGGAAAAAATTCGTCTTGACGTTCGACCTTTTCAAAGAATTCGGAGTTATGACGGATTATTCAAGCCTAAATTTGATGAACTTATATGTTGAAAAGGTCTTGGTTAATATGGAAAAGTTAGTGTCACGAGCGGGATTCGAACTCACGACCTTCTGCTCAATATGCTGCTACTCTAAACACATGAGCTGTCGTGACCGATCCACTCAGATGCTCCATCATTCATCTGAACGAACACCTTAGATAAAAATAATAAATAATTGAAAGAAGTAATTAGATCAATTAGACCAGTAAACATTCATGGATTATTATGTTAAAAAGATGGCATAGCTTAAAAGGTACACAACAGTCATGTTGGGTAAACCATGTTTGATTCTTGAACTTAAACAGTGTCGTGTTTAAAATGCCTACGTTTTTATTTGATATTTTATTGAGTAAGTATTCATACCTTCATTTAATCCTATTTAACTTTCACCCAAAGGTTTCTCCCATCCAATGTAAAATCATCATCAGGAAGCTTCCTCGTAAAAAAAGACAATCATAGCAAGATCAACCCCGGGGGCCGGTAGCCGAGTGGTTAAAGCGTCAGACTCTGGGCTAGTAGATCCCGCGGTCGTGGGTTCGATCCCCACCGTTGCCTCTGGACTTTTTCTGACGCCTAAGGGGACCGGTGGCCGCAATTGAAAGAAATTGACACGGCACTCATCAATGGAAGGGGCGACCCTGAATTTGGTCCTAACCCCCTTCAAAAATGAGTTTTTTCGATGGAACATGATATTTAAAAGAAAAAAAATTACTGCTGTTTTTTTTTTTTTTAACATTAAAGGAATCTGTATTATGTAGGTGTAAAGCTGTACTCTGGAAGTCTAAACTCAGTTGTTCCATCCTCTTAGTAGAATCGTTATGTCACAAATTATATCACACCAAGTCCATTTAAAGCCGTAAAAAGTTGAGTTGATTGATAGGAATTCCTTTTACCTAATGGCCGACGCGTACTTAAAATGTTTTCCTCCCTCGGGCGAACTTCATCCATCAGGGTGACTTATTAAGAATCATTTGTTTTTACGTTTTACCCGTCTTTATTTTTCGTCCGTTCTGTATTTTATTTGCTTTGACGCTGGCAGTTAAAGGAAGGGGGGCGCGTGTGTGAGATGCACTTTGCCGGATTACTCCACTAAGATGGATTGACCGCACGAAGCCCCACTATTCCTTCTGTACGCTCCTTTTGAATATTTAAACTTAATCCTCGGAATTTCTTACCGCAGATTGCGAAGGGCATAAATTCCGAGAGCTTGGCCCTTTTGAATATTTTATTATTTCCCTTTATCGGCGTATGAAAGGAACTGGGCGAGGAGAATTAACAAACTGTTTTCTAAACGCTCTTTAATTTCGAGCAGGTGTGTCGAGAGGTTGCGTCGTCTTAATATCGGCCCGAGGGTTGTTATTATTGATGTGGTGACTGAATAAATCACCGTGACTAAATCGGTCCCCGTCTCCTATCCCACTTACCGAAACTCTTAACTAGTTAACTCATTTAAACAATTAATCCTTTCATTAAGTAATAATTACTAATAACTAAGAAATCATGCATTTTAATGTACTTTACCAAAACTCTGTGTCACACCATCTTGTTATTGAAATAAACACCCTTAAGTACACACAATATTTAGGGCAGTTTCAGAGGTCCCACAAGGTTGTATGCTAAGCCCTTCACTTTTCTTGAATTATACGTAACGGTTTACTTACACTGATGAAACAAATTTACCTCTCTTTTTCTAACATCGAACAACATCATAAATTCAGCAGACTAAAAATGGAAAGAAGAATTCAGGAGTACATCAGATACAATTATATGGTATACAGATGGCCAGAAAGGCCAGAAAGCAGATGAAGGAACCGAATCAGGCTTTTATGTAGACGTAAAATATAAGAGCAATCAAATTTATTAGGGAAGAACATCTCGCTCTTTCAAGTTGAAATACATACCATCAATGCTTGTGCCTTTTAAAAAAATCTTAAAATGAGTTTACACAGGCAAATACTTCTTCATACGATCGGTTAGCCAAGCAGCTAGGAAAGAATTAGTATCTACAGAAATAATTTTAAAACTAGTCAGTGTTTGCTTGCAAAATTTCTAAAATCTGGGGAAACATAGCAACCTGATGACATCTTGGGTATCAGGACACAAGGAAATTTTTGGTAACGAAAAAGTCACACTGGCCAGAGGAGGATCTGAACGTCTATAAGCCGTGAATTCTTGGGATAACAAAAACAAGCTCAGAATCCTCAGAATGGCACTAAAAAGGAAACTATGTGGAAAACTATGGATGTGGTAGCCTCAGTAGGCAGATACACTAGTCAGATCCCGGAAACAATCTTCACAACTTCCTATAGAGTCTCAATGGACTACAAAGGAGAGGAAGAACACAGGAGAACATCAGATATAATGGTAATCACATGGCTCCAAAACAAACGAAGGAACAGTATCAGGCGTCTTCTGTACAAGCCCAAAACATGAGCAATCAAGCTCATTAGGGAAGTACACTTGACTTTTCAAGCAAAATCTGAAAAGAAGTTACACTGGCAAAAAAATCCTCATAAGATTTGATAGCCAACCAGCTATTAAAGCATTAGCATGTGAAAAAATCATTGAATGCATCCAAAATCTCCAAAACCTGGGGAAACACAACAACCTGATGATATCTTGGGTGCCAGGGCACAGGGGAATTTGGGTAACGAGAAAGCAGACAGACTGGCCAGAGCATCAAAAATCTCCAAATCCTGGGGAAATACAACAACCTGATGATATCTTGGGTGCCAGGGCACAGGGGAATTTTGGGTAACGAGAAAGCAGACAGACTGGCCAAAGGAGGATCTGCAAGACCATACATAGGCCCCGAACCTTGGTAACAAAAACAAATAGAGAATCTTCCATCAAAAAATGTATCCAAATGAAATAAAGGAGAAGTGGATAAACTTTAGCGGCGCTAGACAAAGTAAACTGCTAAAACAACCCTCATCAAACCTGGCACTCATTGCTACAGTTAGAGTCGGCTAAATTAGAGCGATAGGTATAAGAGAAAACATCTACATAACACGATGACACCATTTGTAGACTATGCAATGAGGAGGAAGAAACATACGTCCATATTAACTTCGAATGCCAAGCAACTGCTCAATGGGGATATAACCTGGGATACGGGGGGGAGAAGGATCGAGTCGATTGCTCTGTACTAGACAACTGTCCATAGGTTGTGCATTCTCCCCTAGTCTGTTATGCATCGTAGCTTAATTTTGCTCGCAGATGCATCTCATATTTCTCGGTACCTGCCCGATGGTTGCTTAGCCCAGGCTCGTGCGCAGTTAATACACATCTCATCCTGGCAATTTTTAGTGTTGTGAGGCTCAGAGCAGTTAGCACATGTTGGCTCATTTCGTGAGCAGTACGGGGCTGTATGCAACTGGAGCAGCTGGTGACATCCAGGTGATTCTTTACTGCTCATGATTGGTAATCCAAGAATACGTCGGTTAATTACCATTTTTTTTCCGGAATAACTTTAATTGCCCAGGAAACGAAGGGGCTATGTTATTGAGGTACTCTGCCGTATCTTACTGTGTGTAACAGTGTACTGCATTTTGGTCCCAGTCGCTGTCGAAATCATTGTTGGCAAATAATTGCTCTTTTAACTGAACCTCTGCTACTCCCTCCGATTGGTCGATACTGTTTCTTCCTTACAGGTTACCTCCCTATACCTTCTGATAGCTTGACCTCTTGCATTAGTTGAGCTCAGTGCCTCCGATAACTGGAGCGCCTGCCCATCCCTGGATCATCTGATGACTTTTTTCAAGATAGTTAGAGCTTCAGTCAGTTAAATCAACTGCAGTGCTTCGTGAATAAAAACTACCGCTTTCTAGTATCCATTAGCATTTTGCTCATCATCATCAACGATGCAGCCCTCTTCACCTTGCTAATGCTATGACGAAGGCCAATATCTTCAGTAAATGAAAACATAGGTTGAATCAGAATAAAATGACATATCATTCATTAATTCTTACATTTCCTATGTATGAAATTATAAAGTTTAACGCTATATTGAAATCGGGATGAGAACAATGGTGAATAACCCTTACCGAATTTACAATTCCAATTCCATTTAGAAAATAATTTCGTAATCCGTTTCGATGAAGAAACCGCTTCCTCGCCGAGTCGTCGGATAACCCACCATCGTACGATACGTATATACATTAACAAAGGAATCCTGCTGTTATTCCGCCGTAGGTAAACAGCAATCGCGGTTAGCACAAACGGCAAATATTCCTTGATAAACCTGGGAAATTTGTGGCTCCGAACATCGCGTATCTGCCGAAATGTACGTCGATAAGGAAAATTTCAACGGGGAAAAATCTATCTCTGCATTTACAAGTTTTAAATCAGAGTCAAATGGATTCGATTATACTATTGTCCGTGATAAAACTTTCACTGTTGCTATAAGATTAAAGCTATTTTAATCTGGTTGATATCGCTATTAGTCGTGCACTGTGGCACTTTTATCGGTTTTATCGGCCCTTCCTCTACTCCGCTCCTAAACGAAAGTATTCATCGATATATTTGGAGATATAAGTTTTTTTTTTATTAGCTTGAAGATTGGGATGCTCGATCAGGTTGAAATGGAATAAAAAAAAAGAAAAAATTAAGTTTTCAAGTAAGCCGAGATATCGGGCTGAGGGCAGAATGACAAAATTTCAGATTCTAAGTTATACAAAACGATTAAAATTATTGCCACTGATGAAGCTTTTCAGTTAATCTTATAAGTTTAATTTTGAAGGTTGGAATCTGTTCAGCCATAACTCTGCCTTATTTACCCATGTAATTCAGGAAAGAACAAACATAAAATAAGGATAGCAATGTTAATCTCTAGTTGAAAAGTTTTTATATTTTATTTGAAGAAGAAAACTTTATGTCTTAAAAAAAACCATTCGTAAGTTTGTCGGGTTCCAGCGGCCCTGCATTCGAACCCGAGACCTTTACTTTACAGTGATGAGCGCCGTGTCAAAGCCTAAAACCACCGACCACCGACGCCCGTTTAGTTTGTCAAAAAATCAGGACTTATTATCGCTTCGATATCGTACAATTCCACCAGTGGTTACAAAATTAATTAAAATAAACATTTAGATGCAACATAAATCTTCAAACAATTATAGCACATAGTTATTGTATTTGTACAATATTGATTAGCACTAATTGTTAGCTACTCTAGAGTAATACAGCTTCTTTTCCGTAAAATTAAATTTTATCTACAAATTAACTTTTTTTAAATTTGAAATTAACGGTTTTTAGCTTCAAATTAACCCTTTCTTTAAAGCAGTAAAAATAGTTAAAAATTATATAAAATAAAGATAAAAACAAATGATTGTAATATTACTAATTTGAGATTTGAAAAAAATATATAAATGCTGAATCTTGCATAAAATTCAATTAATTGAGGTTTTTTTGGTTGAGATAAAAAAGTCAGTGTCACGAGCGGGATTCGAACCCACGACCTTCGGCTTGATACGCCGCTACTCTACCACTTGAGCTATCGTGACTTCAAGTCGACGAAGTCACGATAGCTCAAGTGTTAGAGTAGCGGCGTATCAAGCCGAAGGTCGTGGGTTCGAATCCCGTTCGTGACACTGACTTTTTCATCTCAACTAAAAAACCTTATTTAATTGAATGATATTAATTGGTCAAGCGGACCACGAAAAATAGTGAACTTGTATAAAATACCAAATGAACATTAAATTAAAATTAAAAATTATATAAATTAAGTAATGAAATAATGAATACTTAGTTTAACTAATGATTAAGCATTTGCTTTAATATTTAATAGTGTAGCTTTTTTCCGTAAATGAACCCTTTTTAACTTAAAGTAACCTTTTATATTTTCAAATTAACAGCCCGAGGTTCATACAACCTCTTAGATGAAATAGTTGAAGAAAAAAAACACCTACAACTTCAAATTCAACTTACCTTAATTTCCAAATGTACCTTTTTAAATTTCGAATTAACCTAAACCTTTTTATTAACCGTTAACAAAAGTTATGAGATGCTATAAAATACAAGCATATAATGTAAAATTATATGCGATTTTTTTTAACATAAAATAAATGGGCCTTTAGATATGAGGATATAAAAATTAATTACAATTGAAAGTAGTGTAATATTTAATTAAATATGACAACAAATCATTTTTCTATTAATCCGACTGTTTTTAAAATAGAAAATCGATATTTTGTTGACCAGTTATTTTATAATTAAACACAAATCGCAAATATGTAAAAAAATTTCCTTTGCATGATTATATTACATACTCCTCAGTTTTTTTTTGCTTTAAAAAAGGGATTAATTTGAAATTAAAAAGAGTGCATTTGTAATTAAAAAGGGGCCAATGAAGAAAAAAACAAAATTAATTTGAAGCGAAAAAGGCTTAACTCGAATTTAAAAAGGGTTAAACTGAAATTAAGGGTTAATTTGAGTTTAAAAAAATGTTTTGAAATTTAAAGGGTTCATTTGAAGTAAAAAAGGCTAATCTGAAGTTAAAAAAGTTTAATTTGATATGAAAAAAGGTTAATTGGAAAATTAAAAAAAAAGGTTCATAGGAAATTAAAAAGGGTTAATTTGAAATTAAAAACGATTAATTTAAAGTCAAAACGGGTTAATTTGAGTTTAAAAAGGATGAATTCGATGTTAAAAAATGTTAATTGAAAGTTATAAAGGTTTAATTTGTAGTTAGAAATGGTTCATAAAATGGGTTAATTTGAATTTAAAAATGGTCATTTGAAGTTAAAAAATATTACTTTAAAGTTAACAAAAGGCTTAATTTGAAGCTGAAAAAAGTTTAATTGGAAATTAAACAGGTTTAATAAAAGTTTAAACCTTACGTATTTACGTTTTGGACAAGTTACTAGGAATGGCGGACTTCTTCCTGTTCCTACTTACAAATTCATAATGATACATTAGTACCATCATGCAAAATGTCAGACTCAGTATTGTATTTTGTATATGCATATGCTGTACATCGAGCGAGCCGTTGATGTGTACGTCTCGGATCTTCCTGGTGCTTTTCCCTAATACTGTTATTGGTTCGGAAATTAATTTAAGCTTAATCAATAGTCAAATAATAAAATAAGAAAAATGGGAGGTTTAACGAACGAAATTATTATTTATTTTATTATGTATCTGATTTACACTTCGACAAAGTTGGAGGAAAGTCTTTCTTTTCATACCAGCGTGTCTGTGATGATGATGACGGATTGTGGAGCAAAACGATACAAAACCTTCAAACTATTTATTGACGAGATAACGATGTAGTTCGTTGTACAAAAAAAATTATCTCTCTATTACAAGTAATCTACTAAAAGATAAAGAAGCGGATGTTGTAAATTTTATACAAATTGCGTATTTTTTAAGATTTTTTTTTTACGAGTACATATGTAATAATGTTTAAAATTTTAGTATGTATTTGATTGTGATGATTATCGAGTGGATTGTTTCAGGTTGCCACGACAGCCAGGAGAGAGCAGTCATCGTCGTGGAAAGCGAACAGGTCGAGAGGTACAGGATGACTCCGTCAGATGTTGCTAAGCTCTTGCACTACCTCTGCCAAATACCACGAAAGTAAATATCGCCAAGTATATTGTCTATGGAAAAACTTAGCTTAAGACAATACAAACTTTATAATTGGAAATTCTATAAGTGCCGCAGGGGGATTTTTTTTACGATTGGGTAACAAGATTCTTTATTCCTCCCGCCCGATATTATTGCATTCTCGATTAGTGCACCCTCTTTTCTCCAGCAATGATACAATCAACTCTTCCAGGCCAATAACCTTTAGTTTATCTAGTCTGATAACATATAAGGGGATTTGTTTAAAAAGCAAGAAATTCAAACCAAATAATGAACATTGTTTACACGATACAATATTTTTTAGTTAGCAATGAAGCATTAGGTCTAAATAAATGGCTTCGTACTATTTACATTCTAACATGTCTACATTCTATGTTAAAAACATAGGTGTTAATATGTTAATAAAAAGGTAGAAAAAACCTAAAGAAGAAAAATTTGTTAAAAAAAAAGTTTCAAAGTTTAAATCAGTGAAAATAAGTTTGCTCCAATTGCTTTTTCAATTTTGTCTAGATTGAAGTTCAGTAATCAAATGTTTAAGGCAAACTAATAGAACGTTAATATTTCACACTTCTGTTCGAATCGTGGAATTTTATAGGTTTTTTTCAGTCTAATTAACCTTCTTGATTTCAAATTAATCCTTTTATCTTAAAATTAATCTTTTAAAAGTCAGATTTATCCTTTCCAACTTAAAATTTACCCTATTTCACTTCAAATGAAACTTTTAACTTAAAATTAATTTTTTTTAAACTTCATATTACATTTTTAACCTCAAATTATCCTTTGTAACTTAAAATTAACCATTTTTGTTTTAAAATTAATAATTTTTAACTTCAAATTAACCTTTTTTAACTCCAAAATAAACTTATATAACTTCATATTAACTTTTTAAACTTCGAATTAACTCTTTTTGACCTTTTTTAATTTCAAATTAGTCCTTTTTCAATTTCAACATAATACTGTTTAACTTCGAATTAACCTTTTAAACCTATTAAGACTTTACGATTTAAAATTGACCTTATTTCACTTCAAATTAAACTTTTAACTTAAAATTAACATTTTTTAAATTCGAATTTCATTTATAACTTTTTTAACTTCAAATTAACCTTTTTAACTCCAAAATAAATAATTTATAACTTCACATTAACTTTTCTAAACTTCGAATTAACTTTTTTTGACCTTTTTTAATTTCAAATTAACGGTTTTTACCTTCATATGAACCATTTTTATGTTCAAATTAACCCTTTTTAACTGCAAATTAATCCGTTCTAACTTCAAATTAACCTTTTAAACGTCAAATTAACACTTTCCGACTTAAAGGTAACCTTATTTCACTTCAAATTCAATTTTTAACTTAAAATTAGCATTTTTTAAATTCGAATTACATTTATAATTTTTTTAACTTCAAATTAACTTTTTTTATTTTAAAATTAACCATTTTTAGCTTGAAATTGACCCTTTTTAACTTCAAACTAACCCTTTTTATTTTAAAATTTTAATTTAATTTGAAATTAACATTTTTTTAACTTCGAATTAACACCTTTTATCTCAAATTAACCTTTTTTAACTTAAGATTAACCTTTTATAATTTCAAATTAACCGTTTTTAACTTGATATGAACCATTTTTATCTTCAAATTAACGATTTCAAATTAAACCGTTTTAACTTACAATTAACCTTTTTAATATCAAAATCACGTGTTTTAATTTGAAATTAAATATTTTTTATAGCATTAAAAATCCGAAAGAGCATGAAGTATTAGCATGTGAAATAAGATTCCTACATATTTCCGAGTTTTTGAAGAATATAAAATAGGATCTTATATAAACTACTACATGAAAATTAATTATAATTACATCCGTTATACTTAGAGGTCTATTGACCAAATTACTTCTTTCAATTAATTAATTTTTTACGTAAGGTTTTGGTCAAAATGAAAAAGTCATTGTCACGAGCGGGATGTCCCGCACACTGACCTTTTTCATTTCGACCAAAACCTTATGGAAAAATATTAATTAATTGAAAGAATATAATTACAATTAAAAGTTATATACAATTGATCACAAAAATAAATAATTTTTCTATTAATTGTTTGTAAACATTACTCAATTTACTGTTTTCTACACTTGTCAAAATTTTATTTACAGTCAAAGTGATCCTTTTATTCGTCAATTCTTCAAAAATTTAAGTCAAGGTCAATTTTAATAGGTTAGCCAAAATTTGACTATTGGTAGCAAATATATAATTGAAAAAGTGTAAAGTTTCTTTTATATTTTATTTCATTGATTCTTTTATATTCATTGATTTATATTCGCCTAATTTTACGTATTTACGGAATTGAGCGAGAAAATCTACTTCAGGACTTTGCAGGCTTATTAGTCTTATACATTTCGTCACCTAAGTTAGGTTCCATAGGATGTCAATACCTAGGTCATTTCAACTCCCCACTTAGGTTTTAAAGCTCAATTCAATTATTCCATTTTAAATACATGCTTTTCTGTCACTCAAGTAGCGTGGTGTTCGATATTCTAACCTACCATTTGCCTCTCGCATTCACGCTAATAAATGCACTCAGTATCAAGTTTTGTTTTATTGAATAAAAACGCCCCTGTTTCCACCGAGGACCCAAATATTTCCGTGTCCAATTCTCATATCGGGTGTCATTTCTGCACGCAATCTATACGGAGACAAAGAATGATACCATTCAATTAAAATATACACACGAAGTTTTCTCTACATGCCGGACACATACGCGGGCTTTGCTCCAAAAGTGTTCATGTGTTTTGTGGAGAAATTTTGATGAGGAATAAACGGCTATGGTAATAAACTGATCACTCTTCCGCGTTACGAACCTTTGAATTTTATATTGAGGTCCGCCTCTTCTCGCTTCGATTGTTACATCCGTCCCGGATGGTGATGGATGATGAACCAGCGCCAAAGCCCCTCAGCACGTGCATCACTTTGGCTAATAAAATCAAAATGTTTACTATTAATTTCTCATATCTAAAATGTCAGAAACAGTTGAATCTACCTGGAGTCAGGTTGAAGAAATTAATGAAACGATATTGCTGAGTAAACAACAGGGTATCGTATTTTAAAAATACAAATTCGCCCTCGTTAAATAGGAAGGGAAAAATTTCACTGAGCGTTGCGCAAGTCTGCGTTTGTTAAAATTCACCCGAATGTGCTTGTGAGATTGGGGCGTAAATAAATAAGATTCGAGCCGATTCGTAAAAATGCCTCTGATTGATGAGCAGTTCGTTCCATTCCACTGCAATACACTGGTTCTCTTGCTTTTACCTTTTTGCCACTTTCTCGAAGAGCTATATTTCCTCTGATTGATAAGAGGAACACGACGTGAACGGATTTTTGAACAACCGAAGAATGAATGAGAAACACGGCCGTTTTCTAATCATTTTTCTCAGGGCGAACACGAAGGCTTTTTTATCAGGCGTGAATACAAAAAAATAATTAAAGATCCCTTTTATTTATTATAATTCAACAAGATTTCAGCTTGTACTCGACTTGTTAATATATTTTACCATTGAATAATTTTACTAGCTCGCTTTCTCGAGAGGCTATATTTCATTTTGGCTGATTTATTGAATTCAAATAATTAATCTATAGAATTATCAATAACAGCGTTAGATTGATTACAGAAATTATTTTTTAATATATGATGCATGTATTAACATCCAATTTACTTATTTTCCTTCAAATTAAGAATGACGTCTTATTTCTCACAGTGAATTATGTTAGCAGATGCATATCACAGTGCAAAAATACATTCATTGATAAATAGATAAAGATACATTGATAGATTTTATTCCTTTTTTTTTATAACTGAGTGCAAATTACAAAAGTCAAGATTATTTCGTTAATTACTCAGCAGCTGGTTAGGCGGAACTGACCAGGGTAGAGAGATCCCTTTCCATTTTCCAGTCCAAAGACTTTATTTTTGCCATGTCCATTTAGTGCTTAAGTTAGTTCGGCTTTTATTTTGAATGGAGATTTCAGTCTGGAAGTTACAGTTGGAAAAATGTTTCCGCGTTGTGCCCTTTTTCTGCACTTTTCCATTGTTTTAACCAGGGCTTTAATGTTTTCCTTCTGCACTGTATTTTTAACTGGGTTCTTGGAACTGTGCCATAGGCCATTTGCGAATTATAACTTCTTGCATCAGCCTTATTTTGATATAGAGATAAAACGTTAAAAAAAATTATAAACTGAGAGTAAAGATTAGTAAATTCCTAGTAAAAAGGAGGAAAGAAGAAAAGGGTTAAAAATTATAACTAATTATCCAGCTATCATAATTTGTTAGAGAGCAGCGGAAGGAGATAAAATAATGTAGCTTTTTCAGTCAAATTATCCCATTTTTATTTCAAATTAATCTGTTTGACACCAAATTAACACTTTGAATTTCAAATTAAGCTTCCTAACTTCAAATTAGCTTACTTAGCTTAATAAGCTCTTATTATTAGCTTGAAATTTTAATTTCGAATTAATTCTTTTTTTTTAAAGCATCAACAAATTTCGGAAATGTACGAAATTAAGCTGTTAAAGTAAAATCTCTGTGTATTTTCGATTTTTTTAAAAATATAAAATAATTGGGCACTTAGAAGACCATAATTCAAATTTTACAAAATTAAATATCGAAATAAATACAAATCCTTTTAATTGGAGAATTAAAAAAACATATAAAATGGGTTCTTAAACGTATCAACTACTACCTTGTAAAAGTTGTAACATAATTACTAAGTACATATTTAACTTTATATAACTTTTAATTTTAATAGTAATTAATTTTCATATGATCTTCAAATTATTTTTAAAATTCTTTCAATTTTTATAACATTATTTGTAAAATTCTTTAAATAAAAATCTTTTTGTTTTAGTACAAATTAAAACAGGAATTTTACTATACACATTTATATTTTGTAGGTTAGTAAATGAAAGTTATAAAAGATTGAAATTAAAAAAAGGTTATTTTGACGTTTAAAAAAATTATTTTGAAGTTAAAAAGGCTTTATTTGAAATTAGAAAAGATTAATTTGAAACTTTAAAACTAAAAAGGTTAATACACTTTTAAACGGATTCATTCGAAATTAAAAGGATTATTTTGAAATTCAAAAGGCGTAAGTAGAAGTTAATTACAAATCAAAGATTCCACGATTCTTACAGAAGTATAAAATAACTTGATTTTTGTTAAAATATAAAATAATTTGGCTGTTTTAAGATCATATGAAAATTAATTAAAATTAAAATTAATAGTTATGTACAATTAAATGTAAAATAATAGGATTCTTAATTTAATTTGTGATTTTTTTAAATATAAAATAATTATTTTAAATTAAAAAGCAAGAATCCTCAAACTTGAAGTAACTGTCCATAGGGCGAGGATGTGAAGGATCAAGTTATAAAAATTGCATAAAAAAGCACTCACATTCTCGTTAGTTTTTAAATACACCCTTTTCTATTTACGTGCCCTATTCACTCTTGAGTATGGTGGGGTTTCCTTCATCACACATTACATGTAATTTAAAATACGTCTAATTGAGGGTCGATGGGCTACTCTATATTACACCATCGGGCCCTCTAATTCTACTCAATTACGCAAATAAATATATTCAATCTCAATGTAAGAAAGAAACACATATATCTGTACATACCATAGACGAAAAAAGAGACTTGTTTGCTCAAACATTCGGAACCAGAAATAAAGGATCTTTTATTTGACTAAAGTAGATAGCCGAATGATGTAGGTTACACCTAGGAAATGAAAATACCCGTGAACCTGAGGTATGGTATGTATGGTATGGTAGAAAAGGATACTAGGAAGCGGGATTTATACTCCCCAGGCACTGCAGCCTTCTGGCTTATTGTACCTTCCTAGTTCCTTAGTTCAGTCAATAGACTCAATCCTTCTTAGAAGTATCAGGTCATTGACGGCTGCTGCTGCAACTTGATTCCCTAAGTTTTTTCCGTACGTTAGGTTAAGAATGGCTGTTTCCTCCTCCTCATTATATAATCTGCAAATGGGATCATCGCTGTATATACCAATGTTGTGTAGATGTTTTCTCAGATGCCAGTGACCGGTTAGTAGTCCTACCACTCCTCTCCAATTGCAGCAGTGTTTTTGCCAGTCTCGGTGAGGTTGCTTCATCATAAGTTTACTATGTCAATCACCGCTAGAGTTTATCTTCTTCTCCTTTTGTTTTGTTTTGATTCTATATTTGTTTTTGTTATCCCAAGAATAGGTTCGGGGCCTATGTACGGTCTTGCAGATCCTCCTCTGGCCAGTCTGTCTGCTTTCTCGTTACCCGAAATTCCCCTGTGCCCTGGCACCCAATATATCATCAGGTTGTTGTGTTTCCCCAGGATTTGGAGATTTTTGATGCTCTGGCCAGTCTGTCTGCTTTCTCGTTACCCAAATTCCCCTGTGCCCTGGCACCGAAGATATCATCAGGTTGTTTTATTTCCCCAGGATTTGGAGATTTTTGATGCTCTGGCCAGTCTGTCTGCTTTCTCGTTACCCAAATCCCCCTGTGCCCTGGCACCCAAGATATCATCAGGTTGTTTTATTTCCCCAGGATTTGGAGATTTTTGATGCATTCACTAATTTTGATGTGATTCTTTTACATGCTAATGCTTTAATGGCTGCTTGGCTTTCTGATCTTATGAGGATTTTTTTGTCAGTGTAACCTCTTCTAAGATTTTCCAGGGCACAAGCAGTGATGGCATTTATTTCCGCTTGAAAGACCGAAGTGTACTTCCCTAATGAGCTTGATTGCTCATGTTTTGGCCTTGTACAGAAGACGCCTGATCCGGTTCCTTCGTTTGTTTTGGAGCCATCTGTGTACCATATCATTGTATCTGATGCTCTCCTGTGTTCTTCCTCTCTTTTGTAGTCTAATAATGGGTGTCTGATTTTGTTGATTATGGTTGTATGCCAGAATTGTTTAGTTCCTTTCCTATTTAATTGTTTCTGAAGCCTGTGTGAGCTTTTCCTAGTCTCTACTTGTATAAATATTTACAGTGGAGTTTAGCAAAGTTTCTAATGCGTTTGTAGGGTTTATTCTTATGGCCCCTGTGATACATAGGTGCTAGTCTTTGTATGCTGCTTAATGTTTGGGTAGCTACTTTTTGTTGAGCTTTGTTCCACCAGATTAGTGATCCATAGGTTGTTCTGGGTCTTATTACTCGGGAACCTGAGGACTAGGCAATGTCGGATCTGCGAAATGATTATTTTCTTTTGTGCCGGGATGATCTCAAGGGTTGACGGGAGAGGAATTGTCGTTTAAGTTACGGGATTGATTCACGACTCACTATAAATCAGTTTGCCCTTAGACCGCACAACTCTCTCTTATTCCCACGTTTTGAAATGTATCCAAGGCGTATTTCTACCATTTGAATTATGACAAATAGGAAATTCTTTAATATTTGAAACAAGAAATAAAGGGGGAACTCGGACGAAAGTTTGAAAAAAGCCTGTCGAAAAAGGAAAAGCCCGGTTCGGATCGGGCGATTGCAATTTAAAAGGCAAACATATAATTTGTAGAAGATTAGGGCATTAATTGAGCTCAAAAACCACCCATCCTGCCTTAAACGGCTTTCCACCGGATCGGGCCCACATGACAACCTTTTGAACGATTTATTCGTCTGTCTTATCCATCGATTTGGGGCTAATTATTCTTCTCGTTTTGACAGGTGCGAAAGGACGAGAAACGGAGTCTGCATATTAGTCGTATCGGAATCGTATTTGGAGAACTTAGACTACGCCCTCGTTCTTCTATCCGTAAGTGTATCTTTAAAAGCTCTGTCTTATTTGCGAAATAAGCGTTCATCCATTTTGCAGCAGAAAGTCAAGATATCTTCTATGATCGTCTTCTCGATTTCTGAAAGAAGGGAAGAGAAAAAGTTACCCAGATCTGGAATTAAGGTAAAATTTTATAGACTATCGTATAATATAAACATAACTTTCTTGATTTATCCATGTTCAAAACAATATTTCATGAAACACGACAGTAATGCTTTTAAAACACATTTTCATTTTCACCTTGAGCCACTTTTTCTGCAAAATAACAGATGTTTAATATTTATGTTGCTACCGATCAGTTTTCATATATTTTGATTGCCAAATATTCCTAACTTAAAAGTATGATTGTTGATTTGCACATATTAATTAGAATAACAACTTATCATAAAAACAATAGCCAATACCAACAAAAAAAGAATCACGTTGCCTCGTCCGCGGATGGGCCACACCGTGCTTACACGTGGGGTATCTCTCCCAAGAAAAATCACAGATATGCCATTTATGCTGCGCACAAGCTCTGTAAAGCACATATTTACAAAGAGAAAGGAATTAGCGCCGAGTAGAACACGATGAAGCCTGCCTGCAGATTTGAACAACTAGCAGTGGTTATAAGGAATTAATACGACACCTAATGCATACAAACACATATTATAGTATACACGGAGCCCTTTCTGACGTACCATTTTTAACTTCGAATAACCTGTTTAATGATTATTCAGAAATCGTGAGATGCGGTCTGGTGACTAAGGTTTCAGAAAAACATTTTCTTTATGGTGCCAACGTTTCGATCTTTATTGAGATCTTCTTCAGGGCCTGGGATTTATAAAAATTGTTTAAATTTTTTTCAATCCAATACAAATACATGTAGGATGTGGAAAATAGTGAATTTATACAATGCATAAAAATATATTTTTTTATATTCAATCCAAGTATTTCTACTCACTCATAGTGTTTGTTTTCTGCGTACCCTGTAACCTGTTGAACTAATAACAACTTTTTAACTTAAAAATAATCCCTTTTTACTTCAAATTAACCCTTTGAAAGCATCAAAATAACACTTTTTTAAACTTCAAATTAACCATTTTTAATATCAAATTAACCTTTTTTGATTTGAAATGAAATATTTTCAACTTCAAATTAATAATTTTTAACTGCAAATTAACCTTTTTAATTACACATTAAGCATTTTTAACTTCAAATTAACCGTTTTTAACATTAAACATTGAGCATTTTTCACTTCAGATTAACCTCTTTTAGTTTGAAATGAATCATTTTTCTCTTCAAATTAACCTTTTTAAATTTCAAAGGAACCATTTTTGACTATAAATTAACCATTTTTAACTTCAAATTAACATTTTTAAATTTCAAATGAATCATTTGTAACTTCAAATTAACCATTTTTAACATCAAATTAACCCCTTTTTGATATCAAATGCACTATTTTCAACTTCAAATTAATAATTTTTAACTGCAAATTAACCTTTTTAATTACACATTAAGCATTTTTAACTTCAAATTAACCGTTTTTAACATCAAATTAACCTTTTTGATTTCAAATGAACTATTTTTAATTTCAAATTAATTATTTTTAACTGGAAATTAACCTTTTTTAATTACACATTAAGCATTTTTCACTTCAATATAATCTCTTGTAGTTTCAAATAAATCATTTTTCTCTTCAAATTAACCTTTTTAAATTTCAAAGGAACCATTTTTGACTATAAATTAACCATTTTTAACTTCAAATTAACCATTTTTAACATCAAATTATCCTTTTTTTAAATTTTAAATGAGCCCTTTTTAACTTGAAATTAAACCATCCAGCTAAATAAGGTTAATTTAAAGTTAAAGTTAAATTTTGACTTGAAGTTAAAATGTAAAAAGGTTAATATGAAATTTAAAAAAAGTTAATTTGAAGTTAAAAAGTGTAAACTTGATGGAGAAAACTGTATTTAAAAAGTCAGTCAAATTGGCGTAATATCAACAACCCTGGCGACTATCAATTGTGTGAATGTATTTATTTGCGTGAGTTGTTATTTTTGAGTGTGTTTGTGATAGAATATCGAGTGCCCACAAAAACACGAATTATTCTAACTTATTTAACTTTACATATAACTGCAGTTTGATAGGGGGTTAGGCAACGGCGTAATGTCAAAAACCTGTTGGCTATTCAATTGGGTGAAAGTATTTACTTGCGTGATTGGTTAAGTATGTATGAACACGGTCTCGTGGAATATCGAGTACATATAGACTTGCTGAAACAGTTAGGCTAATTAAGATAGTGAGTTTTACTGTGTGTGAGGGTATTTATTGGCGTGAATGAAAGGAGGCGTCAAGGCGGAAATCGCCTTGCCGGTCTCTACCGAAGGTTTAGGCAATATCGTACAATAACTGAAATCCCCGTCGTTATTAACTTTGCGATCCAAATTTTAATTATTACTGAACGGGATTTGTCTTGTTTGCCGGATGAAATATTGAGAATGTAGAGCTTCGCGAAGTCAGAAAGATTTTAAGGATTCTCAGAGCTTTTCTTATTTATAGTCTCTGGGCCGCAGAACCGAAACTTTTCACGATGTGAAAGCGACAAAGGCAAAAATTCGCGAATTATGTCTGAATCGAATAATTAATACGTACGCATGGAAAACAAGCAGGTCGCTGTTAGAAAACGAAACGTTGAGTTGTGCCATTGTATCAGAAATCGGACAAAAATGCTGGTAGTGTATGATTAATGTCGTATTTTACCTTTAATGTTTGCCCGTTTCGATGTGGCCGAAAGTGTATGTGTGTTGGGGAGGTGTTTGAATCTATCATTGTACGGTTTCTCCTGACACCGAGGATTCTGTAAGTACCGTCTGTTCTCACATCTAATTCAGCCCAAGGCGGTCACGTCTCGCGGCGTTTGTCCCGGACTTTCGTACGTTTGGACATCGAATGCAGAGAAAGTGAAAACCACCCTTAGGCCCGGCAAACGCGCCTATTACCATCTTCTTAACCCGGCCAACCCCCTAATTGCAGTCGATCCATCCTCATTAGGCGTACGGCAATCTCCCGTTTGGCAAACGGTAATAGCAGAGTCGCAAAACAAATTGGAAGAAGGATATGTCATTCAAAGTATAATAACGGGGCACTTACAGACTCGGCGACGTAAATGCCGACTCGCAGAGCTTGATAAGCGTACTAGGCTGTAAAGCTCGTGTTGGATAAACATTCACTACAACCCAGTTTTATAGACGGTTATAAAATATAAATAATCAGTTTTAGGCTTATCTGTTTATACAGTTGTCTATAAACATTGTAACAACTGTAAGATCCCCAAAAGATAACATATTACAAAAAATTGTATAGTCAAGTTCATACATATTTCTCGAAATGGGTGGCTTGTAAATCATCAATCGATTTACATAGAATCAATGTTCAATATTAGTTGCCACTGTTTTGATGTTAGTAACGTGATTAAAATTTAAAATACTAGGTACTGTGAAACATTGTATTGCCCGAAGAGCCAAAAAATTAATTTCTTACCTAAAACGCTTGAGTAGGTGCGCGTTTAAAAGCTTGTTTTATTTACCTTCTTATTTACCATTTACAATATAAGTGTAGTGTTGTATATTTCATATTATACATGTTGGTAAGGTCTATTTACAAATATAACTTTTTTCCGTCAAATTAATCTTTTTAATTTTAAATTAGCCCTTTTTAAAAAAACCTAGATGATTAGAAATGTAAGCACGTAAATTAAAATGTCTTCATTTGACAACAATTAAATATAAAATAATTGACCTTTTAGAAGTCCATTTGAAAATAGAATATAATTATAATTGAAAATTATATCAAATTAAATTTGACAACAAACGAGTCCTCTTTTAATTTGAGATTTTCTTCAAAAAGATTTCTACATTTCTCAAAACAAAAAAAGAATGTTATTTTTATATTTAATTAATTTTTTTAAGAGTCCAACTATGTTATGCATTTTCTCAAATGTACAGTTTGATTTATTGATTTAAAGAACGGGTTAATTTAAGATTAAAATCGTTAATTTGACATTAAAAAATGTTAATTGAAAGTTTAAAAAAAAACAGTTCCTATATATTTTCGAATATTTGTTTAAACATAATAAAATATGTGGACGCTTATCCGACCATATGCAAATTAATTACACTTAGAATTAATAATTTGCTAAAATTATTTGATTTTTTAAAAGAAATGGTTCTTCTTTAATTTGATAATTATTTAACATAAAAAATACCACACAAAAATTAAAATTGATAGTCACATAAAATTAAACATAAAAACAATGAATCTTGTATTAATTCGACATTTTATTATAAATATGAACTACGCGCTTTACGTACCAAATATTTTATGTTTGAACGGAAATAGGGCACATAAGAATTTTATTTTTATTTTTTGTATTTCATTCTAATTCTTATTGTTTTAATGTTTTATAGAAAGGGTTAATTTGAAATTAAAAAGTTTTAATTTGAAGCTAAAATGTTAATTTGAGTAAAAGTTAATTGGAAATTAAAAAGGCTTAATTTGATGTCAAAGAGGGTTGGTTTGAAATAAAATAGATTCATTTGAAATTAAAAAGGGTTAATATAAAGATAAAAATGTTAATGTGAATAAAAAGTTAATTTGAAGTTAAAAAAAGCTTAATTTGATGTCAAAGAGGTTTGAAATAAAATAGATTCATTTTGAAATGAAAAAGGTTAATTTAAAACTAAAAATTTTACTGTGAATAAAAAGTTAATTTGCAGTTAAAAAGGTTTAATTTGATGTCAAAGAGGGCTGGTTTGAAATAAAACGATTCATTGAAATTAAAAAGGGTTAATTTAAAGCTACAAATGTTAATGTGAATTAAAAGGTAATTTGAATTGAAAAGGCTTAATTGAATTCAAATAGGCTTGGTTTGAAATAAAATAGATTCATTTTGAAATTAAAAAGGGTTCATTTAAAGCTAAAAATGTTAATGTGAATAAAAGTTAATTTGGAGTTAAAAAGTCTTAATTTGAATTCAAAGAGGGTTGGTTTGAAGTAAAATAGATTCATTTTAAATTAAAAAGGGTTAATTGAAAGCTAAAAATGTCAATGTGAATAAAAAAGTTAGATTAATTAGAACTTTCAAAAAGGTTAATTTAAATTTAAAAAGGCTTAATTTGAAGTCAAATAGGGTTAGTTCGAAATAAAATATATGAGTTTGACATTAAAAAGATTAATTAGAAGTTAAAAAAGGTTAATTTGAATTGAAAAAGGATTAATTTGAAGAAAAAAGGTTAATTTGAAATTAAAAAGGGTTAATTTAAAGGCAGAAAGAGTTTATTTGAAATTAAAAATAATTATTTTGACTAAAAAAAGCTACAATAAGTTTAAAAAAGTATTAATTGGTATATATTTATGTAATACATGTAATACATTAATGAAAAATATTGTTTCACTAGACCGAAGGGTTGTCATACCCTGTTATTTGACCGGATACTTTACCCAGATATCCAGGAGATAAAAATACTATTATTATTATTATCTGTTCTGCGTGAAATGTGTTACTTGTTAAAATCTAGAGTATATTAAAATCTCCCAAATATGAATGAGGAGGGGCCGTGTATTTTCTCGAAAGCATTCCAGAAATGGTTGGTGGAATAGTTAAAATAATAATAGAATAATAACGGAGTAATTATTATGAATAGTAATACTAATAGTGCTAATAAGCTTTTTCTAGTGCTTTGAAATATTATTCCTGAAAGATTTGCTTTCTATTATTGCCTGTTTTATAAACTACAATGTTCTTCGCATTTTTGATCATCTCTATATGTTTCTTTCTGTGATATTAAATCCGGAAAATATTTTGGGCTAGACAGCTTATATTTCTCTTTGTTGTCCTATTTTTCGGATTGGAAAGACGATGTCTAGAAGAGAGAGGTGCTTTGTCTATTTTTCCTTCTGTCATTCTGACTCCGACGCGTTTATCCTCCCCCGGAATTCAATCAAATCTTATTTCGACTTTTCTTCACATTTCTTTCTGATTCATCTCTTGTTCTGAAGTCCTCCCCGAAAGGCCGAGTGGATCGGAACGGAAATCACGCAGTCGAGCACACCTTTCTTCTTGAGAGTCGCTTTCGTCTTTTTCATTATGCTCTCGAGTGTCCAATTTACTAATTTCGAAGACTCCTCCCCGTCATGATTTTCCAATTATAAAATTGACGTTTCTTTTTCTTCCAGTACACAGTTGTGAATAGCAAAAGTTCTTTGGAGGAGTTCCTGCCGGCGGACCAGATTCCGACGACGTGCGGGGGCGACGTGAGCCACGACCACATCGAGTGGTGCGAGTTTTTTAGAGTGAGTCCACATCGACTTATTAGAAAATATTATAAAAATCCAACTTTCACGTTCCTGCGTTTTTAGGAGTACGAAGACTTAAAAGAGAAGTGCACCGAAAACGGGCGGAGGATGGTCCAGGTGATGGCGGATCTCCCGTCGACCGGCGAGTTGACGAGGATGCAGGCTGTTCAGGAGGCGAGGAACCTCGCCAGGGCGGTCACGGACCCGGACCTCAACAGGCTGAGGACGAGAGGTCCCGCCGTCCTGGAAGCTCTCAGGCAAAGGGCTCTTTGGCTCCCGGCCAGTGAGGACGTCAGGTAATTTCACAAAATTGATTACGGCTAAAAACACCGTATACAGTATACAATCATACCTTTCCTTCATGATGTTCATGACCACTTCCTGCTAAAGGATGTTTAATTTAATCGCTTCAATTTTCCTCATGCTCCAAGTCGAATCAGATCATCCTTGAATATTTTTGCAGTCAATTTACACATTTTTTTTCAAATATTTGTAAATATTTCATCATTTTTAAACACTAATCTTTAAAATTATACGCACGATTTTTTCGTCCCTGTCTTAACTTAAAAAAAAAAAGAATATGGCTCGCACTACATACACAATATGATGACGATTAGGCATGGTACAAACTTGCCTCTAAATACATATTTAAATAACATATCCTCATCTGGACTTTTTAAATATAGCTTTATCCATCAAATTCACCCTTTTAAACGTAGAATTAACCGTTTTCAATTTCAAATTAAGCTTTTATAACAACAAATCAAACCTTTTAACTTCAAATGAATCTTTTTTTAACTAAAAATGTACCTTTCAAATTCAAACTAACCCATTGTAACATCCAATTAACCATTTTAACTACGAATTAACCCTTTTTAATTTCAAATTAACCGTTTTTAACATCAAATCAAACCTTAAAAATGAACCTTTTTTCAACTAAAAATGGACCTTTGAAAATCAAATTAACCCATTGTAACATCCAAATAACCGTTTTTAATTTCAAATGAAGCTTTTTTAACGTCAAATCAAACCTTTTTTAAAAATAAAAATTGACCCTTTCCTAATTAACCCATAGCAACATCCAATTCACCATTTTAACTACAAATTAACCCTTTTTAACTACAACTTTTTAATTTCAAATTAACCGTTTTTAACATCAAATCTAACCTTTTAACTACAAATGAACATTTTTTTTCAACTAAAAATCTACCCTTTCAAATGCAAACTAACCCATTGTAACATCCAATTAACTATTTTAACTACAAATTAACCGTTTTAACTGGACTTTTTGAACTTCAAATTAACCGTTTTAATTTAAAAAAACATTTTAAAACTCAAATGAATCTTTTTTTAAACTAAAAATGGGCCCTTTCCTAATTAACCCATTGTAACATACAATTAACCATTTTAACTACAAATTAACCGTTTTAACTGGACTTTTTGAACTTCAAATTAACCGTTTTTAATTTCAAATAACTTTTTAAAACTCAAATGAACCCTTTTTTAAACTAAAAATGGGCCCTTTCCTAATTAACCCATTGTAACATCCAATTAACCATTTTAACTACAAATTAACCCTTTTTAACTGAACTTTTTTATTTTCAAATTAACCGTTTTTAATTTCAAAAAACATTTTAGAACTCAAATTAATTTTTTTTTAAATTTCAACTAAACTATTTCTTCAAATGAAACTTGTTAACTAAAAATGAACTTGAATCAACTTAAAATTTAACATTTTTAAATTCAAATTAACTTTCTTAAATTTCAAGTGAACCATTTATAACTTCAACTTAACCGTTTCAATTTAAAATAAACCTTGTTTATTTCAAATAACTTTAAATTAACTTTTTTTAATTTCAAACGAACCTTTTTTGCAACTAAAAATTGACCCTTTCCAATTCAAAATAACTCTTTGTAACCTCCAATTAACCAACTCCAAATTAACCCTGTTAACTGCATTTTTTAACTTAAAATTAACTTTTTGTAATTTCAAAAAGTTTTTTTAAACTCCAATTAACCATTTTTAACTTCAACTTATTTCTTCAAATGAACGCTTGTTAACTAAAAATTAACTTGAATGATGAAGAAATCAAATTTAAATTTATCCTTTTTAAATTCAAATTAACTTTTTTAAATTTCAAGGGACCCTTTTCAACTTCAAACTAACTTTTTCAACTGCAAATAAATCTTTTTTTAACGTCAAATAACTTTAAATGAAGCGTTTTTTAAACGAAAAATGAACCCTTTCAATTTCAAATTAATCCTTTTTAAATTCAAATTAACTTTTTTAAATTTCAAGCGAACCCTTTTCGACTTCAAATTAATCGTTTCAACTTCACATAAATCTTTTTTTAGCTTCGAATAACTTTCAATTTAGCCTTTTTTTAACGAAAAATGAACCCTTTCAACTTCAAATTTATCTTTTTTAATGTCACTTTTTTCAATTTCAACTTAACCGTTTTTAACTTCAAATTAACTTTTTTTAAATTTCGAATAAACCCTTTTTAATTTTAATTAATAATGATTAGTTTGAAAGTAAAATATTTCATTTGAAGTTAAAAAACCTTAATTTACAATTTAAAAAATTAATATGAAATACACAATGTTTAATGTGAAGTTAAGTAAATTGGTTAAAAGGAAATATTATTTAAATACTTAGAGGTAAGTTTGTACCAGAATTAATAAATTAATCTTTAACCTGAGCATAATCATGTTTGTGTCTAAAATCTATGAATTGAAAAATTGAAATGTGTAAGATATCGAATTGCAACGTAAAAAAATTTACCCATCCTCTTAAACTTCTAAGTACTACAATTTTAATAGAATTTATTTTATTTTTTTATAGAAGCGGTCTGGAAGCTCTGGAAAGCCTTTACAACGAGGTTATCGGAACGGCAGACAAAATAGAAGAACTGTCTGAAAAGCGTCGTGCCAAATTGAAAGACATCGCAAGGATCAAGGCTTTGGAATCGGAAACTGAACAGGTATTTATTTATCTCCACTCACAAATCTACCGAACAAGACGTCAAAGAAAAACGCGATTAATATCCTAGTATTACCAGCGTGGATCAAGTGTGATATATTTCCAACGATTTGTCACAAGTCGGTTTACGCCGTATGCATACCATTGACGAACGACACGGTTCCATTTTGAACTTTCACTAAGCACTAAGTAGAAGGCAGTTCACTTTGTTCACGCCCTCACATCAATCAACTTACCTTCACCTTCCCACGTTTGGATTTAATGTGATGAGCAACCCTCGGGATTATTGTTTTTGTGTATGTGTTTTTTTTCCATTTAGTACCTTTTATATTTCTACTGTTGGGCCGCAGCGAAGCGATCTTTTTTTTCTAAACGTGATCTTTAGTTATTAAACTGCCTCTCAGTAGAAATGAATATTCTAATATGAAATAAACACATGTCAGATGTTCAAAGGTTTGATATTGAAAACATGAGCAGGATTTTTCTGTTAATTGCGTTCAGCTGTAATAGAAAAAGCTCAATGTGAAAACTTTGTAACTAAAAAAACACAATTTTTGGACTCAGAATCTAAAGGGTGTCGAGTATTTATGTAAAAGTAGACCTTATTTTGTGAAATTTGTCTTGGATGTGTAAAATAAAGATGATGATAAAGATTTAAATTATTCCCCGAGTCCTGCTTTTTTAAAACTTAATTTTTTTTAAATCGTACATTTTTGAACGAGCACGTACGTGGCATGTTCTGATGTGTTTTACTGTTTAATTTTGCATTATTTGACGGATTCGAACATGGATCCCTATCAATTCGGACTTAACGGATTTACGGACTAAACGGATGTTTGAGGTGTCGATTTTTTTTTTTTTCTATCGTACTTTGATGGAATAAAATATATTTCGCTTACTATTCACTCAAACAAACAAATATACACTGTAGGTCTACACAATAATTACATATAATATTTATTTAGAAATCTTGACATGCTGTCTGGTGTGATGTAGGTTTCAGAAAAACATTTTCTTTATCGTGCCAACGTTTCGATCTTTATTGAGATCATCTTCAGGACCTGGGATTTACAAACATTGTTTACATATAACAATTACATTTTAGATGTATGTAATTGTTACATGTAAACAATGTTTGTGAATCCCAGGCCCTGAAGATGATCTCAATAAAGATCGAAATGTTGGCACGATAAAGAAAATGGTTTTCTGAAACATACATCACACCAGACCGCATCTCACGATTTCTAAATAAATATCGGTTAACGGTCACTAATTACCACACATTATATATAATGTTTACAATATTTACTTTGTATTTCTCTTAAAAATCCATATTTCTTGCTCAACGACTGTCTTTATGTTGGGTGCCTGCCTACTCGCTCCCCGTGAAGGGCCGAGGCGTATAGAGGTATCACTGTTATTCCTCTTGACAGAATAGCATGATTTCATGTCGCTATGAATATTTTTACCCATGTCAAGACAATATCTTAACCGATTGGATCCCACGTTCATAAAAAATCTAAATAGACTCATTTTAAGAGGAACGGGTAAGCGATACTTAATAAAATTGACAACAGGACTTTACAAAATGTCGATAGCTTCCTGTAAAATACAAGGTTAACTTGAATGTTGAATCATATATCGTTTAATTGAGCCCATTGTTCGTGTTATCCACCTCGAGGGGTTTTAATTTGCCGAAACACGACAGGGGACATGCTAGAGCTAATGAATAATTTGACTTGGGAAAATTTCATTTGCTTAATAGGATGTTATCGTTTTGAATTTCCGCACAGCCTCCAAACCAACTAACAAGGGGACGACCGGGTTGATTGGGTCGCGGATTTGGGCCAAAATATTTTTGGTGATTTTACACTCCAAAATATCGGTCTCGTATTCACCACTTCTTGTCAATAAGCTCAGTTTTAGCCCCAAAAAAATTTGAAATTTTCCGTTTTTTAATATTTTTATTTCGCCATTATACTTAATCAAAACCACTATGTTAATATATCATTTTACGTCAATTTTTATGTAGATTGCAATAAAAATATATTAAAAGCTATCAAAGTTTATCAGTAACCAAAAAAATTCTAAAACCAAATAAAATTTATTATATGTGTTAAAACGGAAAATTTGGTGTAACGTAAATTTTTTATTGTAAAGCTTGTAAATATCAAATTATTATTTAAAATTAGTTATGTATAAAAGGTTTTTATTACATTTTCAGCTCTTATAAACCTAATGTAAAGTCCATTACAGTTCGTGGTCCGATTGACCAATTAACATTTTTCAGTTAATTGATATTTGTGAAAGGTATTGGTTAAGATGAAAAAGAGTACGCTACTACAAAGAGCGGTTGAGATAAAAAAAGTCAGTGTGACGAGCGGGATTCGAACCCACGACCTTCGGCTAGGTACGCCGCTACTCTATCACTTGAGCTGTCGTGTCTTCGATCCGCTCGGACATCAACTTCCCATCTAACTTCACCTCTTGAATTTTCCCTCCTTTTTGCCATGTAAAATTAATTATTCAGAAATCGTGAGATGCGGTCTGGTATGATGTACATATTCTTTATCGTGGCAACGTTTCGATCTTTATTGAGATCATCTTCAGGGCCTGGGATTTACAAACAGTGTTTACATTTAACAAATACATGTAGGATGTGGGAAAAAGTGAATTTATACAATGCAAAAAATATTTTTAATCTTCAATCAAAGTATTTGTACTCACTCAGTGTTTGTTTTCTGTGTAATTGTGCCATTCTTACGTGTCGTGTTGAGAATGTGTGTAAAATTAATGTAAAATATGCAAATCAATTTTCGTTAATTATTTAGTCAACTATATTTTATAATTCCATTATGTTTAGTAGTCTATTGACCAAATTACTTCTTTCAGTTAATTATTCTTTTTATGTAAGTTCTTGGTTGAGATGAAAAGTCAGTGTCGCAAGCGGGATTCGAACCCACGACCTTCGGCTAAATACGCCGCTGCTCTAACCACTTGAGCTATCTTGACTTCCAGTATTAGTTTATTATATTATTATTTTATAATATTATTAACAAACACATATAATCAAAATGGAACATGTTTAAATAAACGGAAATTTAAAAAAAAAATAAACCATCGACTTTTATGGTTTAACCCTTTTGTTATTATTTTTATAGGTGTACTGCTTTTGCCATAAACTTAAATTTTTCTCGTTATATTTTCTTTTTTTGTAAATATCTCTTATTAAAGTGGCAAAGAATATTCTTAAGATAATTTGAAATTAGGCTGCCTTTTATTTATTTCTAATTTCAACGCCTTGCTGCTATCATTTTCTTTCAAATAATAACAGTCATCATCATTTGGCATCCTTTTTCCTGTAGTTGAATTAAGTCACTTTGGGTCTGATTTTCTTGGTTTATTATTTTTTTTACATATTTATATGCGGTGTGAGAAAATACAAGTCGGACGCTCTATTTTCAATGTGCCCTGATTTTCATTCTTATGGTTTTTTGGTCTTTGGTCCGGTTCATCTCAATTAATACACATAGATTGATTCTAAACAGACAAAGTTACATAAATAATTTATTGGTAAGTTAATAGGTATAGGATAAATTATCGTTTTAACCTCGATTTGACCAAAGTAGAACATGGAAGCACAACGCGTGTGTTAAAAGAGAAAGAAACGTCTTCCTATTATATGATTTCAAATGGCTAACGTAAAATTTAATGTAATTATGTTTTCTAGACCGTAGAGACATGCGGTCGTTTTACTAATGAAGTCTGCGAAGAGTCAGGCTTTGACTTTTTCTTTTTTCTCCATGTTATAAATTATAGCAATATATCATTACGAAAAAAATGATTAAACAGGTTTTTAGTTAAAAAATGATCAAATCCAAAATCTTATTATCTATGACCGCTTTGAAGATTTACCAAAGTTTGTTTCCTTTCATTTTGTCCGTTATAGCCGTCTCATTTATTTTAATTTCTTCTAGAAATTTGTGATGGCCTCTCCTGAGTTTTGGCTTTATTTCCTTGTATCTCAGGAGTTTGTTGCACACTCAAAAGCCACCTTTTGGTTACTATGACATAAATATTTCATGGTGCGGTTTCCATTGCTGTAGTGCGCATGTGTAGTGTTTCTGGCCATCATCCTCCAAGTGACTAGGAGTCTGACGGTTGTGGTGTATAACCACTACACCATCCTGGTATTTATCTATCAATTTTTGCGGCATAATCTCTGATCAATGCTGAGCAGATACTTGACTTAATGTAGAACGTTGGCTAATTGTTTTTTCATTTGATCCTTCAGTCAAGGGTTATACCTAGGTACTTATTTCTTTGGAGAAAGTAATTTCATCTTTTATAGTGGGTGCTTTGAGATTTCTGTTCCTTCTTCTTGTAAAAGATGTGAGATATCATTCAATTAAGTCAATTAAAAGTCAGTGTCACGAGCGGGATTCGAACCCACGACCTTCGGCCTGATACGCCGCTACTCGTACCATTTGAGCTATCGTGACTTCGATTCACTCGGACACTAACATCCCATCTGAACCCCACCTTTTGAATTTTCCCTCCTTTTTGCCATTTTTCAAAGCGGCGAAGACACAATAGCTCAAGTGGTAGAGTAGTAGCGTATCTAGCCTAAGGTCGTGGGTTCGAATCCCGCTCGTGACACTGAATTTTATCTCAACTAAAAACCTTAATTAATGGAAAGATATTAATTTGTCAAGCGGACCACGAAAACTAGTGAATTGGTGTGAGATATGTTTTCTTAAAGTTTATGTTTAAACCCATTTTTTAACTCCATCTTCCTACAATATTGAGGCCGTTTTGCATTTGATTTGACAGAGTGACATGGAATTTCATTTTTATGATTGCTACTAGGTCATCTGCATAACCTATTGGTATCTTAAAAAGGCCGTCATCTAATACCACAAACTTAAATCTGATACAAATTTGAATGGAGAAAATGTACTATTTAATAGTTCAGATTAATTAAAAGAAACTTCTCCCTGTAAAAGCGAATTATCTGAAATACTGAATTTCTTTTTGAACAATATTGGCTTGCTGTCACAATAGATGGCTTTTAGAGAAAAAATCTTATTTGAAGCCAAATTGGATAAGCCTTCTTATGATTTGACTAGAATGTATGGTCAAATATTTCATAAGACAGGCAGATATGACAGGATGAAAAACATAACATGAAGAAGCTACCTTCCACGAGTCGGACTGTACGGGTGAGAGACTCTTTTTGAGTTATTAGTGGCAAATTACTACATCCCATGGTACTCTTTAAGACAAATTACCCAATGCGGACCATTAATATTTCTTATCCTCTCTGGCTAAAGTCGAGTCTACTTTGGATTCCGAAGGCGCTCGTTTGTAAATCCCATTCGGTTTTACTTTCTATATCGGGCCGGTATAAAATTCTCCGTTGGCCCATTTCTCATGGGAGGAACGTTTCTCTGACTAATTGAGTTCAAAGTGGAATCCTAAAGAATATTTCGTTTGTTCCTTAATTTCGTTCACGCCGATTATATGTAGGTCGTGAAGCTGATAAACAGACAATGCGATCCTGACTTTCCACTTCTTTCTCTCTTTCTACGTTTGACTATCCTGAAATGTTGACAGTTTGTCGTTTGAGTAAATTGAAAAGGTCAGCCGTTTTCAAAAGTAGACAAGCCATAGGCAAAACTAGTCGATTTCGACATTCTTTTACTCAGCATTTTCCTCGATTGTTAATTTAATTAGTTTTCTGTCGTGAAAAAGCGTTTTAGAACATTGGAAAAACTTTTTACTAGTATCATCCATCACGAAGAATTGGACTCGACTTGAAGGGGGAAAAACAGAAAATCAGCATTTTAAGATAGTTTGAAAACTTTTTATAGTTTCCTCCATCACGAAGAATTAGACTCGACATGAAGGAAAAAAACAGAAATTCAGCATTTTAACAGTTTGAAAACTTTTTAATAGTTCCTCCATCACGAAGAATTATACTCGACCTGAAGGAAAGAAAACAGAAATTCAGCGTTTTAAAAAATTTGCAAAACTTTTTATTAGTTCCTCCGTCACGAAGAATTGTACTCGACCTGAAGAAAGAAAAAAATTCAGCGTTTTAAAAAATTTGCAAAACTTTTTATTAGTTCCTCCATCACGAAGAATTATACTCGACCTGAAGGAAAAAAACAGAAGAAATTCAGCGTTTTAACAGATTTTCAAAATCTTATATTAGTTTTCTCCATTACGAAGAATTAAACTCGACTTGAAGGAAAAAAAAAAAAAGAAATTCAGCGTTTTAACAGATTTTCAAAATCTTATATTAGTTTTCTCCATTTCGAAGAATTAAACTCGACTTGAAGGAAAAAACAAAACAAAATAAATTCAGCGTTTTAACAGATTTTCAAAATCTTATATTAGTTTCCTCCATTACGAAGAATAAACTCGACCTGAAGAAAACAAACCAGAAATTCAGCGTTTTAACAAATTTTCAAAATCTTATATTAGTTTCCTCCATAACGAAGTATTCGACGTGAAGGAAAAAACAGAAATTGAGCGTTTTTGCAATTTACAAAACTTTTTATTAATTTTAGTTCATTAGTTTAATAGAAAAATTACACTCGTTCACATTTTTCCAAATCCATTTTTCGTTACAAAATATCTACGAAACCGCCTCATCGATCGAATTTTCCAGAACGTAAACATTATCCTTTTCAAAAGTTAATAATACTGCAACATTGGTAATAATAAAATATGGACATTTTGATCGGTATATCTCTGAAAACATTCGGTCAGAAACTGTTGACCAAAATGTACCAATTTATTTGTGAGAAATCGTGTAATCTCATATCTTTATCATCCTTAACACAGAAAAAATTCACTCCAAGGTCAAACCGAACGCTTCTATTTATTTGTTTATTTTCCATGATAACTAGGTACAAAAATGTATAGTGGACAAAAAAGGTAAAAACAACATTAATAACTGGCCGACGAACGTAATGATCGTTACATAGCCCAATTGTGTATGTTGCGCTCTACCATCCTCGAAAGTCTATGGTTTAAGGCCAATGGGAGTTTCGATCCAGGATTGGTCGACTGCTATGTACTACGGCTATAGACGATCCATCGCACACCGCATAGTCATTTATCAGCTTCATTGATAGCTAGTCAAATCCAAACGAGTAAGTTCTAAAACAGTCATCAGATTGCTTGAGGCTGAGTCTCTGGATTAGGCTAGTCTCTGGACATCCCGCATCAGGATCTACCCGAGAACCATCGAATACAAAGGCTACAATTCGTAATATAGCATCATTCTTGGACTCTTGAACAAAAGGAAGACAAAAGGAAGGATCTCTTTCTGCTGACCGGGACATTGTGAAAACGCTTAGCTACAAGTGCCATGCTTGAGTCCCTTTTCAAAGATGGTTTTGATGAGGTGGAATCCAAGCACGTACCGAACTGATTATCACAAAATGGAGGTTTTGACCGCCTGAGGGGTATTGAGGTTCTTCTGCTCCATTTATCGGAAACGTCATGATAATTCTCGACCGCATGTAGCTCGTGTTGTCACCCATTACTTAGAGGATGTAGGGATCTCCTGTCATAAATTCCGTAGAACACTCATGGGACATGATAAAGAGTCTGGTTGGACATCGTTCTCCGCCACTAACAAGCGTTGAACAGGTTGAAATCGCTCTTTTTGAAGAATGGGATCCTGTTTTACAAGACGAACTCCGATCGCTTGTTTACTCTGCCGAAGAGCCTCTCCGCGAGGCCAGGGATTTTTTCTTCAATATCTTGCGTTTTCTTTTGATGTACTGCATAATGAATGTTTTCTTTTCATATATCTTAGTACTAGTTTTAACTACAAGACATGTGTTGACAGAAGATTTCACTCTCAATTGATAACCCCGAATACTTTTTGGTCTTTTTTGTTGTATCAGATTTCTTGATGTCTTCTCAGTCCTGGATGTCCAACGGTTAAAAAAAAATCTTGAGAATTGTGTCAGCGCCAAGAAAGTTTTTCGGTCGTTTAATGGTCTACCAACGTGCTCAGCATTTTTCGCGAAATTGGAGACTGTGGTTGTCGGAATTTATCCAGGTGTTGTCAATTTCTGTAGGATTTCAGCTTTTGTAGTGAAACAGTGAAATGATAATATACGAATTTAAAAAAAAATGTAATAAAAGCAACTAGTACTATTTGCATTACTTAATTTTAAATACTGTCATATGACTGTCCAGAGTGGGGAGTCATCCCCCTGTTACAATTACTCGAATCTGTTCCATTGATGTACCTAGACTGAACAATTTATAAAATAATGCTTTTCTTTCGGGAGACTCCAAGGCGGATTTAAAATCAACAAACAACACGTTTTTTACGTGTTATTTCTTCTTTGATCTTTACAATATTTAGCAGATTAAACATGCTATCGACCGTGCTATAACCTTTGCGAAAACTCGCTTGGAACTGACCTAATTTATTATTTTCTTCAACCCAATTTTTTCAATCTATTCAAAGTAAGACGTACAAAGGTTGTTGCTATCGGGTCTGCGAAGGAAATCCAACATTTTATTTGAATAGTTTCCCCATTTCTGGATAATATCCAAGGCGTAAAGGTCTATTGAATAAATAATTACGTCTTTAGTTAAACGACACTAAGAATTGGAAAGTTTACGGTGTCACAGATGTCAAGTTGAAAGTAATTCTAATTTTTCCTTTTAAAGTCAAGTTCCAAATTAATACCGGCATAAAAACCCCATGAAGTCAACTTTTATCGCAGCCCGAGGGCGGAGCACGTTCATGGGTGAGCGCGACCCCGGGACATCAGGGAAAATTCAACTTTTAATGGGATTTGTTTACTTTTTATAAACTGGGATGCAACATCTGCTAGAAACATGGGTTGACTGGGCACAGTGTAACTTTACAGTTGGCGTAAACAATTTTAATTAAGTGACGTATTTTTATGTAGGAAATTATTTTGAACGTCTTCAAAGTCATTTAGACTCACTTTCAATTCAAAGTTGGTCACGAAAAATAACTAATGATGAATATTGACTATATTACTCAAAACCCATTTATGTCTTTCGGCAAGTATAATTATAAACCTTGAGAAAATGATTAAATAATTATTTATTTCTCTGTATCAATTACCCCACGGTTAAGCGGGGAACACACGCGACGCAACGCAACGCGGCGTGACCCGACGGCTTGCCTCGTTTTGTTAGGGTTTGACAGCTGTTGGTCAAGCGCANTTTCCTCTGTTTTAATATGGTTTACATTAAAATAAGCGTGTTGTAATAAACATAACGACAAAAATACATATAGTTTGAAATAAAAATATGATTGTCCGGTCCTTTTGTTTTCGACGTACTCGACGAAAATCTGGACAGTGGGGAACTTGTTGCATAGAATTGGGTGCGTGGCATCGAGCAGATGTGCATGGGGTAACTCCATCTTATGGACAATTGGACATTGGATTTACGTCGGGTGGTTTCGGATCACGTCGCGTTGCGTTGCGTCGGGTGTGTTCCCCGCTGGATTGTAGCGAAGTTTCTCTCGCGTGTCCCGTTTCTTCAGCATGCCTTTGTGAAGAACAATGAATGAAAGGACTACATTTCCTATTAAACTGTGTGGTTTTAAATTAATTTATTATTATAAAAACGCCAGCAGAGTTTACTATGAACGGGCTTATTAAAGGTAAGTCTTGCATGAAAGTCGAGAAGGATGGAAATTGGCTTTCGTTTTTGAGGGGCATTTTATTGAACTATTGTCCGCTCGAGGGCTGTAGTTTAGTTAAAGACGCTTCATTTATTCTTTTTTATTACCACTGAAGCTTCCCTCTCCAAGAGAAACTCTGGATTCTCCTAGAAACCGTTGATTATCGGATTATTCGACTTTTACATCAAAAGGCCGACAATCGGCTGTAATTAATAGCCTTTTGCGGGGTACCAATGATGCTCGTAGATGCCGAGTAAAAAAAAAGAAAAAAATTAGGCCAGCGCCTAGAATTTTGTTTTCTGGAGCTAAACGGACGAGGTCTCTTCTCGTGATGGCTTTGTACCATCTGCATCAAGGAAAACTCCCTTCATTTGTGTTTAGATCTTTAACAAAGATTAAATTGGCTTTCATTTATCCTTGATGATGATGTAGGATACTAGGGAGTTTTTTCCCCAAGCATTGAAGGCTTATTGTACTTTTCTAGTTCCTTATTAGTCTGTCGATTTAAACTTTTTTTAAGGGGGCCGCGGTGTCCGAGTGGGTAAAGCGTCAGACTCTCGGCTGGTAGATCCCGCGGTCGTGGGTTCGATCCCCACCGTCGCCTCTGGACTTTTCTGACCGCCTAAGGAGGACCGGTGGCCGCAATTGAAAGAAATTGACACGGCACTCATCAATGGAAGGAGCGGGATCAGATCTCAGCGACCCTGAATTTGGTCCCAACCCTCTTCAAAAATGAGTTTCTTCGATGGAAGAACAACAGTACAACGAGGGCTCAAGTTCACATTTGTGTTGCGAGTCCCCAAAATATGGAGCCAGGGATAAAGTACAATAAGCTGTACAGCTCACTGCAGTGCTCAGGGAGAAAACAAAATTCACTAGGTCATTGAAAGTCGTTGCTACCATTCCCTGGGTTTTCTTTGTATCCTAGGTTATGTCTCCATTGAGTGGTTGCTTCGCGTGGCTGTTTTCTCCTTCTTATTGAATAATGTACAAATGGGGTCATCATTGAATACATGCTATGTAGGTGTTTTCTGAGATGCCAGTGACCGGGAAATAGTCCCATCATCCTCTGTGTTTAACCTTCTCAAACTGTAGCAGTGAGTTGGTGAGGTTTGTTTAGCATAGATTTACATTTTCTAGCATCTCTAGAGTTTATCCACTAATTTTGTCTTTTTTGGAGCCATTCTGTGATTGAGGATTCTATGTTTAGTTTCGTTGTCCCAAGGAAGGACTATTTTCGTTACCCCAAATTTTCTTGTGTCCTGATACCCATGAATCATCCATGTGATTTTTTTCATATACTAATGCTTTAATAGCTGCTTGGCTATCCGATGCCGTAAAAATTTTTTGCCAGTGTAAATTCTTTGTAAGGTTCTTCAAAGATTTTCTAAGACACAAGCATTGATGGTATTTCAGCTTGAAAGAGTGAGGTGTACTTTCCTAATGATTTTGATTGCTTGTGTTTTGATATTGTACATCAAATGCCTGATTCGGTGCCTTCTTGTGTTTTGGAGCCATCTGCTTACCATATCCGTAAACGGATGTTCTCCTGAATTCTTATTCTCATTTTTAATCTGTGGAAACTTAGGATGTTGTATGATGTATCGGTAACAAAAGAAAGCTACATTTTTCTTCATCAGTGTACATAAACCGTTCATATAGTTCAGGAAAAGTGAAGGGCCTAGAAGAACCTTGCCGGACCCTGAAACTGCCCTAGATAGTATGTGTCCTTAATGGTATTTATTTCCACAATAAAATGGTCTTACAATGAGACATTTCATTAATTTGTTATTTCATCTTAACTTTTCAAAAGTACGGTAAAATACACGATGTCTTAGTTATTTGTGATTATTGCTTAATGTAAGGTTTAATTGTTTAAATGCGGTAACTAGTAAATGTTTCGGTAAGTTTGACAGGTGACGGGGAACGATTTAGTCACCACATCAATAATAACAACCCTGGGGGCGATATTAAGACGACGAAATCTCTCGACACACCTGCTTTTAATATTAAAGAGATAGATCCTTCTCGGGCCAGTGTGTTTGCTTTTGCATTACCGAAAAATTCCCCTGGTTTTGGAAATTTTGGATGCATTAACTGGCTAGTTTTGTTGTGATTTTTTTTCATTCTTCATTTATCCTTAGATTTAAACAATTTCTCCGTCATGACGACCATCTCCAGTCCTCCGAAAGAACAACGCAGTGACTGATAGCCTCCAACTTTGCATTTATCCCTCATCTTGCTTCAGGCTTCGATCCTTTATGCTTCTTACTCATAGTGCATGGCGCGTTTTTAAATAAGCTTAACGATTTTTCGCTTCCAAAGAAATACTTTATCTTTGGTGGAGGATCGAGTTACTGCATCCAAAGGTCGGTTTATCTAATAGTAAATTATGGCTTATGCTTAGAACAATTACAACAACACCCTTATAGATAAATTTTGAGCGTTTCATTTAAGAAAAAAAGTTGCTTGGAATAAAAATATTGATAGATCTTGTTAGAATACTAATAGTATTGATGTGCTGAATTTGTTGTACTGATCTAATATTGCCAAATTGGCCTCTCACCTAATGAAGTTAGTGGGATAAATATCGTTGGCGTTGAGTCATTGGGAGAACGAGTGACTCACATGACCCAGTACGCGCACGCAAACCCGTTGTAAATAAGCAGAGAATCGATTTTTGCGAATTCTCTGGTTTGAAAGTCCAGTTAAAGATTGAAGGCCCGCTCCAAAAGTTCATTCGGACCGTACTAATCTACCGACGACGTTAATCCGGGAGTCGTGGAGTGTCTGGTGAGTTTGTCGAGTTCGGCGGATTAGCCTCGGGCCGGTTGGAAAACATCGTCTTTTATGGAATGCGACGTATTAAGGTGAAGGTGAACAGACGGAGTATGACTTTCGACCACATTTCACAACAAACAATTTTCGAATAGATTTTCGTCCATCGAACTCTAGAACAAACGGAACTCCGTGAAAGCGAATAAAAAAATTTCTCGTCATCGAGTGGGCTCAAATGGCAAAGATATCGGCTTTCAACCTTCATCGAATGTCATCGATAAAGACACGTGACCCATTCAAAAACCTAGTCTATCCTTGAAAAATTATCTCCCGAGAAAGCCTACCGGCTGTAAACATTCTGAGCTCAATTTCACTTAACATCAAGCTAAAAGTATTTTACATTCTTCTACTTACTCCCTTCAGTCTCTAATAGAATAGAAAATTAAATCTGTCTCGAACTGAAATAATAATAGTTTCATAGTCCTAATTAAATTGATAATTTCTCAAAAGCTTGACGAAGGTAGTGTTTTCTTAGCTTTCAATTTAGATTACATCCTAATTTTTTATTAAAAAATTATAATATCAAAGGCTGTCATCAATTATAATAAGATACTTTTTAATTAACTTCATCTTTTTTTGTTAGTTGTGTTTTTTAATTAAATTCATGTAGGGAAGAGTCATGAACGTATCAAACATTTTTTTTTTAAATTCCGCTTGGACTATTTTTCTCTACCCTCATGAGTTTATGGTGGCAGTGGTTTTCCTTCAATTTTTCATCCCGTGTATTGGCAACAGTGATTTTTAGGCGCCAATGTAAAATCTCCATACTTGGAATCTATCTCCAACCTCTGCATCTTTTATTGATTGTTATATTTTCCAAGCATAAATTTTTAATAATTTAAACTTTTTTCGAACAAAGTTGCTTCAGAGCCATGCCAACTTTTAACAATTTCGTTTAAGGTTAGCAGGAAATCCCGGGAATTTAGGACCGGTGCAGTGTTGCTCCTGCTCTATGTCTGTCCGTGTATTGGCAACACTGATATATTTGGCGGCCAACTCACGGGATTTCCCGCTAACCTTTTATTTTCATGAAGTACAACAAATACGGGAAGGGCAATAACGAGTTTTTAATTCCTTCTAACTGGTATGTTTACAGAAAGAATGTTCCAGTTAAATATTATCTTCAAAACACATGGGTCTATGATGAAAGAACACATCCTGTGAAACTGTCTTGCACAGCTATGAATAGATCATAGTACCAGAGAAAACCATTCTTGATCTTTTTTTACAGCCCTTGATACCATTCCTTGAGAAGAATTATTATTTCATAAAAAAACCGAAAATCTTTCAGGAAATTGATAAGATCGGCATATTACACGAATGTTCATGTTATAAAGGGATTATCCCGACCTACATTACAAGATAAAATAGTACAGAATATTCAGGGGTGTTGTATCTAGCTCTTTGTTTCATAGATACAACAGCCTTTTCCTAGCTATTGTAGGGCAGTTACATAGTTTATTTTCTGTTGTCTGTTTCTTCTATACATATCGACGTTGGTTGGTCATCGGTTGAATGTTCCGGTTTTATAATGGGATTTTATTTGACAATGTCGAGTAGGTTTTCTTCTTTCTCCCCATTGGGCTAGGTTTTGCGAGTAGTTTTTTCAAATAGTCAATTTACCAGTTATTTTTTAATGTGGCTATAGAGTTTATGCCAAAAACCGCAAAATGTATTTGAACCTATGAGCTGTTCGAGGCCCCTTTCAAGCGAGCATGTCTCCTGTGTCGTCTGACATTCTTTCATGACCTTGTACAACCGTTTACAATCTCGGTGTGACAATTTCAAACAAAGAAAGTTGGAGAAAGATCCTACGTCTGGGTATAAAAGTAAAAATTGCTAGGCCACGGTAAGGACTGCTGACCTATTGAGGGACCGGTCCCGCTTCCCTCGACGGAATTCTCACCCAGTGTTAAAACAATCAGCAAACGAAAGTGGAAGCCTAAAATCCGATCATCTCTATTTATCTAACCCAAACGATTTGTATTTGAGAAGTACACTTTCACCCTTTTCAGGCGGCCCTTTTGATAAATTGCCGCTGTCTTTTCTCAGGAGGTTTTCCTACAAATGGAAACCTTTGTACACAGGATGAACCTTCAACCTTCGCATTTATTCTCCGTCGGAGAGTTCAAATCAAAACAAATGTCTTTATTTCTCCATAATGTAAAATCAGTCTACAAAATATCTATTCTTATGCTTATTTATGAACAAATTGTTTATTTAAAATATTTCTTTAGTTCGAATCTTCTTTTCAATTATTAAAATTAAGGTAATCAGTAGTCAATGAATACATCCAAAATTTCCAAAACCTGGAGAAACACAACAACCTGATATCACCTTGGGTACCAGGACATAAGGAAATTTTGAGTAACGAAAAAGCAAGCGCTCCTGGCCAGAGGGTGTTCTGCAATGTCATATGGCTTGAAACTATTCTGGGAGGAACAACTTCACAGAATGGAAGCATAATAGGCAAAGGGAGAATAGATAAACGATGGGCAGTAAACTTATGTTAAAATTACCTTCACCAAGACTGGCATACTCACTGCTACAGTTAGAGAAGGTTAAACTCAGAGGAGTGATAGGACTATATACTGGTCAGATGCATTTGAGGCATTTACACAACAATGGTATGGTCAATGAAGGCCTCATTTGTAGCTTATGGAATGGAAATATAAAAACAACCTCTCATGGAGAGATAACCTAGGGACCAGAAGATCTGGAAAAAGAACTGCATCAATGACTGCCAATGACCTACCTACTCACTGCTATTGTTAGGGAGGGCTAAACTCAGAGGAGTGATAGGACTGGTCAGCGGCATTTGAGGCAATTACACAACAATGGTATAGTCATTGATGGCCTCTTTTGTAGGCTATGGAATGGAAATATAAAAACCACCCATGGAGACATAACCTAGTGACCAGAAGATCTGAGAAAAAGATCTGCATCAATGACTGCCAATGACCTACCTACTCACTTCTACTGTTAGGGAGGGCTAAACTCAGAGGGTTTATATGACTATTTATCGGTCACTGACGTCTTGGAAAACGTGTACACAACATGAGTGTATTTAACGAAGACCATGGCCACATTTAGTTACCACGTTACGCTAGATGCCACTACCGCTTATGGAATGTTCTCGCCCTCCACTCTGCAGCCAGAGTAGAGCCCTTTCGGGTATAAGAATGGGCACTGCCCGGTGACTTCGGACTCGATTCCTCAACGAGGTCTCATTAATCACTAATGGAACGCTGTCATCGACAACGTCGACAGCAAGGGTACTCGCAGCATTAGCCCGATTCTTGCCTTCTCAACACACCTGGCTTGGCTAAAAACTGCTCTTCTCGGCTAATTGCTGCCTTAGTACCTTCAGCCACTGCGGAGTCAACCGACTCACGGCCCACGGAACTCAGCCAACGGTTCATTCAGTCACAGACCATCACCAACTGCACCACACACACGTCTCGGCCTGGATTCATCGTCTCAACGCTACGAATCAACACCGGTCCTTTCCAGGGCCATCAAAACTCCCAGTTACTACAACCCCGTTTGAGAAAACAGCCACGCAAAGCAACACTCAATGGAGACATAATCTGGGATACAAAGAAAACCCAGTGAAGGTAGCAATGACTTTCAGTTACCTATTACTCCTTAAAAGAAGGATTAAATCGACAGACTGAACTAAGGAACTACGAAAGTACAATATATCAGAAGGTTACAGTGCTTGGGGAATATAAAATTCCCACTCACTAGTGTACTTCATCATTAAGGTAATCAAAATTAAGAAATACCCATTAATTTTGAGATGTCTATGTCTCCTCCCTCTCATTAAAATTTTATTATCTTTAATATTAATAAGGTCTTCTTGTGACAATTGGTGTTTTATAATTTGTTTCTCTTATCCTTGAGTAAACAATTGTTTAAACCTAGTTTGGCTGTTTCGGATCATTTTGAGTTTAATGACGGCCGTCTGAAGATCGGAAACGATTATCATTACCCCACAAACCAGATAAGGAAATTTTACATTCAGATTGTTTAAATTACAAATTACAAGTAATTTGCTACAAGAAAACCGCGCACCGGTTTGCATGTAATCGCCTTAGCCTCGGATTTCAAGTGGCGAGTAACCTTTAATCCCTTAAATTCAGATTTGATTCACTTAAGGTAACAATTTCGGCTTTTCATACTTAATATCCGCACAAATTGATCTAATTTGATAGTGAAAATCAAAGTTGGTCGTCAATTAGTTCTGTTTATATATAAACGATCTTTTAGTTTATCCTTGCCTTTCAGTGGAACGGTTCTTCCAGAGTTGTCCACGAGTAAGGGCTTACGATCAAAATCCTCAGATAGCTCATAATCAAAAAAGTTACCGGTCAGCCAGAACATAAAATGACGTGCAATCAGCGATTACAACGGTCCGCATTTATTCTGAAATGAAAGAATTCGCCAAAGTATGAGATTTAAAAATAAAACCTGATATTCTAATCTTTTTATTTTGACTTTTTTCCCCTCTCATATTCGATAACTCAGCTTCCAATAAGGCTCGAGACTTAATATCAGCTAAGTATTTTATAGAGAGTGGATAACAAAGCCCTTTCTAGTTAAACGGACTTTTAAAAAGACGAGTATGGTAAGCCGGTGTCAATAGTTGCAGACCCGAGCTCACGACCATTCCCAACTTTATTGTTCTATCACTGACCCCGTTCTCAAGAATAAGCGAGCAGCGCAACACCTGGACGGAAATTTCACTCAACAATTATAAACGAAATCGCCAATTTCGTCATAGGTCAATTTATATACGCCAGGTCAATTAACGAGGCGTAAAAGTTTCATTTTCACATCATTGTATTATCGTTTTATTGAAATCTGTTAATTGTAGTGTGATAAATGCGTAATAAAGAATCCATTTCAAAAGATACTCTGCTTTTATGACTTATAAACGGGTCAATTTTCTTTCTTTTAACGGCCAGCTGGTGAAACCAAGTCGAAAATGTCGGATGTGAAGGCCGATTTGAATTATAAAAAATGTATACAACTTTTATCCACTAGATAATTATTGGGTCCTTGAGTGCTTTTGACGTCAGCCAAAATTGTCCATCAGAAAACTGCTGGCCTTTGTACAGTTTCAAGATTTTATGAATATCCACAAACTTTCCATGCAAGATGTAATGTAAAAACTAAGAATTGCTATTGAGATATTTGGGTTTCGATATTATAATAAACTTAGAGTTAGTTGAACTTCAAACCAAATATGTTGTGTAGCGGTTTTACCAAATTTCACGTGGTTCTGCCCTTAAATTTCATTAACCCTTTATGGCCTAACGTTGTCTTAGAGAAATAATAATTTTAGCAATTTTGTTACAAGGTTGGAGGAAAATCCCGTGAGTTTAGATTGGCGCCAAATAAATCAGTGTTGCCAATACGCAAGCAGAACCAGAGCAGGAACAACACTCCGCCACCCCTAATTTTGGCGTGGCTCTGAACCAACTTTGGACAAGAAAGGGTTAAATAATAAACTTTATATGAAGAATTTTAAGTTTGCCAACATAACAATCAATAAAAGATAATCGAAAATAGAAGATTCCAAGGTGGAGATTTTAGATTGGCGCCAAAAGAATCAGGCTGCCAATTCGCGGGATGAAAAATTGAAGGAAATACACTGCTCTCGTCCTAAACTTTAACTAGGATTAGCTAAGCTTTACCAAATTTGCTAAATTAGGCAAGGAAGAAATAAAGACTAATTAAAAGAATATTCATTATTTATTTATGAGCCTTATAAGCTTATTTGATGCTAAGTTTAATTATATCTAATCCCTCCAGGCAAACTTATTTGCCCTACTTCCATAATGCGATTTTTTTTCAGTCCTACCTGATTCATTTTGATTTAATCTTGATTTCTTTTATATTGTTTTGCAATGATCAAAATAAGATAGGCAATGGAAGCAAAAAGAAAAGATCAGGTGTGTAGGCTGTGCTCCTTGTACAATACAATGTATAATAAATATGTATGTCGGGATGAAAGATAAGTATTTCGCTTTCTTTTTTTATTTATTGATTTTACAAAGGGAAAATTTAGAAGTTGGATTGCGTTAGAATATTCGTCTACAATGTTTCAGGCAATTAGTTATTGCAGTTGAAGTTATCTTGAGCATATCTGCATTGGACTTTTTTTTTTCTTTTTTTTCCAAAACAAATTGTGCATTTGGCCATGATCAGGTGTAGAAGGACGACCGGAATGCTTTACGCCTTTTAGGTCGGTATTCCTCCATATGAAGGTATAATTCAATTACATACCTGTTGCCTCATATGGGTTCACATAGTCGTCCTTATAGATCCTACAAATTTTTGTTGTCATTTGAGCAATTTTTTCCCTATTTTGTTAGAAGCAAACAGTAGTAACTATTTCAATTAATAAAGGTTTTTAGTTAAAAAAGTTAGTGTTACGAGCGGGATTCGAACCCACGACCTTCGGCTGAATACGCCGCTGCTCTACCACTTGAGCTATCGTGACTTCGATCCTCTCGGACACCAACTTCCTATCTCAACCCCACCTTTTGAATTTTCCCTCCTTTTTGCCATCTTTCATTTTATCTCAACTAAAAACGTTTATTAATTGAAATATATTAATTGGTCAAGCTGTCCACTGAAACTAGTGAATTTAAATAGTAACTATGTCCATTTTTATAAACATAAATCAGTAGTTTAAAAAAAGGTGAGATTTTATCAACTTTTAAACTTATAACGTTCAAAATGTGTGCATTTTGCTATAATTATCTTTGTATTGAATCAACTTTTCATTGGTCTTGACACAAATTGTCATAATAAAATTCATTTTCTTGTCCAGAAATGGTGAAGGCTCAAAAAGTGAAAAATAGTTTTTTGTTTTAATTCGCCTATTCGTCGATGATGAAGCAGGTGTGATTAACAGGCAAACTAAGACTGATTCGTTGACTCTCCCTACTTACAAACTGGGTGCTACTAACATACTAAAGTGACCCAATAAACAAATAAATGAGAAGACCTACTGAAGGTGGTGAGAAGCCGAACAACTAAATTTCTCTGAAAGGACGATCAATTTTAGATTCAAGGAGGGAAAATTCAAAAGGTGCGGTTGTGATGGGAAGTTCGAGTGGATCGAGGTCACGATAGTTCAAGTGGTAGAGCAGCGGCGTATCTAGCCGAAGATCGTGGTTCGAATCTCGCTCTTCACACTTTCTTTTTTATCTCAACAAAAAACTTTAATTAATTGAAAGATCAATTTTAGTTTGATGTGAATTGTTTGGTCTGGATTATCTTCTTTTTCTTCATAATTCATTTGGATTTAGTCTTGGGATCCGCCTATCCTCGCTGTTTTGGTCTGCCTGACGCGTTTCGGTTCCTCGCCTACTTCAGCCATGGGAGAACGAATATTAACATAAATAAACCACTTCAGTTCTGCTTCTTTTTGATGTGGTTTCTAATTTATGTTAAAATTAATTGATTGATAGAAATAGACTTTTTAATATGAAAATAAAAGATAGGAAAATGCCAAGAAAAAAGACCAGAGGTGTTAATAATTCATTGAAAATGTGAGAAGTATGAATGCGTGAAATAGAAAGGTAACAAATGCCATAAATCAAATATAATTTTTTCGTTAGCGTGTGAAACGAAATTCAATAACTCATGGCCAATGTCACTGCCAAAGCCCCCGGGGATTCCAGTTTTTGAATCGGCCCGGCAAAAATGTCAGTTACATCCAATAAACAAATGGGCAGTCGGTTAATAATAATATGTTAGAACTATAAGTTGGCCTGTTGAAAGTGAAATAGCCGAAGGGTGTGGAGGCAAATCAAGGCCAGACGCGGTGTCTCTCTTGACCCGTTAACAAAGTCAAAAACCAACTTCCACCCTCCAGCAGCCTCTTGACAACTTTCTTCGCTAACGATCCCAAGACGGAAAAACAGCTCGATGCCCGTTTGAGATAAGCTAGCCGCTCCTAGACGCATTTCAAGCCCTAGTTTTATAGATCTGCCGGAAAGAGAAATTAGTCTGGAATTTATGAAATTGACAAGCCACCCATTCCGAAAATGCATCAGGCCTCCTATAAACATTAGCAGTGGTGATATATATATCAAACCGGTATGATTTGTATTCCAAGTGGGTTTACCATTGCAACCCCCTTCCAAGGTAAAAAGTCTAAACTTAAATAACGATTCACTATATTTTTATCGTGCTGATTTTTCAAAATTACACATTTTAAACACAAACTTAATTTTTTTTTAGAAACATGAAATATTTCTGCCTTTGTCCCCTTCTTCTCCCCTCAATGGCAACATAGGACTTAATTTGAACTTAAATTTTCACAATAATACACGAGCAGAGTTTGAAAAGCTAAACTGTACATTTTAGTTGCGCGTTTCATTCAGTTGTGCAATAAATCTAGTTTATTGTTGATTGTTAGTCAAGAAGTCTGCTAGGGTCCTGGCACGCCTTTTAGATGCAAAGCATTAGCCCTTCCCTGGCCGACTCCTTCATGGGACTACATCTATTTTTCGCCTTCCGATTGCGATTTGTCTGGCAACTTTTGATTAGAAGGATGCGCTGGATGTTGGATGGATTGTCAGGATCGAATAGTTCGGCTCAGTATCTCCAATTCGTCAAAAGTCTTGTATAAGGTTAGTTTAGTTTTGACGGTCAAAACAGACTAGGGTCCAAGAAGTCTTCATAGTTGTCCAAGTACGCTAAGTTGTTGTCCCTTAACCTTTTATGGCCTAATGTTGTCTTAGAGGACGGACCTTAGCAATTTTCTTAAAGGTTATCGGGAAATCCAGTGAGTTCAGATTTGCGCCAAATAGATCAGTGTTGCCAACACAGGCAGAAACTGTATAGGAACAACACTGCTCCCAACCTAAACTCACGGGATTTTCTGTTGACCTCAAACAAAATGTTTGCATTGTTATGAAGAAACTTAAGAATGGGTTAAATCATAAACTGTATTTGAAAAATTTTATGTTTAGGAAATATAATAATCGATACAAAAAGATGGAGTGATCAGGTGAAGAGACATATTGGAGATAGAAGATTCCAAGATGGAGATTTTAGATTAACGCCAAATAATTCAGTGTTGCACATGCCCTAAGCTCATGTGATTACCTAAGGTTTATTGTATTTGCTAAATTCGTTGCCAAACGGCCCAGCGCCTTGGTGATTCCACGTCAGCCTGCTTTGGCAGATTCCTATTGGTACACTGCCGGCTCCAAAACCGACAAGGGCCCGGGAGCTGGAGTCTTCGGGATGAAACCAAAGACCGAACTGACGTAATCCGATGTAAATATGCTCCAGTTTTCCAGTATGAAAACGTAGCGATTGAAAACTGCGTCAGGGAAATAAAAAGGCTAGGAATTCATTCTCGGAATATCTTCTCTGACAGTCAGGCAGCACTAAAGACCTTAGCTTCACGCGAATTGAAGACACTAATGACCTTGACCCTGGCACGGTCCCTCAGCACTCGGGGCATAGAGGCAACGAAAAGGTAGACATGCTGGCCAAAGAGGGGCCAACATGGACTCTCTAGGTCTTGAACCCTGTGGCTTAGAATCCTACCACAATGGAGGATGCATCTAAAAATGGATCCTTTATGAGTCCAAATCCTGATGGAAAAATACCACAGGTATGAGGCACGCAAAGAGATTCCTAGAAGAACCAGAAGACTAAGAAAACTTACAAAAGAATTGCTGAAAGGCAACAGCAACCGAACCAGGATTCTGGTTGGACTCATGACAGGACATTGCCACTTAAGAAAGCACATGCACCGGATGGGTGTACAGACAGAAGAAACACTGTACCCGGAAAAGGAGGACCGCAGAACACATTTTATGTTTCTGTGAAGGTCTATGTAGGTGCAGGTTCTTGCAACTACGTTCTGGTTGGGCTCCTGACAGGACATGGCCACTTAAGAAAGCACATGCACCGGATGGGTGTACAGACAGAAGAAACACTGTACCCGGAAAAGGAGGACCGCAGAACACATTTTATGTTTCTGTGAAGGTCTATGTAGGTGCAGGTTCTTGCAACTACGTTCTGGTTGGGCTCCTGACAGGACATGGCCACTTAAGAAAGCACATGCACCGGATGGGTGTACAGACAGAAGAAACACTGTACCAGGAAAAGGAAGACCGCAGAACACATTTTATGTTTCTGTGAAGGTCTATGTAGGTGCAGGTTCTTGCAACTACGTTCTGGTTGGACTCCTGACAGGACATGGCCACTTAAGAAAGCACACAGACAGAAGAAACACTGTACCAGGAAAAGGAAGACCGCAGAACACATTTTATGTTTCTGTGAAGGTCTATGTAGGTGCAGGTTCGTGCAACTACGACAGGAATAACCTCAAGCAAGGTCCTACACTAAGAAGCCGCTGGCAAGGCTATGGAGGCTAATCAACAACCTGAAGCTGGTCAGTCAGTGGCATTGTGGCCGCTTTTGTTTTATCCCTAACCCTATCCCTGCTTAGGCATAATATATCAAATACTTGAATTTAAGTCGACATAGATGTATTGTTGATGTACAGTGGATCGCATGACTGTTTTTCCAGTGTGAACGTACACTGAGTACATCTCATTACATTAGGTCTTGTTCTCGTCTTTTTGTTCCAGTTTTCGGTAAGCTTAAGCGTACTTGGATAGTATTCGAGCTATAGGAGAAAAATGATTTTTATTTGTCTTAGCAAGACTGTTTTAATATCTATTATTCTGGATTTTAGGGATTGTTCGCACCTGCTAAAACTCGTTAACGTGATAAATGACCTGCTAAAATTGTAAAACTATAATCTGTTGAAAATAGGTTTTAATTAAACCACTTTAATTGGCCCACTGTTTAGAGAACGGAGCCGAGTTTCTCTTGCATGTCCCGTTTGTTCAGAACGCCCTTGGTTCTCGAGAGTAGTCATGAAAATTAGATTATTCTAAACTATTTCCCGTCGTATTGTTTGCAAATTTATATATGCACGTTTATATGCGAAATTTACCTCTATCGGGAGCTCGGCCGGATTGCAAAACTTTTGCAAGACAAATCTATCGTAAAATAAATTAGCAAACTATCGAAACAGTGCAAATAGCGCTCGTGTAATCGGTGTAAACGATTTTGACCTTCGCGGCCAAAGCATATTAAACAATTTGCACAATTTTTTTCCCTAATTGGTCCCACACATAAGTTTTACATAAGAGTCATCAGTCACATTTTGGTCGGTCTGAAATTTGCCGGGTTTGTCAGGCGGGCTTCTTCCTTCCTTTTGACTCAGAGGTAGACCTCAAATTCATTTTTTTTAGCAGTATGGAATTTAGCCTTAAAATCTGTATGAAAAAATAGAATATTCTCTACTATTATTAGAGTTAGCAATATTGTGGAAAAGGGGTTGACCAAGCCACTTGTTAATTCTTTTCGATCTTTTCGACGCACTTTTAAACGGCTCTTTCGTGATACTATGGCAAAAGTAGACATTAATTATAATCAAAAATTAGAAAACGAAAATTTTCAGTTCCCAAAGAAGTGAGAGCTTTTTAAAAAGTCTCTATCCACAAGGGAACAATGAGTATGTGAAAACGGTAGTAATTAATTGCGGTCAGTCGTTTACGAAAGATTACATTTTTTAAGTGTTCATCCATTAGTTTGAAATTACAACAGTTAACAGAACTTCTGAATAATATTACTCACTTGATAAGTAAAGTGAACCAAAAATGGCCCATTGGATATATAAGGCGGAACAGAAGGCTCACTAATTCCGGTGGACCAAAGCTCAAAAACATACTACCCAAAAATTATGCCGCCTATAAAAATCGGCAAAGCTAACATCAAAATGAAAACCCCGTCAATTGCACTAGTAAATCTGCTAAATCAACCTTCATTGGAAATTATTCACGCCGAAGCGTCGAAAACCTCATTTAAGCTGCAGAAACATTCAAGTGAAATGGGGCTAAATATTTCAGACAGATTATTCTATACTAAATACAGAAAAACGAAAACAGGAACAACAATACAGAATTTATAAAACTCAACTTTAACCTAATAAAACAGCCACCCCAAAAAATCACCTAAAAATCAAACAAAACAACAACCAAGACAGAAAGATTACGTTGAATTTTTTTGCCTTTTTTTATTAAAGTCAACTTCAAAAGCTATAAAATTCAACTTTAACCTAATAAAAAAGCAAAAGATAAAAAATCAACGTAAAAATCAAACAAAACAACAACCAAGCCAGAAAGATTACGTTGAATTTTTTTGCCTTTTTTATTAAAGTTAACTTCAAAAGTTATAAAATTCAACTTTAACCTAATAAAAAAGCATAAGATAAAAAATCAACGTAAAAATCAAACAAAACAACAACCAAGACAGAAAGATTACGTTGATTTTTTTTTGCCTTTTTTTATTAGATTAAAGTTAACTTCAGAAGTTATACAACCCAACTTTAACCCAATAAAAAAGCAAAAAAAATTAAAAGTAAAAATCCAACAAAAAAACAACCAAGGCAGAAAGATTACGTTGATTTTTTTGCCTTTTTTATTAGGTTAAAGTTAACTTCAGAAGTTATAAAACCCAATTTTAACCTAATAAAAAAAAATCAACGTACAAATCCAACAAAACAAAAAACAACAACCAAGCCAGAAATATGAAGTTTACTTTTTTTGTCATTTTTTTTATTAGATTAAAGTTAACTTCAGAAGTTATAAAATTCAACTTTAACCTAATAAAAAAGCAAAAAAAAATCACCTAAAAATCAAACAAAACAACAACCAAGCCAGAAAGATTACGTTGATTTTTTTTGCCAAATCAAACAAAACAACAACCAAGCCAGAAAGATTACGTTGATTTTTTTTGCCTTTGTTATTAAATTAAAGTTAACTTCAGAAGTTAATAAAATTAAACTTTAACCTAATAAAAAAGCAAAAGAAAAAAAAAATCAACGTAAAAATCCAACAAAACATCAACCAAGCCAGAAATATGACGTTAATTTTTTTTGTCCTTTTTATCAGGTTATTTATTTATGTTAACTTTAGAAATTATAAAACACTACTATAACCTAATAAAAAGGCAAAAGAAAAAAAATCAACCTAAAAATCCAACAAAATAAAAACCAAAGCAGAATTATTACGTTGATTTTTTTCTTTGTTCTTTCTATTAGGTTAAAGATAACTTCAGAAGTTGTAAAACACTACTTTAATTTAACAACAAAAAAAAAATCAACGTATTATTTCTGCTTTGGTGGTTCACTATGTTTATTGCCCCTTTTTGTGTATTTTATTTGATTTTTACGTAAACTTTATCTTTTTCGTGTCCTGTTTTATTAGGTTAAAGTTTGATGTGACAACTTCTGTATTGTTTTTTTTTCTGTCTTTCCTTAGTGTAGATATTTTGTTCGATTTTTATTTTTTGGTTGTTTGCTATGTTTATTGTCTCTTTTTTATGTATTTTTCCATTACTGTGCTGGTTGAAAAACCCAACTTTAACCTAATAAAGCACACAAAAAAGAAAATTCAACGGAAAAATAGTGAATTACTAAAGCAGAAATGTTAGGTTGATTTTTTCTTTTTTATTAGGTAGATGAGGTCACAAATTTAGTTTTCTTTTACAAATTTTAAATTTTGCAGTTTTTGATATACATTGTCAACTATTAACTTGCAAGTTCTAGAAAGGTGCCTTCTTAAAGGAAATTCGTCTTTTCAATATTTGTATTTGGATTTTCCCAAAAATGAATAGTTCAAGGTCTACGAGTAGATTTGTAAGAAATAATCGTAGATAGTTGAAATAACATAAAATGTTGAATATATGCGAAAGAGTTGAGAATCGGATCATGGTTCATACGAAATTTTTTGTTGCATTTGAGGTGTTGAAGCACCTGACGAACTTTCTCATAGCGAATCAGGTCTTATGTTTGTCATAGGTCGTGAATCGTGCAAGAAAAATCTACCCATGCTTCGAATTTATGTTTTTAAAATAAATTTCTTTTTTCATTAAAATTATAATATATATGTATATATATTTTTAGAAATCACTAGTGTAATAATTTTGTTTCTATCTCATTTTCATAATTTATCGAAGATGTTAACGGAATTTAGCGTGAAATCTCTAATTCGATGGGAGATGGTACACCATGTGGGTTTGATGGGTTAACCCCCGCCGAAAAAGGCAAGAGAAAGAAAGCGGGGTGAGGGTAGTCTCGCCGTGTCGCACCGGATTCCCCTGATCAGACGAAACGGCGTGAAAGGCTCGTCAGATCCCCGGCCGGGGCCGCGTGCGATCTTCCCTCGGTGAAATAAACGCGATACGCGTGCCGGTGAAAGAGACGAGAAGGGCGGAGGCCCGGTGAGCCGTCAACTCTCTAAAAACCCCGAAGTCGGTGGAGGGAGCCGGCGAAGAAGCCTCTCCCGTCAGTAGACGAGCCGGCATAGCCGTGAGAAGACCCGTTGGAAACGAGTGCTTCTCCCTTTTTTTGTTTTTATGCAACGCTCATGTACAAAACCCAGTGTCCTGTGACCTGTTGTGCCCCATTACAAAGTGAGGATTAAGTACCCGATGCAAGAGGAGAGTGTTTTCAGTTCCCTAATCGAATCGGGTCTCAAACAGGTAATCGAAATTCACCCCCTACAAAAAATATCAGTGTAGAATAAGCATTTTTCTTTAAATTTAACACACAAACGATAACAGCAAGGATACAAAATATTAACTATAATTTTCTAAATAATCTAAAAAATTGAAGTTGCCAATTAATAAATATCAAAGATAACAGGATATAACATATTTTATCATCGAAGGTAAAAAAAGTCCAATTTATTTATAAAGAAAAATTTAAAATATAAACAAAACAATTTTAATCAAACATTTTAATTTTACTTACACTCGTGACACATCTACACAGAAAATAGACTTTGAGTGAATACAAATACTTTGAATAAATCTAAAATTTCTATATTTCGTACATCATTGTGTAAATTCATTTTCGCATCTTAAATGTATATGTATAATCCAAACACTGTTTGTAAATCCCTGGCCTGAAGATGATCGAAATAAAGATTGAAACGTTGGCGCGGTAAAGAAAATGTTTTTTTTTCTACAAACCTATATCACATAAAAGCGCACCTCATGATATCCAAATAGTCATTAATTAACCTCACTAAATACTACACATTTTTTACAACTTGTTACATCTATGAGTGACATAAGCATGTCTCCGGATTAAGAAATAAATAACAATAAAAACAGTAAATATTAATGCGCTTAAGATATCCATTGTGATATTAGTTCAATACAATTTCTTAAATTAAAACTAATTACTTATGAAATGGAATATTTAAATAAATATACCACATAATATACGATAAATAACAAGTCAAGACCAAATATTTATTAAACAACGTTTGTAAATCCCAGGCCCTGAAGATGATCTCAATAAAGATCGAAACGTTGGCATGATAAAGAAAATGTTTTTTGTGATGTAGACACCAGACTGCATCTCACGACTTCTGAATAATAAATTATAAGGTTTTTAATTGTTAAACTATTTTGATTTGTCTTTAAAATTAATTTGCTCATCTCTTTGATTATATGACCTTATTAGGATAAGGTAATTAATATTTACTGCTTTTATTATTCAGATATCGTGAGATGCGGTCTGGTATGATGGAGGTTTCAGAAAAACATTTTCTTTATAGTGCCAACGTTTCGATCTTTATTTAGATCATCTTCAGGGCTCAAGATAATCTTTCGATTTATATTTTCTATTATATTCTCAATAAATGTGCCTGAGCGATGAAATTAAAATTAGCTGTAAATAAAAACCTGAACGTTACAATTTCCATTTTGTATCAGGGCTATACCACTTTTAAAAAAAAGTATTTTGCCCTGTCATATACTAACTGATAGCACCTGGATTTTATTGTTAAACGATATACAAAATTGAAATATTCAGTTTTTTCTTCATAAAGTCCAAATAAAGCCATTTAAAAATAAAGTCCTGTTTTACTTGTTTCCGTAGGTTGAGGTTGTCAGGCAAAATTTTAACTAGAATCATTTCAAAAGGGAAAAATATTACTCATTTAAATGTAGGTTACCACGCGATTCAATTTTAAGTCCTATCATTTTCCTTATTCACATCAGCAATTTATTAAAATGGGGCATTTCTGTGAAAACCTTCGCTACTATTATTTCTTCAATAAAAAATTTCAATGAAATTATTTATACTAATAATAAATAATTTTTGTATAGAAAAGATTGGCTTGATCTATGCTTTTAAATTTAAAATAACAGCGTAACAATAACAAAACCTATAAGATTTAAACAAGCATAAAATGATTTTACATCCCTGCAGAACGGTTTTAAATTTGTTCCTACGAACCTCTTCCTTTTGTAACTAAAATAAATTGGGTGTATTACTGGGCGATTTGTTTTTTACAAATTTCAAATTCATTCAGACCATTTTATCTACTCTAATTAGTGTGGGTAACTAGGAAGAATACGCCCCCTAAAACACAAAATTGTCCAATAAATATCATTTTAAATGAACCACCTAGATACGACACGTAACTTCACTGTACAAGGAATTTTAAATTTTAAATTTTAAAAAAGTTATTTGTAAAATGTTCATATCTTCATATGTTTAAATATATTTTTTTTAATAAATCCTTAAACCTATATCACACTAGATTATTGCCATGATTGGTCAAAAGTACAACTAAATATTATATTTTTTCTTATAACAGGGTATTACATATACTTACGAAAATAAAATTTTTATTAATAATTTTAGAATTTAAGTCTGATACAAAAAAATGTGTACATTCATACTTTATTGACCCTCCAAAGATGGACTTTCGCAAATTTATGAAAACAGAATTATTAGTAATTTTAGAACTTCAGTCAGTCATACAAAAATTTATACTCTCATTCCTTCTTCACTCAACGTAAGTTTCTCAGTCCTTTTTTCTAAATTAATATTATTTTATTATAATAAAAAAGACAAATCGTGAGATGCGGTCTGGTGTGAGTAGGTTTCAGAAAAACATTTTCTTTATCGTTCCAACGTTTCGATCTTTATTGAGATCATCTTCAGGGCCTGGGATTTACAAACATTTAAATTTCAGAAATACATGTAGGATGTGGAAAAAAGTGAATTTATACAATGCAAAAAATACTTTTTTATTTATATTCAATCAATGTATTTCTACTCACTCAAAGTGTTTGCAATCACCACACATAAAAAAGACATTGTTAATTTTACAATTCGTTCTATCCGGCCCAAGTATTTATATTTACGGAAAGCAGGCTGTATCGGAATAATAACAAATTACTTTTATAACTATGACATACATTTTTATTTATTATGCCACTTGGAATACAAAAAATTGTATTATCTTACGTATTTATCATTATGGCGAAAGTCTGATTTACTGTAATTTTCACAGCCTTGTATTTTATTTTCTAAAGGTTTTTCTCAAATTTGAACACAAGAAAAATATTTTTTTAATCAACTTACCTAAAATTGATATAACTCTTTAATTTTACTAACAAAATAATGTATTTACATAATAATGCATTACATGGTAAACATAAGCAAATAATTATTTAAACTGATGAGGATTTTTGCAAAAGCTGTTTTTCCAAATTTCACATTTTTTTTGTAATGAGTTGTCTGATTTATTACATTTTAATTAAAATTAATATAACCCAAGCAAGTTCGAATCAACTTCGCTAAAAAGCTCGCGTTGATGATTCAGTCGGGATGATTCAGGAATAGACGGAACTTTTAAATTACGCTTCGCACTTGTGAGGTGTAAAGTCATTTCCTTAAGTATCCAATTCTTCACGGGCATATCTTACATATTTTAACCCTTTCTTTTCCAAAACACAACGAAATCCAAATTTCTACCTGACCACGAATTAACGAGATACGAAAGATATGAATTATCTTTAGAAAACTACGGTGACGTGGAAATACATAGGACTTTTTCACAAATTACCAAATAATCAAGCTTATAATATATATAATTTAGTGGGACGAAAACAGATGAGGTCATCACCGGCCCTCTGCGTGATTTTTTCTTTTTTTTTTTAGTCTTAACACATTCAACCCAGAGTACTCGATATTCTTCGTGGCCGAGTTAAGGAATCACTTTCCTTTCACGCTAATAAATTACATTCATTCCAGTAAATTAACACCCGATTCTAATGTACAAATCTGGTCAAATTTATCTCCCCGGGGTACTCGATATTCCTCGGAAAAAATATCTCCGCGTCATTTAGAACTATTCTACTTCTAAAGTATCTCAAGTATCCACCGACCTTTGAAATAAAGAAAAATTATATTAGGATTCCGACTAGTTACGTTATTTATTAATACTTAAATCTGCCATACGATGTAGCATATTCCCATTAAAGTAGGTGTCTCGCATTGCAGCATACTAAGACCCTTTCTATTCTCAATATTCACCTATGTCATTCTGTTCTCCCTTTAAGGGTTCTCCTGTTTTTCTTGAGAAGACAGCCATCTGTCATGTAAACCTTCCCTAATTAAAGAAAATAAACGCACCCACATCACCTATACCCTTCGAAAATACACTTATCCTGGTGTTTATTTCGATGGAAAACCCATTCCATTTTTAAATTCTGTGCACTACCTTGTACTACAACCAATCTCATAATTTCCAAGGCCGTCCGACCTATTTGGACGGAATCGAAGTTTAAGGATCAGCTAATAATCCAATTTGCCCTTTTTGGATTTGAGGTATAGGAGACATTATTATTTCTGAATTACGTAACTTTTATAACGATATTTTTTAGATTATAAATAAGCAATATTTCTAATATTAAATTAGTTTTGAACCTTTTTTACACGAGTTTTTTTTTTTTTCAATAAATCGATTCGAATTCGCGATTTTCAAATGAGAGTGGGTCCTGACGGCAAAATCCTTCCCCTTGCAGAAAAAAAATTACATGTCCAAGATTATTGTATTTTATTTTAATTCGAAACCAATTAGCTAATTCGACCCAGCTTTGATTGGTGTTTTCATTTAAACGTCGGCCTTTAGATTCAGGTCAACATCTTCTCAGCACTCTCACTGCTCCTTTCTTAAGACAAATAAAATCAATTAAAGCAAAAATTCACTCTCTCACGGAGGAAGACGTTTAAATATCTAGATCAAAAAGGCTTCAATGAAACACTTACAAAATAAACAATCCTCTCGGTTTGCATCAAGTTCGAAAATTTGCGTAAACACTGTCGCTGCAAAAGCACCTTCTGGGTGGGGTTAGGTTAGTTGTATTCAAAACGCTTTTACAGGCCCTTAGTTTATGATTGTTTTCTTCCTCTTTGTGCTCTTTGTAAGTCTTTTTCTCGCAGATTAATTTTTTAATTGATTCAACGAACAAACTGGAACGCGTATGAAGAATAACGGCAACAACTCTAATGTCGGCACCTCGCGTGATTTACACAGCCGGTTGTATCATGCCTCACAATTACAATCAAATCTTCTCGCAAAAGATTTATTCCTTCGATTATATTTTTTAAGTAACGGAACAGATGATCGCGAGCTATATATCCAAAGGGAAAACAATACGTTGTTGAGTGCAGGACTTTGCTCACGATTATCCCGGGCTAATTTATAACCGGGACGGAGCTTTAAACATTAATCCAGAGGCACGAGTAATAACGGATTGATATTAATTGCTTTTTTGTAAAAATTACGAGTCGGAGAGGGAGAAGCACATGGCAGACTGTTATATTATATGGATTATCCGGCGTCCGACTAATTATCTGGCCATCTGCCTCATTTAGCAAAACAAAATATACCGTAATTTTGGAACTATTCTAGTTGTAACTATTCTCCCGAGCAGGTTTAAACAGCAATTAAGTTACAGCAATATTTCTTTAACGGTTTTGTACCTTTTTATTTGAATAAAGATACAAATTCAATTGTTACTGCCATGCTTTCGACCTATTTTAAGATCATAATCAGGGCAAAACAATCTTAAATATATCTGCATATTGACGTAATTAAGTTTTAGTTTTAATTTTCTTTGAAGGCCGACTCACTCCTAACATTGCCATGTACAGTAAAACTATTGCAGTAGTTAAATTCACTAGTTTCGTTGTCCGTTTGACCAATTAATACCATTCAATTAATTAAGGTTTTTTAGTTGAGAAAAAAAAGTCAGTGTCACTAGAGGGATTCGAACCGACGACCTTCGGCTTGATACGCCACTACTGTAACACTTGAGCTATCGTGACTTCGTCGACTTGAAGTCACGATAGCTCAAGTGGTAGAGCAGCGGCGTATCAAGCCGACGGTGGTGGGTTCGAATCCCGCTAGTGACACTGACTTTTTTATCTCAACTAACAAACCTTAATTAATTGAATGAAATTGATTGGTCAAGCGGACCACGAAAAATAGTGAACTTGTATAAAATACCAAATGAACATTGAATTAAAATTAAAATTAAAAATTATATAAATTAAGTAATGAAATAATGAATACTTAGTTTAACTAATGATTAAGCATTTGCTTTAATATTTAATAGTGTAGCTTTTTTCCGTAAATGAACCCTTTTTAACTTAAAGTAACCTTTTATATTTTCAAATTAACAGCCCGAGGTTCACACAACCTCTTAGTCGAAATAGTTGAAAAAAAAAAACACCAACAACTTCAAATTCACCTTATCTTAATTTCCAAATGTATCTTTTTAAATTTCGAATTAAGCTAAACCCTTTTATTAACCGTTAACAAAAGTTATGAGATGCTATAAAATACAAGAATATAACATAAAATTATATGCGATTTTTTTTTTTTTGAAAACATAAAATAAATGGGCCTTTAGATATGAGGATATAAAAATTAATTACAATTGAAAGTAATGTAACATTTAATTAAATATGACAGCAAATCATTTTTCTATTAATCCGACTGTTTTTAAAATAGAAAATCAATATTTTTAGACCAGTTATTTTATAATTACACACAAATCGCAAATATGTAAAAATTTTCCTTTGCATGATTAACTTACGTTGACTCTTCAGTTTTTTTATTGCTTTAAAAAAGGGTTAATTTGAAATTAAAAAGAGAGCGTTTGTAATTAAAAAGGGCCAATTTGAAAATAAAACAAAATTAATTTGAAGCGAGAAAGGCTTAACGCGAATTTAAAAAGGGTTAATTTGATGTCAAAAAGGGTTAATTTGAGTTTAAAAAAATATTTTGACATTTAAAGGGTTCATTTGAAGTAAAAAAGGCTAATTTGAAGTTAAAAAAGTTTAACTTGATATGAAAAAAGGTTAATTTGAAAATTAAAAAAGGTCCATGGGAAATTAAAAAGGGTTAATTTGTAATTAAGTGTTAATTTCAGTTTAAAAGAATATTTTGAAATTTTAAGGGTTCATTTGAAGTAAAAAATGTTAATTTGAAGTTAAAAAAGTTTAACTTGATATGAAAAAAGGTTAATTTGAAAGTTAAAAAAGGTTCATGGGAAATTGAAAAGGGTTAATTTGTAATTAAGTGTTAATTTCAGTTTAAAAGAATATTTTGAAATTTAAAGGGTTCATTTGAAGTAAAAAAGGCTAATTTAAAGTTAAAAAAGTTTAAGTTGATATGAAATATTTGAAAATTAAAGAAAGGTTCATAGGAAATTAAAAAGGGTTAATTTGAAATTAAAAACGTTTTTTCAAATATCGTGTAATCTATTTGATTCTGGGCGACAAATGAAAAATTGAATTGAGAATTAAAAAATGCCAAAAAGGAGGGAAAATTCAAAAGGTGGGGTTGAAATGGGAAGTTAGTGCCCGGGTGGATCGAAAGTATGCACGTTTAAATAAAAATCAGGAATGCGCGACATATTTTCAGCATAAATCACGATTATGTACTAAATTTAAATTAGAATTGTGCAACAATTTGCTCCTTTTTTCCAGTATGACATAGATTTTGGGAGAAATTCACGGCCGAACCCCCTCGCGGCTCCATATTAGCCCAATTACCGGCTCACAAAGATTACAGAGTCATTACAATATTTTTAAAAAATCGGCAGTAGTGAAAGTGTCACTGGGTTAGGACTTCCACGTTTAGAGGCGGAGGGGAAAAGTAGATGTAATTGGGCCAAGCTTTATCGACAGTCTGTTTCAAACGAGTAGATCAAAATAGACAGTTCAAAAACAGAAAAATATCGATTATCCTCTTTTTTTAAGTCGACAGATTCTTTACATTACAAGCTTAAATCGACTCGAGCTTTACGAACCGTCTTTTGATCGACAGCTCAAGACAAGAAATAAATAACTATGACAGGGCATGTCTAGATAATAGCACCCCCAGGGACTTGGCCTTAATGATGATAAACAACTACTTCTCGCAGTCCTATCAACTTATTTATTCAATACAGTGAGGTGATCTTAAATTTTTTTAATACCCCGTAAGAAATTATGCTTTTCCATGTGCAAAAGCTGTAAAAAGAAATGAATTTTTTAATGTGTAATGATGGAAGGAATCTTTCTACTATAATTTATTGGGCAGCTATTTATAGAGTTTACAACGAAAAACTGTTTTCAATACAAAAACAAATTACAATTAATTAAGGTTTTTAGTTGAGATAAAAAAGTCAATGGCACGAGCGGGATTCGAACCCACGATCTTCGGCAAGATACGCCGCTGCTCTACCACATGAGCTATCGTGACTTCGATCCCCTCGGGCACTAATTTCCATCTCAACCGCACCTTTTGAATTTTCCCTCCTTTTTGCCATTTTTCAAATGTCGTGTAATCGGATTGGATTCTCAGCGACAAATGAAATGGCCTCGTAGAGCTTTATTGAAGTATACTTCATTTAAATTCATTAAATTCACTAATTTCGTGGTCCGCTTGACCAATTAAAATCTCAATGGCAAAAAGGAGGGAAAATTCAAAAGGTGCGGTTGAGATGGGAAGTTATTGTCCGAGTGGATCGACGTCACGATAGCTCGAGTAGTAGAGCAGCGGCGTATCAAGCCGAAGATAGTGAGTTCGAATCCCGCTCGTGCCATTAACTTTTTTTCATCTCAACTAAAAACCTTAATTAATTGTAATATATTAATTGGTCAAGCGGACCACGAAATTAGTGAACAAAAACAAATGTTGGCTAAGCAATAATATCGTTTGTTTTTTCTGAAAAATCTCGACAGATTTGAACCCTAATCCTTACTCGCCCCACAAATTTATTTATATTGTTTTATTGAATACTCAATACTATGTTTGATTTGATATGAGGTAAATATTTGGTTCCTGTAGATCAACTTGCTAAGGACCTAATTTTAGTGTGAGATCTGGTCGTCAATCTAATATTAACAATAATTATTCTTTGTAAGGTCTTGGTTGAAATGAAAAAGTTAGTGTCATGAGCGGGATTCGAACTCACGATCTTTGGTTCAATACTTCAGACGTCACGATAGCTCAAGTGGTTAGAGCAACGGCGAATTGAATCGAAGATCGTGGGTTCGAATCCCGCTCGTGACACAAACTTTTTTAGTAAGAAGTAATTTGATCAATCAGACCACTAAATGTAATGGAATTAATAATAATAATATGAGATGTTTAGGACAAACAGGCGCGATCGTCTTCTGCCTTCTGCGTGTTTTTACATCTTTTTCTTGTCTTACAAGCATATTTTCGACCTGAAGCCATTTGACCGTCTCGATCTATTACTGGCTGAATGAATTGGATTTTCTAGGTTGCCAATTATGGAATAGATATGACACGTATAATGTACAACACCACATACATAGAAATCTGGTCACATTAACTCCCCCAGGGTACAAGATATTCCTCGAGGAGGGGTTAAACAACCACTTACTGTCACGCTAATAAATTATGTTTTGGCAATAAATTGGCATAAACACAACACAAACACTACATACATTTAAAAATCCCCTTAGTCCTGAGGTGAACAGCGATATTTCCCGCTGTCGTAACCCAAGAATACGCACAGGCGTGACAATTTGCTAAAATATTGCCTATAAAGGTCAAGCCTTGTACAGTTGAAAATGTGTTGTTTATTTTATTCTTGCTTTCCGGCCAGAAAATGCCCGTGAGTTATTCGTCTATGCCCTATGCGTAGTCTTGTCAGTATGGACTTTGGCCGTCGTCAACCTAATCGCTGTTATTTTTTTAACCATTTTTTATATTTATTTGTAGTTTTTATATAAAATATGTTAGAAGCAAAACTGCAAAATATTATTTCTTGAAGTAAGCGATGGTCAACAGTAGAATGAATGCTTTGGCCTAGCTAAGAACTGAACCATAAAAACGCAATAATTGTCTAGCTTTCGTATTTGTTTTTTTTATTTTATTTTACCACAATTGTGCGCCATGTTTTTAAGTCGTACGCGCGTTAATTACAGTTGAAAATTGTAGTGTACATATGTAGAATGGGAGATTCGCACGATACACCGTTTTCGACGTCCCACGACTAACTGTGAGCCGTTATTCTTTTCATTCTTTGCCGCTTCTTCCGGTAAACAGTGAATGGATAACACACAATAATAACCGTCCGAACAAACTCAGAATGCTGCACGATCAGATGACAAATTGTCGAGATTCCGAAGAATTCAGGAACTGAAAATTTATTCCGAGAAGGAGTCGGATTCCATTCATAGGCAAGTCACCAATTCTGTCTTAGAAGTGTTAAATCGTTACATCCGCCGGTTTAACGGCGTCAGTTTACGTCCGCCGGTCACGTTAATTCATGTAAATATGTTAGTAACCCTAGGAATCCCTTGAGGGTGGGCGAGATTGGGATAAACCTTTCAAATCCCCTCTAATCGTCTCGGGGTCGTATCGAAGTGCCTATCGAAAATATGTAGCCGCGTTGGGTTTTCCGGGCCGCTTCTTTTCGAAAGAAAAACAGGAACCGATTGAACCACTCGTCGAACCTGATCCTGGAGATTAAGAAATTGACACTGTTAAATACGATTTCTGTTAATACTGTCGCTCGATTTTGCACTGAAGAGTGACTAAAAACATATTTATTGAGGCACAACATGAGAAACATGCTATTCAACATGCAAACATACTCAACTTTTGCCGGCTAACTACCAGGGTCATCGCCGGTGCCCCACATATAAACCTTCTCGCATTTGTCTATAGTCTAACTTCTTCTTGTGCTGTTGTTTTTCTTTACTTATTCAGAAATCGTGAGATGGGGTCTGGTGTGATGTAGGTTTCAGAAAACGATTAATTAAGGTTTTTAGTTGAGATAAAAAAGTCAATGGCACGGGCGGGATTCGAACCCACGATCTTCGGCTACATACGCCGCTGCTCTACCACTATCGTGACCTCGATCCACTCGGACACCAACATTTTAACTAAAAACCTTAATTAATCGTATTATATTACTTGGTCAAGTGGACCACGAAATTAATGAATTTAATGAATTAAAATGAAGTATACTTCACTAAAGCTCTCCGTGGCCATTTCATTTGTCGTCGAGAATCCAATCCGCTTACACGACATTTGAAAAATGGCAAAAAAGGAGGAAAAACTCAAAAGGTGGGGTTGAGATAGGAAGTTGGTGTCCGAGTGGATCGAGGTCACGATAACTCAAGTGGTAGAGCAGCGGCGTATCTAGCCGAAGATCGTGGGTTCGAATCCCGCTCGTGCCATTGACTTTTTTATCTCAACTAAAAACCTTCATTAATCGTATTATATTATTTGGTCAAGCGGACCACGAAATTAGTGAATTTCAGAAAAACATTTTCTTTATCGTGCCAACGTTTCGATCTTTATTGGGATCATCTTCAGGGCCTGGGATTTATAAACATTGTTTACATTTAACAAATACATTTAGGATGTGGAAAAGTGAATTTGTACAATGCAAAATATATTTTTTTATATTGAATCAAAGTATTTCTACTCGCTCAAAGTGTTTGTCTTCTGTGTAATTGTGCCATTCTGTGTCGGGTTGAAAGTGCCAGTGAGATTTTGCTATTTTGTGTTTATATACGTTGGATTTTAAGGGGGGAAGGAAGTCGGTATAGAAAATACATTTTTGTATAAGGCTTCTTTGAGGTGAAAAGAGCCGACGAAGGGAAAAAATGTTGGTAATGGTTCGGCCAGATTATCCTTTCAGGATTATATAGAAAAGGATAAAATAGGAAAAGGAAAGCTAAATTGTTGGGCAATTAGACTATGTGAAAAATATTTGATGTGTGGAATGTAATCTGATGATACAGGTATGTTATCTGTATTGAATTTGATTAATGATATTGGCGTAGCTGCGACTGAGTTTACATGTATCTGTTCTGTAATTGATGCTGTGTTAATCTCTGTTGATATAAACCATTTCTAATGTTTTTTTTGTTCTGTGTATACTATTTTTGGATTGTTGAAGTCGAAATTGTGTTTGTGTTCAAAATGGTGGGTAGCGAGTGCTGTAGGATTTTGCTTTGGTTTTTTGCAATCATAGATATGTTGCTTTACTCTCTTGTCCAGATATTGGGATGTAAGTTGCCGGACAGTTTAAACATTGATTTTGTAGATTACGTCAGATTTATTTGTTATTGGTGTGGGATCTTTAATTTTGGAAAAAAGTGTTTGAATTGTTTTATAATTTTTGAAAGCTATTTTGAAGTTATCGGACGAGAGAAATTGTTTAATAAAGATCGAAACGTTGGCACGATAAAGAAAATGTTTTTCTGAAACCTACATCACACCAGACCGCATCTCACGATTTCTGAATAATATCGATTAACGGTCACTAATCACCACACGTTTTTCTTTACGTTTAATTGATATTTAGAACGAGAAATGTTGTATTAAAGTAAATTATTTCTATAAATGCTGGAATTGTCGTTTGAGTCACTTGTAGGTGAAATTGTTGCCCGTTGACAGCATGCACACTGACACATCATCATTCTTCTCTCACTGAGAAGTTCTCGGGGATTTCGTTTAAGTCTTCTTGGAGGGTTTTCTGGTAGGATTGGAATTTGAAATCGTTCTATGAGTAGATAGGAGATGTGAACGTTATGAATAGTATGATTTGAAACATAAAAATAAGCATTTATAATTTGACGGAGAATTTTCGACTAAATTGCATAGAGACGTGGAATTGGGATCCTTGGTTGAGCCCCACACTGAACCGCATGTCCAAAGAGGTCTTTTATTGACTTGAAAAATAAAATTTTGTTTTCAATGGATAATTTTGATTGTGGGGAATCCAAGTCAGTCGTTAATCCATGAACATTCCAAGATTACGCACATGGGCTGAGGGGGGTTTTATGCTCACTTCCTTTTCGCAGAGTAAAAGATAATTATGTCAGATATGACATCAGTATGAGATAGTTCGCATGAGGGAGGATGTTCTTCAGTTTCCGAAGCAAATCTGAGTACATCGGTTCGTCCTTGATCAAAAGCTTGTTCTAAAGAAAGAAATACACCCAATCCTATTATTGTTCAACTGAAGCGGTGGTATTGTCAGCAACACGATGCATTTATTGTGTTGTATAGTGAAAAAAACATATATGATGGAGAGTAATATTAGAATTTTCACTTAGGGACGATAATCTTCGGAGATTTTTCCAGAATTTTGGCAAGGATAGATAAGAGACTAATGGGCCGACAGGAATCAGGACGATCAGGAGGTTTATTTGGCTAACGAAAAAGTGTAAGAATCGCTGTATCATCTACGAACGTTTGAGTTGAAATGCTAACATGGAATATTTGTGGTGAATATTGAAAATAGAAACGGGCCAAGTATGCTTCCCTGAAGAACATCAGATCGAATGCGTACATAATGAGAAATTCAGTTCGCTGTAACATCAACGAACGTTTGAGTTGAACTGTTAACATGGAATATTTGTGGTGAATATTGAAAATAGAAACGGGCCAAGTATGCTTCCCTGAAGAACATCAAATCGAGCGCGTACATAAGGAGAAATTCAATTCGCTGTAACATCAACGAACGTTTGAGTTTACTGTTAACATGGAATATTTGTGGTGAATATTGAAAATAGAAACGGGCCAAATATGCTTCCCTGGAGAACATCAGATCGAATGCGTACATAAGGAGAAATTCAATTCGCTGTAACATCAACGAACGTTTGAGTTTACTGTTAACATGGAATATTTGTGGTGAATATTGAAAATAGAAACGGGCCAAATATGCTTCCCTGGAGAACATCAGATCGAATACGTACATAAGGAGAAATTCAGCCTCCTGAAGGATTCGACAAAATCGGTACGTCACATGTGATCTCGGTGATAAAGTACTCATGAGGGATTTGGATGAAAGAGACGGCCCCAAGGCCTTCCACACCTCGAACTGACTAGGTCTATTGTACTCCTTCGGTTTTTATAAATCACTGGTCAACTTCAGGTCGTTGATCAACCTCCAAATCTTAGCCCAGCGGCTCCTCTTAGTGTTCAATCTTGCGTGCGCCTTTTCATCTCCTATTTGCAAAAATCAGCACCTGCATAGACCTTAACAAAAGCATAAAATGTGTTGTGCGGTTTTCTGCTTTTCCTGGCTGTATCTGCACAGTGTCTCTTCTGTCTGTTCTCTTATCAGGCGCTTATATCTTCTTAGGCGGCAGTGCCCTGACATGAGTCCAGAATCCTGGAGCTTCTACCCTCAATTAATTCCTTTGTAAGTTTTGCAGATAGCCGCATGAATTTCTTAGCGTGCCTCATGCCTGGGGTATTATTTCACCAAACTTTGGACTCATTAAGGATCCACTTTAGGAAGGATCCTCTTTTGTGGCAAGTTGTTAGGATCAGAGAGTCCATGTTGGCTCCTCTTTGGTCAACATGTCTTTTCATTGCCTCTATACCCCGAACACCCAGGGACCCATGCTTGCGCCAGGTCATTGGTTCGAAAACTTCCGCCAGGGCCTCCTTGCAGTTCCAAACCCCCTTTTCCTCGCATGAAGCTACGGCATTTAGTGCCTGACTGTCAAAGAAGAAGCTATCTTCCGCGTATTCCTAGCCTTTTCATTTCTCTAAAAATCGCTGATTTCAAACTGGAAAACTGTAGAATATTTACATAAGTTTAGAGTCAGTTCACTGTTTGGAGGATTTCTAGTTTCTATAGCAAGTGAAGTGCTAGCCTCGATTGATGGCCAGTTCTAAATCAAGAAAAACACGCAGGCAATGCTGTTCGGGTGATATCTGGGGGATAGCATTAGAATCTTTAATTATGGGCAAGGAGTTTCTCGAATATTGGCAAACATAATCGGAGACTTCTATGCCGACAGGAACTAAGAAGATCAGGAGGCTTATTTGGCTAATGTCATTTCAGTGACTGAGTTCAGCTTTGTATAGGTATGCCAAATAAAGTATCCCTTTGTGGAGCAAATTTTGTAATATTTATGTCATAACCTGGAGCTCTACAAGGGGTTTTGCAAAATTGTTTTGTTACGATAAATTAAATTAACTAGAAACTGGTCTAATAATTAGCTGGATTGGTCGTTAACCCGAAACCCAGAGGTCATCTTCTATTGTCTGAAAGACCACCCGTTATGCCCCGGCTAATTGGATCCTCGTCGTTCTTCTTTATTAATCAAGCCGAGGGTATAATTAGATACGAATTTCCGTTCGCCCCGAAACAACGAAGAACGTCGCTTGTAAAAACTATTAAAGAAGAGAATCCGCACAAAGGAGAAAGTACAAGTTCAAAACTCGTGCCGTTCGGGGGACGTGCTATTTGGACACACACACACTCATCCGATGTAAGGAAACGAGTGAAATCAAGGTTTGGGGACTTAATGTAAAAATTAACTAAGTACGGGATGGGAAGTTCTAATCAGGCAAACTCCAAGAGTGATTAGATTGCAATTATATTTTTTATAATTTGAAATGTAAAAAACTGTTCTGTTATATCATTTGATATTACTTGTATACGTTTTATAGTGAGAAAAGTTTTTTCTCCCCAAAGGTCGTGCAGATTATCTATTTCCTATTGCTGAATATGAATAGATAGAAAGATAGATAGATAAAGAAAAATAAACCCCGCTCTCATTCTCCTCCCTGTATCTATGTATCTCCTAATCTGAGTAACTTTCTATGCATCTCTCTCATCTACCTATATTCTCGATGATGTTGATTGGCTGAATTGGAGGAGTGATAGAGAAAAGGTGAGAGGGTAGACGTCAATACATGATTGGTCTCATTCCACCTAAATTAAATTAACCAAATGGCACATCTACCAAGGAAAATATATCAAAATAAACAATTTGGACCATTTCGATTTTTACAGGGATTGTAGAATTGTCTTGTTAAGAGTCAGAAATGTCGTTGGACTTTGATACATGAGTCTAATGCGTAGGTTTAAACAAAAGTTCAATCTTCCTAGTTAATTGAATGAGCTATTGGGTAGATCCGGACATACAAATCGTGTCGAAAAAGGGCCTTTCAGAGGACAATAGGCCAGGATGCAATAAAACGAAATGCCTCTTCTAAAACAGTGCCGTTCCTAGGGGGATAGGGATGAAAGAGGTGGCCACAAGGCCTTCTGCACCTAGGCCTGAGTAGATCTAATTTGCTTCTCTATTTTTATAGCTCACTGGCCAGCTTCAGGTTGTTACTAAACCTCCAAAGCCTTGCCAGCGGCTCCTTAGTGTAGGCTCTTGGTTGCTGCTTCTCCTCTCTTCCTAGAATATACACCTACATACACCATCTCAAAACACAGTGTTCTGCGGTTTCCTCTTCATCCGGGAAGGGAGTGTATCTGCACAATGTTTATTCTGTCTGTACTGCTTGTGCCTGCCTAGGCGGCATTGCCCTAGGGAGTCCAACCAAAATCCTTAGACTTGCCGATGTCTCTTCTATAAATCTCTCGCGTGCCTGATGCCTGGAGTGTTGTTCATCAGGTTTTGGACTCAATAAAAATTTATTTTTGTATGTATCCTTTTTTGTGGCAAGGGGCTAGGCCTCAATGGGGTATGGGGCCTGGAGAATTCATATTGTCATATTGGGTCTTTTTTTTTACTAACATGTTAACTTTGGTAAACATCCCATAAATTTGGGACCCATTTGGTAAGTTCATAATCAACCAAGGAGAGTCCTGCTTAAACATGAAAAATGAAGTTTCCTCGTAAGAATAAAAATTCGTTGAAATGTTTAACTAGATAATATAATTTAGCACGGCATACCTACCTGAGAAGCACAGCACAACATCGACCGATACACTGCCTTAAAAACTTACCATTATTAGACACAATCTAAAAGGTTGAGAAAAAAAGCTTGGACCATATTAATTTCGAATTTCGACGTATCAATTTTCTTTTTGAGGTGAGATATCAGAGTTTGGGCGTGGAGACCACCCCCTAATATTTACACTTCCTCAGAATGTCAATTCGAAGGCGTCTTCTTCAGGAGATAAACCATCTCATCCGAAATTGCTAACATGCTAGCTGCCTGATTTTTTCAATCAGTTTCTGCTCTTAAAATTAGTCACACGGTCTCGCAATATTTTCTGGTTGAATCTTGGTGTTAGACAGGGCCCCGCTTTTAGCCCCTTGTTGTTCTCCCTCTAGATGCTCTAAATTTTTGAATTGGCTGTTGTAACGTATATCTTAGCCTTCTCTATGCTGAGAGTAATAGAAAAGAATAAGCTCTGATTTTCCGATTTGCGATTTTTATAGAATAACATTTTTTATTAACGCTTAACAATTAAATTCAGTTTTCAATGTCTACCTTCTTGAAAAATGCAAGCCGGACATCGTTTCCTGATAGATTTTTTTAAGCTTGTTGTTTCTTCGTATGTTAAATTTTGTACTTACGCCTGTATTTCGAGACTTTTTTACCGAAAAAGCCAATTTTCCGGAATTAAACATTAGTTTTACACTGGTAATAACAGCCTTTTGAGAAATTTAGTGCTTAAAGCTATTTTATAGGGGCAAGCTTTTTTCAAACGCCATATCTGTCAGTCTTTGGACAGAGAAAATCTTACTTAAACTTTAGACAACTTCGGAAACTCATAAAAGTTCATCTTCTAACTGATTTCTGTGTTATTTGCTTAAGGTTAGGATCAAAGCAACAATTGAATCTCATAAAGTTTTTAATGCTCTTTCCATTGATATAATGAAATTTATATTAGGAGTAACATTTTACGAGATACGTTGGACTTTCTTAAAAAAATTGTGATAGGTTTAAGTAACCTGAAAAGAGAAATATTTCGAATACAATAACAATACAATAATTGAGGATCGGAATTTGAAAAAAAGGGACTTTTATTCCAATTTGACGAGTAGGATAACCTTCTGAAGTATTAACGTCGGTTCCCTTTGTTAACCTTCTCAGGTATTGATTTCTGTTCACACAGCTAACCTTCTGAAATATTGCAATTTGTTCACATGGTTAACCTTCTGAAGTATTGATGTCGGTTCCCTTTGTTAACCTTCTTAGGTATTGAAGGTATTGATTTCTGTTCACACAGCTAACCTTCTGAAATATTGCAATTTGTTCACATGGTTAACCTTCTGAAGTATTGACGTCGGTTACCACTGGTAACCTTTTTTGGTATTGAGGTCTGTTCACATGGTTAACTTTCTTAGGTATTGAGTCTTTTCACATGGCAACATTCTGAAGTATTGACGTCTGTTCACATGGCTTACCTTCTGAAATATTGACTTATGTTCAAGTGTTTAACCTTCTGAGATATTGACTTCTGTTAACATGGTTAACCTTCTGAGGTATCCTGAAATATTGACTTACGTTCACGTGGCTAACTTTCTGAAATTATTGACTTCTGTTCAAATGTTTAACCTTCAGAGGTATTGACGTTTCTTCACATGTTTGACCTTCTGAGGTATTGACGTCTATTTAAATTAATAACCTTTTGGAGTATTGACGTCTGTTCACATGGTTAACCTTCTGCAATATTGACTTTTGTTCACATGGCTAACCTTCTGTAGTACTGACGTCGGTTCCCATTGTTAATCTTCTTAGGTATTGAAGGTATTGATTTCTGTTCACATAGCTAACCTTCTGCAATATTGACTTTTGTTCACATGGCTAATCTTCTGAAGTACTAACGTCGGTTCCCATTGTTAACCTTTTTAGGTATCGAGGTCTGTTCACATGGCCTACCTTCTGAAATATTGACTTATTTTCACATGGCTGACCATCTTAAGTATTGACGTCTGTTTACATGGTTAACCTTCGTAGGTATTGACGTCTGTTTACATGGCTAACCTTCTTAGGTATTGACGTCTGTTTACATGACTAACCTTCTTAGTTATTGACGTCTGTCTACATGGTTAACCTTCTTACATGGCTAACCTTCTTAGTTATCGACGTCTATTTACATGGTTAACCTTCTTACGTGGCTAACCTTCTTAGTTATTGACGTCTATTTACATGGTTAACCTTCTTACATGGCTAATTTTCTTAGTTACTGACGTCTGTTTACATGGTTAACCTTCTTACATGGCTAACCTTCTTAGTTATTGACGTCTGTTTACATGGTTAACCTTCTTCATGGCTAACCTTCTTAGTTATTGAAGTGTGTTTACATGGTTAACCTTCTTACATGGCTAACCTTCTTAGTTATTGACGTCTGTTTACATGGTTAACCTTCTTAAGTATTGACGTATGTTTACATGGTTAATCTTTTAGGTATTGACGTCAGTTCACATGTCACCCAGAATGATGATTATCGCCCGTGCTGCATGACATTTGGTAGCAGAACAAATAACAGAATTAGTATAATCATTCTTTGTTCCATAAGCACAGATATTACAAGCAATAAAGCCATTAAACAATTAAGTTTAATTTCAATTTTAATGTCTTAATCCAATTAGAATTTAGAGCCATACAACATGTCCTAATTATGGAAAGGTCTAACTAAAATATATGAGCCTAAGAACAGAGATATATTGTTATAAGTAGAAGGTGATGAACCTTTGATTTAACTACCACTTATTTCACCAACTTCAGGTGTCGGCCTTTGCTCTATTTTGAAAATGACTGGTGTAATTTCATGTCAAATTATTGATTATGGTGTCTGACGGGGAAAACAATGCGACATCAGGCGGGCAAAGACAAACTGGATTAAAAAAAATACGTGTATTCACGTGTAACTAGTCAAAACACTACCAATGAAAAATCTATGCAATTTTTCAATGATTGCTTGAATTCTCAGGCATGGCTCAATACATTGGTCTGAAAATGTCATATTTTAAATCTTATTCGATTATTAATTAATAAGAAAGGTCGTAGATAGAACTGGGGAGGAAAATTTGAAAGCGAAAAAAACAAACCATTAGACTTTAACAGTTATTTAATTTTAAAAAAAGATTTAAATTTTCTAAATTTACCTTATTCGCTATCATCAAATGGTCCCCAAAAAGTCAAAATCGGAGTGGTTTTTTTTCAAAAGCTTACCGACAGGCGTACATCTGTTGATATTGACCTGGATCCGGCGTCGACCAGTTCGGCTTCGCTTTCGTTTAGGAAACACGAACCGAAAGAGCGCAGTGGAAAGTGATCCAAGATCAGTGGGTCAACGTCTGATCGGCGGGAAAAAAAAAGATCGCAGATCGTCGAACTTCGGTTTCTTTCTCTCTTCACCGCTCTCTAGGCTATCGTCATCCCGTCGGCCAATAACAATGATTTACTTTCACTGCAATACAGTTATCGAATATCTGTATATCGCATATCTTCAAAGCACGGCAAAGGTTAAACTGGGACGCCGAATTCTTAGGATTTTGAAATGTTTTCTCTCTTGTTAAGTGGAAAGCAGGTGACATTTCGATCTTCAAAGGATTTTTACGTGAAAAACTACACAACAAATTCCTCCACCTTAAATCACGTCAGAAATTGATTAGAACGACGTATGTACAAGGCGGAAAAGCCGTAAATCAAACTAAGCGATGAAAAGCTTTTTGTAATGGGTTAAACAAAGCGACAAAGCTTCGTAATAGGCGGCAGGCACGAAACCCGACGAGATAGAAAGCAACAAATGGACTCCTCCAAAAAACAAATTAATGACATATGTCAAAATAAACACCTATGTGTTTATAAAAACAAGATTAAAAAGAGATGCTTATATGTTGGTCTGTCATGAGTGAAAGGTGGTTAAAAGGCTTTCAAGCACAGGTAAAACGACTCATCTTTGTCCATACAGATAAGATTCCATCAGCAACATATTTTTTCACACGTATAATTATTACACAGTAAAGACAAAATCTATAAAAACGATTCCATAACATGACCTCTAACAAAAATGTTTACGCTCTTATGCTGCGTTGAACAAAAAATATTGTACGCTTAGTTTTCCATTACTGTCTTCATTCTCTAGTCGTTATATTTTTAAGTAATTTTAAAAAAAAGCTGTTTTAGTAATTCAATGAGGATATGTATTTATTATGTTATTATGTACCAAGTGCAGCGAGATGGATAGAGCATGCAGGTCAATTTCCAGGATGGACAAGCGTATTATAGCATTGATCTAATAACGTACGTAATAAATAGCATGATTGTCGGATAATCTTAAGTGGAAACAGTATTTTAATTTGCTGGCTTATTTCGTAATATGGTCGTTGATTTAAGCTTCCTTTCGATAGTAATGAGTAGACGAGCGAAAGCTTTTGCAGACTTGTTATAAAAAAGGATTTATTGTTTAAAAAAACGTGAATTCTATAAGGATAATAAATCCGCTTTCAGAACTGAAAAATTTGGATTTTTTAAATTTTTGGATTTATTTAGGCTGAAAATCGCATATCTACGTGCAGAGTTGAGCTTGCCACTTCTCACAGTCCACCGGCAATTTTAGCTTTCCAAATTTACAATAAATTACCCGCAGGACTCGAAAATCACCCACTTCGAGTGTTGCAGTCCGGAGTCAGATTTCGGTCTTATGCGTATAGCCGAGGATGGGGGTGTCCCGTATTACATATTCACGCTAATAAATACATTCAATCTCAACACATGTTAGGGACACAAAACTGGCAATACTGTATACAAAAACATACCTGTTTCCTAGCTGCTGGAGTACGATTCCCATATCGGGTCGGGCAATCCTTCACGCTCTCTATAAAGAGCAAGGAGTTGCACTCTTCAATTAAGTGTGATAAATCGAGCAATTTTTCTATGTAGGCTGGACTCACGTGCTTTTGCTTAAAGGTGTCCGTGGGTCAACCTGGTATGACCTATCCTTAATCGGGTGAGGATGATCCTTCTTTTAAGAGTCGGATCCTCCGAGAGCCACCCATCGACATTGCTCTTGATACACGAGAGCTTCACTGCCTATCCGGTCGGTGGGCCACTTTCTTTTAATTATTTTTTTTTTTTTATTGCATTTTAGCCTCTCGTCCGCGTCTGGAAAAATCTGGAATGGTGCAGAAATGAGCGGTCAAGCATATGTGTTTTAGTCCTGCTGTCTTTTGGATTTGAACCATAATTTTTCGCGGTACGCCTTAATTTTTTTACAATTAATTAAGGTTTTTAGTCGAGATAAAAAAGTCAATGGCACGAGCGTGATTCGAACCCACGTTCTTCGGCTTGATACGCTGCTGCTCTACCACTTGAGCTATCGTGACCTCGATCCACTCGGACACCACCTCCCATCTCAACCACACCTTTTGAATTTTTCCTCCTTTTTGCCATTTTTTAATTCCTAATTAAAAACCTTAATTAATTGTAATATATTAATTGGTCAAGCAGACCACGAAATTAGTGTTCTTAATTTTTTTCTTGGTTTGTCCATATTTTCCCCTTGCAACATATACGGTAGTAGGCCCAGTTTTTACACTTTTCTACGAGAGATTAAAGTAAATTAAAAACAAAATAAGACTAATTACTGCACCTCATGGTACTCCACCAAAAGCTTTCTTCGTTCACTGCTAATATCAAAACTAAATTACTTTCTTATACAACGTAGAAGTACAAATCGTCAAGTCTGTCGATATATGACAGGATTATATAAAAATTTCAGAAAAAACACGGCAATTATGAGTTCTATTATATCATGGAACGTATGAACGAACAAATGAATTTTCCAGGATGACACCAATGCAATAAAATTATGTGCACAAAAAAACTGAAAAGGGGATTAAAAGTTGCACACAATTCAATAGAAGTTCTCAGGTGGTCAAGCAACATTGAAGACACTAGACTTCTCCATGTTCTTTCAAACTTTGTCTGGAAACCTCTCCAGCTCATGGAAATAAGAAATTAAATAAAATCTGTTGACATGAAGGCTAAAATCACATTAGACTAGGGATTGGTTTTACACACTGATGATTCTTTCCGCTGCACTTTTTGATATACCACCGTTTTTTAAACTGTACATGCTATGCCTTAATATTTAGAGGATAAAAACTGTCTAAAAGTCTAATTATGCAGGTCCAACAGATTTATTTGAAAATGGTTTATGGCATCTGTAATAAGAGGACATGAAATTTTAATAGATCAAGAAGAAGCCAGCGTAAAAGAATAAGCTGGTAATAATTTTTCTATTATTAATATATACAACTTATACACTAAAAACGAGAATTTTAACTTTACTAGCTTAATTTAAAGTTAAGCGTCTATAGACAAGAATTACAGGGTTTTCCTCCTTTCAAGCCATTATACATAATTATGATTTAATCTGTACTAATAATCTATACTTTTGTTCCATCTCCCATCACTCTTACGCTCAGTGCGCGGACGATATGTTGTAAGCTAGAAAAAGTTAAATCGGACGGAATTCCATCCAATACTTTCTCTGAATTCAATAAGTAATTAGTTTTTTTGTCATTAAACCGTGAGCCGGCTGACTTAATTAATTCAGGAATCTAAAGATTAAGCTGAAGAATATGTTTATGTAACGTTTCTTTATTCCTTTCAAAATGCCCATACTAATAAATATCTTTTGATTATAAAATCTGATTTCTTATTTAATGATATTGATCACTGGAAATTACTCTTAAGTAAAATCCTTTTTAAAAAGATGGTTCCTACTCACAGTAAGTTGGTTCGCAACAATCGGGATTTCGAGCCCTTTAGCTCATCATCGGGTTGAAAGGTTTCAGAAGGAAGAAGGATGGACAAGAATTATTTTGCAATTCATGTCGAGAGACGTGTTTGCAGAAACCCTTCAACCTGATGATGAGCTAAAGGGCTCGAAATCCGGATTGTTGCGAAACAACTTACTGTGAGTAGGAATCATCTTTTTAAAAAGGTTAAATTCACTAATTTCGTGGTCCGCTTGACCAATTAATATATTACAATTAATTAAGGTTTTTAGTTGAGGTAAAAAAGTAAATGGCACGAGCGGGATTCGAACCCACGATCTTCGGCTAGATACGCCGCTGCTCTACCACTTGAGCTGTCGTGACCTCGATCCACTCGGACACCAACTTCCCATCTCAACCCCACCTTTTGAATTTTCCCTCCTTTTTGCCATTTTTTTGGCCTGGCTTGCGCCATTGACTATTTTATCTCAACTAAAAACCTTAATTAATTTTTAAAAAGGATTGAACTCCACACCCACTCCATCATTCATAATTCTATTACTCTTAAAATTAAAGTGTTCTCATCGGTTTGTAAGCTATAAAAATTTAAATAGTTTGCTGTTGAATTGACATTAAAAATCAAAGGGATGCAACGGAAATGCCCACAGTAAGCTTTTTTCACAGTAACTTACAACGAATATTCAACCGGATTCTATACAAAGACGAAATCCCGAAATTCTAGAAGAAGAAGAAGATGAAGAAAATTAGTTTTATTCTGGTGCTTTGGGCTCCGTTAAATAGCAAAAATGTGTTTATTCATTAATTATAAAGTAAGTTTAAGTATTTAAACATTTGGTACATGTCAAAAAGAATACATAAATAAAAATTGAAATGTAATAGCATAAAACTGTGGCAGATTAAGAAAGAATTCCCTGGTCCACCTACAACCGACAAGACTACGCATAGGTCATACAAGAATAACGCATGGGCACCTTCTGGCCGGGCGATCGCGTAGTTGCCCGTTATGCAAGAATAACGGTTCAGCACCTTTTCAATTTTAGAAGGCTTGATGTATATAGACAATATTTTGGCATATCATCGGACCTGTAGCCTTGGGGGACGGCAGCGGGCACAGATTTCCAGTACCTCAGTGCTATAGGGATTTTTAAATGTATATAGTTTTTTTTATGTGTGTTTGTGTTGTGTCTTTGTTGAATTTGTGTTAATTTATTGGAATGAATTTAATTCATTATGCCATGGAGGTTGTCTGTGTGGCCAATTTTTACTACACTGTAAAAATCATAAATCGAAATAAAACTAGATTTGAAAATAGTTAAAATTAGCTTATTATAATTTTAACTGGTTGTGAGAGTAAGTTTCATCAAGTCATAACTGGATAGGGACGTGGCATAGGTCAAAATATCTTCAATCGAATTTCTTGGGAACATTTTAACATTTTTACACAAACTGGCTGATAAGAAAATAAATTGAACGACCTTACTCAGGTTAAACGATTCGTTAGAAATTGTGAAAGAGTACTAAAAGGGTTTGATTGTTGAAAGTCATCGACGGTCTGTCTCAGCACTCCGGGGGAAACATTTATGGAAGATTTGATACGAATTGAATCTCACCTTTGAACCCGAATTTCACCTGAGCTCCAGACAGACACGTGTTGGCCGGGGATTTAAAAATTGCAAGGGGTCAGTGCGAAAGACGTCTGGCAACGGGTAAGAAGATAATAGGCGAGAGGTCCTTTTTAGTCTTCAAGTAGGCCTAGAAATTAGAAATACAAGCGAAAAGTGAAAACGCGCTGGTCCAGGAGTCTTCCTCGGCCACGAACGTGTTTCTCCCTAACAAATCAAACTTTTTTTCGGGCGTGGCTATTAATTAACAGTTCGTCTTGGTAATAAGAGAACCAGATCTGAAGATAACTCATCTCGAGGCCCTCCCTTCTCGCCTAAATGCAATCTAATCCGAGTAAAATACGATCTTAATATCCGATTTCTTTTTTTTTCGACGCATCGAGAATAAAATTGAAAATTTGATCACAGGCCGTAAAGAAATTTCATGAAGACTCCTCTACTCAATATTCCAATCACTTGGATTCCTGAATGCATTTATCCCTTTACAGTTATTCCGTAATTTCGGGCCGACTATTGTAGTTACTCAAAAGGTACTGATTAGTGACTCACGTTATTACCTAGCCCGGAATGAGTCACTTCCATGGGACACCGAAGACGGGACGGTCAGTGACGCTACTAATCATTTCCAGGCAATCCGGCTGTCGAGTCACTAGTGGCTTAAGTTGCTCATTTTTGGAGTTTCTAGACAGACGAACAACATGTGAATATATTGAGAGAGAAATCCAAAAACGACCGGTTTTATACAACTTCGTAACGCAAAATCTTCTACAGCACATTACTATAACAGCATCAGTTAAGTCATCACTGTCAAGAATAAAGAATGGATGAGGTTCCTTCCAAGATTTCACTGAAGAAACTAACGATTTCGATATTTTTTTTAGTATCTTGGTGTGTCATTACTGAGTTACTAACTGATTAGCGATTCCAGTCACATACTAGTTCCGTTTAATTTGAGCAGCTACGTACAATAGCCACAAGTACTATTGTACACTTTCAAAGAGGTCTGTTCGCACTGACCACTTCCTTCATTACAGCAGCAGGAGTTCCTCAGGGCTCAAGACTGGGTCCGATTCTGTTTTCTACTTTTCTAATTGCTTCGCCAAAACCCAAGTTCTCTCAACTAGGGCTGACGTTGTGCTTCACTGGTCCTCTTGGAAAGTGCTATAACGAGTTAAATAGGTCACCAAACTAGCTGCTGGTGGGAAAAAAGGGCCAGAGGCGACGGTGGGAATCGAACCCACGACCGCGGTAGCCGAGTGGTTAGCATGAGAGACTCTCACGCCGCGGTCGTTGGTTCGATTCCCACCGTCGCCTCTGGCCCTTTTTTCCCGATAACCCCCAATTTGAACACACAAAAATTCTTACCATGGCTAAATATGAAAGATCATAATGCCAATAAAAAAAAATAATAATAATAAAAAAAACAACTAGCTGCACTCTGTACAAATGCAGACCCTTGCTGTACAAAGTGTTTAGGGAGTCTTTAGGCTCAAAAACCATAACCAACTTTGGTGTCAAACCGGATTCAGAACTAAATTTCACGTAACATGCAAAAAAATATAATGGTGACAGACAAAGCAGCTAGAGTCCGTTACTTAAGAAAATCAGCCATGAGCATAAAGAACAAACTCGTGATTTACAACATGGCTAGCAAATACATGTTACTAAAACTCTAAGTTACAACATATATTCATAAACTTCTGCGTTCGCCACTCGTTCTATTAGATACATCAAAAATTACTGCCTGGCATGAAATAATAATAACAATCATTCAATTAATTAAGGTTTTTAGTCGAGATAAAAAAGTCAATGTTACGCACACCACCTAACTAGATTACACGACATTTGAAAAATGGCAAAAAGGAGGGAAAATTCAAAAGGTGGGGTTGAGATGGGAAGTTAGTGTCCGAGTGGATCGAGGTCACGATAGCTCAAGTGGTAGAGCAGCGGCGTATCTAGCCGAAGATCGTGGGTTCGAATCCCGCTCGTGACACTGACTTTTTTATCTCAACTAAAAACCTTAATTAATTGAAAGATATTAATTGGTCAAGCGGACCACGAAAACTAGTGAATTGAATAATAACAATAATAAGTTAGGGAAGAACTAAAAGCGGCAACAATTCTTGACGGGTATACAATAATAAAAAAAAAATTATGTCGTTCCATCGGAGCATATTATGCATGTTGTATGAAATACAACGATTATTCTTGTTCCAATTAAAAGACTGGAAGGTAGAGTGCAGTTTAACTAACCATTTTTGCCAACAGTTGACATGACCTATGACATTGCTGACTGCTGCCCATCAGCGCTTAATTCTTGCATATCCTTCGAACTAGTGCAAAATTTTATTCTTCAATATTGCCTGACTGGACGAGGACCTCATATATTTCATATACAAGTCAAGAAGATAAATAAAAAATAAAAATTAAAAAGCCTGTATGGGTGAATGCCATTACATAAACTTAAAAAAGAATACACGGCGCCTAGGAATTAAATTAATGTACGAAGTGTTGCTCTGCATGACCATTGAATTATTTCTTTTCCGTAATCCTCAACACGCTAAAAAATAATAAAGTACGTCAAGTTATAAAACGTCGCTTCGAGATTCCAATAAAAGGCAAATGAAACACACTGTCAGCTACGTCGAACAAAAATAGACGCCGGTGATAACTGTCGTCGTTAAGCAAGACAATCCGAATGACATTCAAAGCAATCAAAGTTGCATGTTTACAAGAAGAGAGAGATGTACAGAGAGAGTGAGAAAGTTCCTTGTCGTAGTGTTCAACCCGCTCATTTGTAATGCGAATGTAAACCGACTCGTGTTAAGTACGGCAAAGACATAACATGAAAGATGGACCAATAATGGTAAAAAAATTCCACTGAGTAAGGAGAGAGCAGGTGTTGGCCAGAGCCCGAGACTAAAGGACACGTTACTCTTTTTTCATTGATCCTTGGATCCGAATATACAATTTTCCCCCTCTATTTATCTATTTTCTTATTATGTCTTCATTTTCAACCCTTGTCGGCCTCCCGGAACACAGGTAGCAGTGATACGAAGTTTATTTACACTTTTTGTGTTGCGAAGGTTTTACTTAAGACGACCCTAGAACGTAAGATTTCTGCCCACGTGTTTAGACGTTTTCCAGTTCAATCAGGTCTGGCATGGCGTCTACATCCGAAACTAATTCCTTCGAGTAAATTTCCAATCCTAAAATCATCCGGATCGATTATATGTTTGGTGTTCCTTAAGGGAGCATCTTAGGTCCGTTACTTTTCAACAGGAGGCACACTTCTCTCAACTCTAACACACCCACCCTTATTTTCTGCAAACCAAGATCCTGTCCTAGTAGTTCGATCCTTTCCAATATCAACAAGAAAAAATACTTCTAGCTTATATGGTCATATAGATTTACGGACTGACTCTGTTCAGGGGAAAAATCAAACCTTAACCTGATCCAACACCTCCAGTCAAAACAAATTCTCAGTTCTTAATTAGTAACCACACACCTCAGACCTTCGAATTCCTCATATTACTTTTACAACCTTACCTTAGACGTCAAATTCCATTCCTAATTATCTCATCGTACTTCCTCATCCGTGACCTTTCAACCCTTATCTTCCTAATTAATCCGTTTTGGACGTTGAGGTGTGTGTCTAACAGCGCGCATAAAACCATTCCGGTTCATGTCACGCAGTCGAAGAGGCTGCCTAATGTTGATCGTCGATGGGTGTCTCACATTCTCGCTTAACTCGCCATTTATGTTGTTTCCTTGTATCTACTTGCTGATTGCGTAAATTTTACAATTAAATAAATCTCATGCTTTCTTTTCAGGTCCTTTCATGGTTGAGCCATAAAGGAGACGACTGGCTGAAGAAACACAACGATCTCGCGACGACTTTGCCCGGTCTGAAGCAGCAGGAACAGGATTTTGAAAAGTTTTACTTCATCTCCATGGTGAGCATATTGTTACAATATATTCTATAGTTAATGCCATTATATTATTTTCATTTATTTAGAAATCGTGAGATGAGATCTGGTGTGATGTAGGTTTCAGAAAAACATTTTCTTTATCGTGCCAACGTTTCGATCTTTATTGAGATCATCTTCAGATAAAGATCAAAACGTTGGCACGATAAAGAAAATGTTTTTCTGAAACCTACATCACACCAGACCGCATCTCACGATTTCTAAATAAATATCGATTAACGGTCACTAATCACCATACATTATTTTCATTGTCCGAAATGAAATTTGTAATCTTCAAAAGGAAAAGTTACGAAAGATTTTAGGGATAGTTCAGAATTATTTTAAGTTTGATAGAATAGTCATACCAGACCATAATTTTGGGGCTTTAAAGCTCATTCTACTGCAGATTTCATTACCTTATATCTAGAACAGAAAAACTGTAAGCGACTGGAGTGTTTTAGATGTTTCTCCTTCGATAAAGAATGGCATGAGAGACAATTAGACAAATTAAAACTATTTTACCCCAGATGTATTATCTGATTATTTAATCATAACTCAAGAAAAGATTTTTCGCAGAGTCTTCTGAGAATTGGAAGCGCTTGCAGGCCACCTTACCAAGGTTACCCCCTTACTAACCAGTGGCTTAAGTTGCTCATTTGGTTTTCAAGATAGACGATCAACATATTGACAGAGAAGTTCAACATCCTGTTTTAAACAACTTTCCTGGATATTTGGAGAAAAACTACAGGAAAAACCATGGCATGAAGTTGGAAGAAGCATGATAATTTTCTTCCATGGTAGAGTAATATGACATCTTCATCGCTTAAATCGTCACTGTAAAGAATAAAGACAGGGATGATGTTCCTTCCATGATTTCACTGAAGAAACTACTGATTTCGATCTTTCTTGAGTATCTTCGTGTCCACATCACTAATAAGTTACTAACTGATTAGAAATTCCAGGAGTCCAGTCAAACAGTTCCGTTTATTTTGAGCAAATACGTGCATAGCCACAGGTCTTGTACACTCATACTTTCAAAAGAGGTCTGTTCGCACTGAACAACTCACTTTCGTTATAGCATCAAGTGTTCCTCAAGGCTCAATACTGGGTCCGACTCTGTTTTTTATTTTTCTAAATGCATCGGCCCCCAGGTTTTTTCAACTAGTGCTATACGGCGATGACACTGCTCCTCTTGAAAATTCAATGTGATAAAATGCTTAGTTGAAGGAATTCCTTTTGACCGGTCCAAAATTATAACATACCTGAGTGTCAACAGGATTCAGAACTCAACTTCACCGAACATGTAAAAATATTTTGGGAAAAGGCAAAGCAAAGACCTGTTCAGATTAAGATCAGCCATGAACACATCATGATCCACGACATGGCCGTCAAGCAGTTACTCTATGCCTGTACTTCTTGGAGTCACACATGCCAATCAAATATAAAACTCATGCTTATACAAAATAATCTTATGTGCTTGCCACAGTTCTATTAGATTCGTAAAAATAACTGCCTTGCATGCCACGGAAGAGCTACAAGGTGCCGGACTATGGCATGAGGGACTATTATACAAACTAAAATTATTCATACCCCAAACTTTCTGATATATAAAAAGCGCTTGCGGTGTACCACAGGGGTCAATACTCGCTCCGCTGTTGTATACAAAAACTATATAGAGAATTATGTCCAGATTTACGGCCAAATACTCAAAGATTGCGAAGTTTTCAACCGTAGATTTTACGACTAATTGTTTTTACCCCTTCCTCTATAATAATAACAATAACATACTTCACTGAAATCTTCTCATGTCAACTGTTTTTCCTCCATCACGACTGCTGTTCTGTCACTTGTCAAGTAAAATTCACAGTTAATATTGTGTGTAAAAAAATGCGCAGAACTTTCGATCAGCTGGTTCTTCATCATGTTCTCATAACGGAAAATAATTTATTACGTTCGTATAAAAGATATGCGAGAGTTTGGACAGTTTCATTAGTCCAGGCTTTATAAGGGAATGAAACTGTGTAAAGGCAAAAGGTAAACGCGGCGACTAGGCTGTAAATCACGCTCCTTCCTTGAACCGAATTTATGTTGAAAACATAATTTAAAATACAGTTATTTGAATGTACAAGTAAACTGCTTTATGTATTGACTTGAATAGAAATTCCTAAATTTACGGTGTCACGGATTGTAGACGAATCCTCAAGGTTGAATAACGGAGAAAGTTATAAGTTTTTATAAAGTTTGTTTATATCCAGCGTCTTGTATTTTAATTCGAATTGTTGCATTTTGTCAGAAAACCGGTAAAAGAGATGTCGTACAAGAATGTTTACAGGTTGTGGACATCGAGGCGCGATAGGTCGCATGCTTAAAAATGTTGGCATGCCATCTCATTCGAAACGTGGCCTGAAGAAAGTCAGTACTAAAATGCCAGAAACAAGACCGGCCTTTCGACTTACTTCGAATTATACCAGAAGAAAGGTGAAAATATCCGTGGAATTAAATTACAAGCCTTCGTGCGAAATGATTATTATCATCACACTCGGGATTTAGTTTGATTTAATCGGCGAATTAATGGGAAATGATGCACTATTAGCCTTGCGAAAGTGCGGCATTAAAGTAATTCAATTTTCCGCCAGCATTCCTTTCTCATACACGAACTGACATTTTACACGACAGGGGGGAAAAAAATTTGGCCCTCAAAAAAGAAAAAAATCAATCGTACAGATTTTAAAACTGCGTTTAGATTCCGTAAAAATAAGTATATAACACAAATTTCATCATTTTCAAAGAGAGTTTATTGGTGAATAAGTAAGGTTTTAATTATTGGCTGTCGAGGCACGGCGCATTTTGGTGCGCGACACGACGCGAACAAGCGCCGTGACACTCGCTACACGCGTAACATATTGCAACGCAGTTCCGTACTGAGCTCGAACATTAGTTACGCGTTTATTAATTTTAAAGTCAGATAAGATTATAATTTATAATTTTTAATTTATTACAATCTGGGGATTACGTTATTTAAATAACATTGGAAAAACATACTAAACTTTTTTTAAAGATTACTTCAAGTTTAAATAATAATTGACTCTTTAATGATGACACGATGCCAGCAAGCAATACGCGTGGATTTATTTTAAAGTCGGATAAGATTATAATTTATTGTTTTTAATTTAATTTAATTAAAAANTTTAAAAGATTACTTCAAGTTTAAATATTTAAATAAAAATAGAAATATAGTTGTATTAAAATAATTCACGCGTAACGTTGTGATGCGCATATTTTAACGCAGTTCCGCTACGCGTTTATTTATTTTAAAGTCAGATAGAGTTATAATTTATTATTGCATTGTTTTTGATTTATTAAAATCTGGGAATACGATATGTAAATAATATTGGAAAAACATTCTAAACTTTTTTTAAAGATTACTTGAAGTTTAAATAATAATTCACCCTTTGACCAATGGTGACAAGACGCCAGCAAGCAATACGCGTTGATTTATTTTAAAGTCGGATAAGATTATAATTTATTGTTTTTAATTTATTAAAAACTGGGGACTACGATATTTAAACAATATTGAAAAAACATACTGCACATATTTACGTTTTAGTGGTCAATTACCACGTTACTTCTTTCAATTAATTATTCCTTCTACGTAAGGTCTTGGATGAGATAAAAAAGTCGATGTCATGAGCGGAATTCGAACCCACGACTTCGGCTAAACACACCTCCATATACCACATATATTTAACTTTTTTTTAAAGATTACTTTCAGTTTAAATTATAATTCAACATTTAATGATGACAGGAAGCGAACAAGCATCGTGACACACGCTACGCGTTTATTTATTTTAAAGTCAGATAGGATTATAATTTAGAATTTTATTGTTTTTAATTTATTAAAATCGGGGGACTACGATGTTTAAATATTATTGGAAAAACATACTAAACTTTTTTTTAAAAATTACTTCGTTTAAATAATAATTCACCATTTAATGATGACATGACGCCACCAAGCGCTACGCGTTTATTTATTTAAAGTCGGATAAGATTATAATTTTATTGTTTTTAATTTATTAAAAACTGGGGACTACGATATTTCAACAATATTGGGCAAACATACTAAACTTTTTTAAAAGATTACTTCAAGTTTAAATATTTAAATAAAAATAGAAATATAGTTGTATTAAAATAATTCACGCGTAACGTTGTGATGCGCATAATTCAACGCAGTTCCGTACGGCGCATGAACATTAGCTACGATTTAATTTATTTTAAAGACAGATAAAGTTATAATTTATAAATTGATTGTTTTTAATTTATTAAAATCTGAGGACGACATTTAAATAATATTGGAAAAATATACTTACCTTTGTTAAGATTATTTCAAGTTTAAATAATAATTAAAACTTTTAGGCAATTAGGACGGAGTGTAATGTACTTTACACTTCTTATATGATACTTATATTTGCTTTAAATTGAACAAGAAAATACTATCATAAATAAAAGAAGAATCATCATTCATTAAAAAAGTCGGTGTCATGAGCGGAATTCGAACCCACGACTTTCGGCTAAATACACCTCCATATACTACATATATTTTACTTTTTTTTAAAGATTATTTTCCGTTTAAATAATAATTCACCATTTAATGATGACACGAAGCAAACAAGAATCGTGACATACGCTACGCGTTTATTTATTTTAAAGTCAGATAGGGTTATAATTTATAATTTTATTGTTTTTGATTTATTAAAATTTGGGGAGTACGATATTTAAATAATGTTAAAAAAACATACTAAACTTTTTTTAAAGATTACTTCAAGTTTAAATAATAATTCACCCGTTAATGATGACACGACGCCAGAAAGACAGATAAAGTTATAATTTATAAATAGATTGTTTTTAATTTATTAAAATCTGAGGACGACATTTAAATAATATTGGAAAAATATACTTACCTTTGTTAAGATTATTTCAAGTTTAAATAATAATTCACCCTTTTAGGCAATTAGGACGGAGTGTAATGTACTTTACACTTCTTATATGATACTTATATTTGCTTTAAATTGAACAAGAAAATACTATCATAAATAAAAGAAGAATTATCATAAAAATAAGCTGGGTTAATTTATCTGGTACCCCAAGCTAGAAAAGTCAATGAATTTTGAAAAATTAAATTTAGAAGGAAAATCCCAGTAATGTTTAAAAAAATTTTAAGAACATTTACGCGCAGAAGATTTCAAGTTAGGACAAATAAGCAATCACAGTCCACTCTGTAATCAAATTCTGAGGGAAGACGTATTTTGGGGCGCGATGACACGACGCGAACAAGCGCCCGTGACACACGCTACACGCGTAACGTGTTGATGAGCATATTACGCTCGAACAGTAGACACTTGCTTATGTAGTTTTCAGTCAGATGAAGTTGTAAATATGTAAAGTTATAATTTTTAATTTGTTTATGTTTGGTATCTGATTGCGACTGTTCAATGTTTTCACTGATTTCCTCTCAACTACATTCTCTGATATATTCATGTTAATGTTCCTTTTTATAACTCCAAATTCCGTTGCTGTCCGACGGATCTTAAACTTTAAAAATTTTGCGATCACGATTCCTAGAGCAGTATTCTAAAATAGAATCGCTGAAAACTGACGGACGTCCATCTTGGAAAATAATGATATCCCATGATGCAAACACGACACCAACAAGCGGCGCGATATCTGTGCCACTGCCACGGCGACACGCGTCTGTCAGCTGTACATTAAGTATTAATTATTCGGAGATGCGGTCTGGTGTGACGTAGGTTTTAGAAAAACATTTTCTTTATCGTGCCAACGTTTCGATCTTTATTGAGATCATCTTCAGGGCTCAAAGTGTTTGTTTTCCTTGTAGATGTGCCATTCTTGTGCCACTCTCCGAATAATCATTAACTAACGGTCACTAAACACCACATATGTTAAGTATTAAGTTTCACGATAGGATCAAGATATTATCTTGAAGAAGAAAGCAAATTCTGTCGTTACTGGCCGAGCTTCGACCTATTTTAAGGTCATCATCAGCAAAAAATAGTCTTAAATATGTCTACAGATTGACATATTTAACTTTTTTTAAATTGTTTATATTGTCAGCTTTATAAAAATGGTATTTGCATGTCTTTATCAATTATCCATCAGGCCGATCAATTATCACCATAGTCGGAGTTTAATAAGGACTTTTTTCTTTTCGTTTTCTGGCAATTTGTGATAATATTCAACCGAATAATACTTAAAGGGGTACGTAATTGTTCAAGGTTTATAATTTTGCAAAATGTCTCTTATCTGGATGGTAGTACAATGCAGCCGGGATCAGAGGGCAGTCTTAAACATCGGGGAGAAATTTTTTTCGCCGAGAGCGACCACCGAGACCGCCCTGGGATCCGGATGAGTCCGAGCGATATTCGCATTCCGCCTTATCATTTCCAATTTCCGCCGGACTCTGGACTCGGGATGGGCTGAGGATCCGCCGGGGCGAGTTTGGAGAGATTTGCAGTAAGGCACACGGCCTTTGAACCGGTGGCAAAAAGGTCGCTCTTAATCAGAGAAAAAAACGAGTTTCTAGCTTTCTAACATTTCCTAAAGAGATTTTGGATTTATAGTTCGGCGAAAACAACGCGTTTCGCACTTATCTGTGTCCCTGTGCCCCTGACACATAACGCGTTATCAACTGTCACCGCATTTAACGTTCGATAACAAATTTCTGAGCTAGTCAAAAAACAAAAGCTACTAATTAATTTCATATAGGACACTGCATAATGTACACCCAGAAATAAAAATATAATAAACTACTTAAAGACTTAATTCAACAAATTGTGCCATCAAATTATCAATATCGTATTGATAGTAATCAAAAACTATATTTCTTTTATGACGCTTTACGACAAAATGTTACGTTTCTGCTCAGGCTTCAACCATAGATTCAAGTCGTTAAAGGGGGAGTGTCACTCAAAAAGTCCCTTTATCTCTGGTTTAAATGCACATATTTAATCGGTCTTTTTTAATTTTGTTCAAAATTGCTTGACTTTTCTATATATGAAAAAAAAATCGATAAAAATTTAAGGTTCTGTTTGCCCATAGGTGCTAGACCAATACCTTTTTAAGTTCACGTTTACTTAATGAGGCATGTTGGATTTTTTTTCTATCCCCAGTTTACTTGATATTTCTCGGGCTATTTAGGATTACCATTTTCCCTTCACGCTAATATATTACATTGCCACAGTCATTCACACTACCCTTGAATACTCACTATTCCTAGGGAAAATCGTGGATAAGCACTTCCATTCACGTTAATAAATTAGATTCACACAACCCTAGAGTAATCGATATTCCTCGGGTAACTGGGGATAAGGCCTCAGATTCGCTACCTAAAGGTAGTCGGGATGCATGCTTCCATTCACGCTAATAAATTGTTTTCACACTTTCATTCACACAATCACAGAGTATTCGGTGTTCCTCGGGATATTTAGGGATAAGCGCTTCCATTTTCGCTAAACTACATTAACACATGAACACTACCCCGAGTATTCGCTTTCCTCGGGGTAATCGTGGATAAGCCCTTCCATGCACGTTAATAAATTACATTCACATTACCACAGAGTATTCCTTATTCCTCGGAGTAACTGGTGATAAGCCCCTGCACTCACGCTAATAAATTACATTCGGACATTCATTCACACTACCTCCGAATACTCGATAGTCCTAGGTGTAATGGGGATAACCCCTTCCAGTCACACTAATAAATTACATATTCACAGCACAAATAATTCACACTACGCCAGAGTACTCGGTATTCCTCGGGTAACTGGAGGCCCCACATTCGTGCTAATAAATTACATTTGCTCGCCAGACATCGTTCACTCTACCTCTGAATACTCACTATTCCTAGGGGTAATTGGACATAACCCGTTCCATTCACGCTAATAAATTACGTTCACATTACCCTAGAGTTCTCAATATTCCTAGGGGTAGTTGGGCATAACCTCTTTCATTCACGCTAATAAATTACATTTACACTACTCTAGAGCACTCAATATTCCTAGGGGTAATTGGGCATAACCTCTTCCATTCACGCTAATAAATTACATTTACTCTGCCCTAGAATACTAAATATTCCTAGGGGTAATTGGGCAAAACTTCTTCCATTCACGTTAATAAATTGTATTCAGACAGTCGTTTTTCCATCTAATAAGATTTTATGATAACACCTTCGGACCTAAATTTACTGGATGTTATAATTTGAAACGTGGTCAGAATTTAGATTTCTGTTAGTTTAAAGAAAAACGGTGGCTGTCACCAAATTCAGTTGGGGTCGTTCTACCAAAAATAACGGCCATTCTTAAACAACCAATTATACCTGTGCAAAATTTTGATCTTTAAACCGCCTTATGCATAAAAAGAAGGCTCGTTTAAGTAAAGGTAAAAAATACCGACAATAAAACAGTTTTAACGGGAATGCCATAAATGCAAGTATCAGATTGATACTTTTCACAGCTTTATAACTTTCTCAGTTTAAATAACTAGATAGTAGATTAAGTCGATAATGAGCAGTAGCTACTGTTCGCTTTCCCTTGTTTTTTTGGAGTTTTATTTCACTTTTACCATCGACTCCCTACTTTTGTCGGTTTGTTTGAAGTTAGACTAGGTGGCATCCCTTTCCCTGTCGATGTCCGAATGGCAGGTTTTTTGATCTTGATTGAGAACCGTTTTGTTAAAGGTTGACGTCCGACTCGGTCGTAAACGTCGGAATGTTCGACAGTGGGTGGAAAGTGGGCAAAGTTTATTGTAGCAATTAGAAGGTCGGGAGAGGAAAGTGCAAGTCGGCCGGGTCCGCAAGAGCACGAACGATGACCCGTCCCGGCCATTTAGGGAGGAAACAGACGAGGCGATCCTGGAACGGGTCGCCGACTCCCTGGCACGCCTACGACCAAAGAATTGTGGCACTTTCTATATGGGATTGTACCTTAACATTTAGTTAGCCATTTGACCATTTTTGGACGCATTCGTGTTTTCACGAAGGTACTTTCTTGCTAAAATTATAATGATTGCTAAGTTGTAAAGCAAATGGTTCTTTAAAATCGTGAAACTCCTCTGTCGTTAACATCGTAAAAAATGTTAACTTGTTAGCTCTTTACGTGCTAATAAACATCAGTTTTAAAATAAGGCATCAATACTAAAAACCATATTCATTTTATGTTTATCGTTCCTCCTGCTCTCGGGTTTTTATGTTTTCATTTTTTTTTTTTTTTTTTTTTTTCAATGTGCATATTCATGTGTTCATCAGCTTCTATATCTCTACGTATTTTCTTATGTAATTGTTGTATTTATTAGTAATTTAATTGCTTCCTCTTTCTTGATTACCTTAGATTACACTCAAGATACTTACCTCATACTCAAAATTATTTACTCCCTTTTTCTCGATGTTTTGCAAGCGAAACAAGAGCTATTTCCCTCAAATTAATCCTTTTTAAGGTCGAAATAGCCCATTTTAATCTCAAATTATCCTTTTCTTAAATCAATAAAAAAAACTTGTTAAATGGAATAAAATATAAGCATGCCAAGTAATATTCCTGTTCAATTGCGATTTTTCTTTAAATGTAAAACACTTGGACTCTTATAAGACACCTATAATTATGAAAATTAATTAAAATTAAAATTGATAAATATATTAAGTATAAAATTAAATTATTCAGAAATCGTGAGATGCGGTCTGGTGTGATGTAGGTTTCAGAAAAACATTTTCTTTATCGTGCNTATAGGAGGTCCGAAGTCGTCGAATGTAATGTACAATATGCTGCAAGTGCCTTTAATCAGTTCTCTAGGAATATAAGTGACGATAGTTTGTAGAAATCATGTTTTCTTTCATCAATACGAAATAACGGGCCTATAAAATAATTATTTTTTATTGTAAGAAATTCTCAATTAATAATTAATCTGAAGTATATTTTATTTTTATATTTAATTTGATATAACTTTTAACTTTAATTTAAGTAATTTTCATGTACTATTGTATATTCATCTAGAACATACATTTTTTTAATTATGAAATTAGTACAGGAATTTTACTTTACTCGCTTATATGTCGTACCATTTACGTTTTTCTACTGTTTTAAAGAAAGGGTTAATTTACAGTTAGAAAAAGATTAATTTCAAATTAAAATAGGTTATTTTGAAATTCAAAAATGTTAATCTGAAATTGTATCCTTCCCATTCACGCAAATAAATTACATTCATTCATTCATCTACATTACCCCAGAGTACTCGTTAAATACTTTTTAAAAGGATAGTTCCTAGTAGGAACTATCCTTTTAAAAAGTATTGAACACCACACTCACTCCATCACTTATCATTTCTATTGAGTACTCGTTATTCCATGAGGTAATTAAAGATAAGCCCTCCATTCTCGCTGATAAATTACATCACATTACCCCAGGGTAGTCGAAATTCCTCGGGTAACTGGGGATAAGGACCCAGATTCGCGCTAATAAATTATATTTGCACACCAGACTTGTTTCACTTTGCTCGAGAGTATTCCTAGAAGTAGCTGGGTATAATCCCTTCCACTCACGCTAATAAATTATTTTCACACTGTCTTTCACACTACCACAGAGTACTCGATACTCTTAGATGAAATTGGGGATAAACCCTTCCATGTTGAACCGGCACTATTGGGTCTGTCTTCACTCGCGGGTTTTTTGTTTGAGTTATTCAAACGCGTTTCGGCATTACGCCATCTTCAGTGAATAACTGTTGGGCAATGTTGAGATAATTCCATTCACGCTAATAAATTACATACACACAGTACAAATCAATCATACTACCCCAGAGTACTCGATATTCCTCGGACAATGTTGAGATAACCCCATCCAGTCACGCTAATAAATTACATATACGCATCACAAATCATTCACACTACCCCAGAATACACAGTCCTCGGGGTATTTGGAGATAAGCCCTCCATTCACGCTAATAAATACGTTCGCTCCAATAAATAACACATATCCATATAATTTGAAGCTAAAAAAATTAATCTGAAATTAAAAAGCGTTAATTTGAACTGTAAAAAATGAATTTGAAATTAAAAATCGTTAATACGTAGTTAAAAATGGATAATTTGAAATTAAAAAGGGTCAATTTGCCTGAAAAACCATTACAGTGAGGAAATCATTTCATATACTTTTAAATCAATGACGTGCATATAATTTATGCATAACTCATATTAAAACTTCCCAACCCGACATTCTACACCATAAATCATAAATATATATTAGCCTACCGATTCCTGAAGAATATAGGTCACGATTCGGACGGTTTAATATGGGTTATATAAAAATTACATAAACCCATGAAACTATTGACCTTGTTGGATGTGGTAGGATTCGTTTATGTATTTTGATATTCTGGCTGATTATTCTTTGGATAATAAACACCTTTCCATTCTAGGTCTTTTTCTCTTGAACTGGGCGAGGAATGTCGTTTGTTTTATTTATCACCTCGGCCCGTCGAATTTTCCATCAATAGAACGTGATATTTGACGTTTATCTGTCATCTATTAGAAAAACGTTCACTTTCGACTCGTTGGAAAACCAGAGGTCCTTCGTCCCATATTTGGCAGGGGCATTATCGATACAGGCATTTTTCCATCGAAAGTATCACCATCTCGAGTAAATTCCACCCTTTCCAAAAAACCGCGACTCTCATTTAATCGCAACCACTTTCCCTTTATTTCGATGCTATTAAAAACGATAAAAACGATTTAAAATCGCCTTAAATATTTTTAATCAATGGGGAGAACCTTAAAAATCAATTTTCTAATCCACCTTTTCCCTATCCGAAACTTTTTGGGATATAGACCCTTAATCGGCCCAAAAAGATCGCATATGCTGACTTATTGATGGTCAATTTTTAACAATTTTAAATCAACACATTAATTAACTAACAAGAAAACTATACCTAAATAAATATCTCTTTCTTGACTTTCAACTAGTGGTTTATTGAAAGAATAATAATTCATTAATAATTATTGCGTGTACATATTTATGTTCCCTAATAAAATTCGACAACTCCGTCCTTCCTTTCTACATCTGAACCTCTATGAATTATCCCGTTCGATTCTCTATCTTTCATAATAAATACAAAAGATGTTTTACAATCTCTTAGCAAATAAGAAGAGTAATAACTTTACTTTCACTTAATTGAAATGGGATTCTGGTTTGATGTGCGTCGAATAAATGAAAGAAGTCAGAACCGATTCAATCTAAGTCCGATATTTTATAGTTTCCAGCTTTTATGGAATTAACTCTGTCTGATCACTTTTGCAATAAATCCAACGAACGATTTTTCTTATAAATTATAATTTTATGATATTATATACAATTGTAATACATATAGATGAAATATACGTACAAATGAAAATTCTTGTGTCATTTATATTGTAATTATAATGTTTTATAGGATTATTTATGATTTTTAACAATTTTTGTTCATTTAAATGTATGAATATTGCATTTTTACGGCTTTTATGTTAAATTTTGGCCAAAGAAGGGCCCAACGTGTACTCTCTAGGTGCTGAACCCTACTGCTTTGCATCCTGGGACAGAAGAGACATCTTATAATGGCTCCTTAATGAGTCCAAAACCTGTGGAACGATACCCAGTGATGAGACACGCGAAGAGAATCATAGAAGGACCATTCGCAAAACTTACAAAAGAATTACTGAAAGGCAACAGAACCGAATCAGGATTCTCTTTGGACTCTTGACAGGAAGCCACTTAAGAAAGCTCATGCACCGGATAGGAGTACAAACAGAAAAAGCATTGTGCAGATACTGCCAGGAAGAGGAGACCGCAGAACATATTTTATTTTTGTGAAGGTCTATGTGCAGGTTCTTGCAACTAGGACAGGAAAAACAGCAAGCAAGATCCTATATTAAGAAGTCGCTGACAAAGCTGTGGAGGCTGATCACCTACCTGAAGGTGGCCAGTGAGTTATAAAAAACAGGGGAGTACTATAAATCTAATCAGGTCGAGATGCAGAACGCCTTGTGGCCACCTCTTTTATCCCTACCCACTGTCAAATTGGTAGGTGCATTGGCTACACTGAATGACATAATCGAAAGGAGGTTATATTTCTGATATAGAATGGTCACTGTGAATAACGGATGCGTATGGCTAGTTCACTATCAAATTTATTCTTAACTTCATTTTGCTTGAAACCGAATTTTTCAATTTTGTAAATAGATCCTTTCTATGGGCGGAGGGTGCCTTATCAGAGGCACACGAGGGTTAGTGTACCAGATTCTGTCTGCATAGACGGGGGAGGGTGCATAACCATCTGTACTATGGGGTAACAAAAATGTTCCAAGGTTAAGCTCCTGTTACACTGAGAATGGATTCGTAGTGGTACGTAGTGACGCCCCTGGTGGGAACTTAGAGAAAAGGCTGCCTTCTACCTGTGACCTTCGCACGAAACTTACGTATGACGACCGTTATTCACCCGGCCTCACGGGATGCGGCGGATCGGACGGCAGCGTATAAACGTTGAGGACGCTATGATTATGCTGAAAAGTCCCTCGAATGCGTGAGTAGTGGCGGATGGGAACGGGCAATGAATCGGTTGCTCCTACTCGAGTATGCTTTGTACGTAGTTGAAGGCTGAGCTCGAATGGAGGCTTTTACCGTAGGCGGTACTCTAGGGGGTGGTTAGCAATTCCACTTTAAACAAAACCGCGGCCAGAGCGGATCCGGTAGTTTCTACGCTAGAGAAGCCCCCATGCTCTGGGAGAGTGGCCTTCTCTATCTAGGGAGTGCGCAGGAGACCGGGCTGATCTATTTCGGCTTAGGTTGCCCTATGCGCGCGGCATACGGTCTGATGCGTAATGCAGACCCGACCACTCGGAATGGGCAAGCGGGGAGCGAGGTTGTCTTGGCCCTTCGGGGCTGAGCTGCCTCTACAGTCTACACCAATGCTGCGGCAGTAACACCATTCTGTCGTATATGGAGATGCGTCAGCTCTCATCTGGAGAATCAAAACGTCCGATAATGCCGAATACGCTAGGTGCGGACGTTAAAGATCCTTTTTGTACTTTTTAGGACGACCAAGTATACCGGAAAGCATGTTGCAAACCCTCGTTAAAAAAAATAAATAAATAACAGGAACAAAAGATAATGGAACCGTATCATGGATGAAACGAGGGATAACTCTGATTCACGGATATTTGACCTGTTGATGATACACGTTTGCATGATACATGAAGGAATGCAACGGTGATTCGCAACGCAACAAGCGGTATGTTTATATCACACTAACCTGTCAACGCGTTACAATACGGACGACGTTGAATTTATATTTCTTCCCGTACATTTTAATTTAAACATGAATAATGTCAGTGCGTTGTTATTGCGGTTCTTACGCTCTCTCGTGGATTTTAAACGAACTACACAGGAAAAGGACTCTCATTTTTTCAATTTTCGTACAGGTTGGAATATAGTTACAATTAACAAATGACATATGTCCTGTCAAGTTCCTAAGAACATGAATTCATCACTTTCTTAATTAATAAATTGACCCGACCTAGAAAAACCATCATTCATTTAATTAAAAGAACAGGATTTTCCGTTCGCAATCTATCATTAAGTGAAACCTTATCAATCGTAAAAAAATTAAACCGCTAATTTGAAATATTAAGTTACACAGCATCAATCGTAGACTAAGAGGTACAAAATAATGTCGCATAATGTCTTCACTAACTCATGATAAACTTAATCAGATACATACAATTTTGTTTGTTGCAACACAAGTAGTGCATATTGATAAAAACAGAAAATAAAGCAAGCTGGCACAAAATTCTCACTGTCACTGAAAATATTAAAACACCTAAATACCAGCCGTTTGTATATAGTCACCACTAGCTAATCAATGATTAACATATTGCGAGAAACCGGAATTCATGGATAGAGGGAGGAGTGAATGAGGGAGAGAGAGAGTAAATGAGAGCCAGAGGAAAGAGAGTGGTGAGTTAATAAGTGACAGATAGTGAGCGTGTTAGTGGAACTGAGAGAAAGGGTGAGTGAATGAGTAAGAGATAGTAAGTGAGAGATTGTGAGTGAAAGAGGGTAAATGAGTGAGAAAGATGAAACCAGTCTATGATTATTAAATATCGCGTAAGTAAAAATTTCGAATATTTAGGTATTAAATGTATTTAACAAGATTGTGTGTGTGTGTGTGTGTGTGTGTGTGTGTGTGTGTGCGCGCGCGTGCGTACGTGCGTGCGTGCGTGTGTGTGTGTGTGTGTGTGTGTGTGTGTGTGTGTGTGTGTGTGTGTGTGAGAGAGAGAGAGAGAGAGTGAGTAAGTGAGAAAGTGAATCAGAAGAGTAAGTGGATGAGTGAGAGATAGCGAGTCTGTTAATACAACTGGGGGAGAGAGAGATTGATTGATTATCGCTTTATTTAACTCACTCAAGGTTTGGTCTTTTTTTTTGGGGGGGGGGATTTTCGTTGTCTCTTGCTGTTTAATTATAATTTATAACGACGTCATCTTGTTCTTAACGAGTGTTTTATGTCTATGTATCTCCTCCATTTTAAGTCTATTTCCTAACAATCCTCATCTCGCCCTTTCTATTGATTAATGGGCAAATTTGGTCAAAGTCAGCCTGCATATGTGCATTCGGTGTATTGTGTCGGTTAATTGGAGATCCATCATTCTTCTACATATGAACACTAATCAATATTAGATTCATACAGTAACACAACACGCAGACCTGATGGACTGGCGAGATCAATTGTTTATTTTGCAAATGTTGGTGTCGATTATAAACGTCAACGTGTATTTAGAACGAAAATAATGGCGTGGTCGACTCATTAGTCTTTTACTTAACTTGTTTATTTTATTTATATTTATTTTTTGTTTTATCTCGTATAATATAAATTGTGATCCCAACTTCCTAAAGGGAAATGTTAAATAAGGAGACAAACAACGGACCGCATTACTGCCAAGTCATGCGGGCTTAGTATTTCTGATAGAACAGGCGCTCTGATGTAAAAAAACTTATTTTTTGAATTTTTCTCAATCCATCTCCCAGTCTCATCTACTAATCATTTTTACTCTCTCTCTCTCTCACACTCACTCACTCACTCACTCTCACTCTCTCTTTTCCTCTCTTGCTATCTCTCTTTGTTTTCTTCTCGCCCTATCGAGTAAGTCAGTGAGAGAGATAAAGAGAAAAAAGAGAGCTGATGAATTGGCGGAGGAAAGTTCAATCGAGATCTATCAACGCTGAAGCCTTTTGCGACATTCCAAATTACCAAAAATGTAGATCCAACAAATAAACTTTTAAGTAATAACTGTATCAACTGTATCCTGTTAGAGTAGGTGATTCCAGTTCTTTAATGGTACTCTGCCTGTCCAATTGGATGTTTTATGCGGCATAATTGTAGAAGACAACACTACTCTAAATTAATTAAGGTTTTTAGTTGAGATAAAAAAGTCAGTGTCACGAGCGGGATTCGAACCCACGATCTTCGGCTAGATACGCCGCTGCTCTACCACTTGAGCTGTCGTGACATCGATCCACTCGGACACTAACTTCCCATCTCAACCCCACCTTTTGAATTTTCCCTCCTTTTTGCCATTTTTCACTACGTCTAAACCATAACTAACAACCTTACACTTATTTAAATTTATTTCCATCCCGTATTTAGCTGCCGCATTAGCTTAAAGTATGTGAAATAAATATTTTATGAGATTTTGTCATGAGTGATAAAACTGCAATTTGGTCGCTTCTGACCACTTTGATCTGTCAGAAGTTTTTTTCACAGACCCAGCACTAAAAATAATATAAACTTACCATCTTCGAGAAACCGAAACCAGCTTTACAAAAACGACCAAACTTCAAATATATATTTGGCATTATCAGAAGTTGAAAACTACTTCATATTTTCAACAATAAATTTACATTGAATAACAACTTTTCAGATAAAAAGCCAAATAGAAATAGAGTAAAATATGACTAAGCCAAAGAATAAAGTGTTGTGTGTACCTAAGCAAACCAAGCTGATAAACCGGCTACAAAGTGACTATAATTAGCAATGAAATTGTAATCTTAATAGAAAATTAGTACTACATGGATTTACACCACATTTTTAAAAGTTGACGAACCAATTCACATAGATTTCATTACAAAAACCTATATAAACTTATTTTATCAAATAATGTGGCCATGATAAATATCGTTATTCTAAAAATATGTTTTTAAAAATGAAAGTAGTTCATGTTTTTAAATTAATTTTAAAGGAAATCGTCCATTTGTAAATAAATGATATGGTCAAGAACTAAGGACCCAAGCATATGCTGCTTCCTAGGGGCCATTTTACGGACTCGGCTCAAGAACTTTCACACTGCTCAGTGTGATTGGAAATGGGAAAAAAACGCTCTTTTTAAGGATCGGATCAAACCGCTGACTTATTGTTAGTGAACTGAATCAGCCCTTTTTCGTGGATCTCGAAGAAGATTGAGTTTCATACACATGACAATTAAAATCCCTGTAATTTTATTAACTTATCCTTATGAACGAATGAATAAAACGAAAATCACAATATATAAACAAATAAAAGTATAATAAAATACAAAATGAACACATATTTTTTACAACTCGCCCAGCACAGCTTTTACCAGATCACAAAGCTTTGAGATCACGTGAGCATCCTTTAAGTCTATCTATAAGTTTATGCTGAAATACATTCCAATTGAACCTAGAACTTAGTCTTAACCTATTGACTCTACGACTTTAAAACTTTGGTATATCATAAAAGGGTTCAGAAACGATACTTGTCCTCATCTTTCCTTAGCCGATTCATCGGCCTCTTCGCTGCCCCTGTAATGTAATAAAGAAATTTCCGTTCAAAGACACATTTGAGATATGATTGCGAGACGATAAACATTTTAAACAATTAAATATAAATAAAGTTTTAAATATAAATAGCTCGTAAAGTGTTGAACCTCGTGGTTAAAAATTTCGCTTTTGATAGTTCCGACAACGATCCTGCATTTGTAGAATTATCTGGACTTTGACGACTTTCAAATAAAAATTCTAATCTTTCTGTCGTCACCAGGTCTGTATCAGACGATTTTATTACCAGCACTTACAACGCAATATATAAGTTTATTTTTCTGTGTTTAGGCCTTGTAATTGTCTGGAGACGTTTGCTGCCTTGTTATACAATTTTATGATATACGTTTCTTTTTTTTTTATTCATCTTTCCCCACATCTGCCCCTGTGTATTTCTTTCTGCTTTTCACTTTCTCTATCTCGATCTACATCATGTGCTCTCTCGTTCCTTCTCTCTCTCGCTCTCACTCTCTCTTTTTTTCTCTTTCTATCTCCATTTCTCTTTCTCTAGTTCTTCTACTCACTCTCTCTTTCTCTCTCTACATCGAAATTTTTCTTTCTATAGTTTTTTCTACTCTCTCTCTCTCTTTTTTTCTCTCTCGCTCTATCTCCATTTCTCGTTCTCTAGTTCTTCTACTCTCTCTCTCTTTTTTCTCTCTATCTCCATTTCTCTTTGTCTAGTTCTTCTACTCACTCTCTCTTTCTCTCTCTACATCGACATTTTTCTTTCTATAGTTTCTTCTACTCTCTCACTCTCTCTCTCTCTCTCATACTCTCTCTGTCTCTTTCTCTCTCCATCTCCATATCCGTCTACTTTTCAATTTTTCTCGTTCCTTCTATTCTCTCTCTCTCACTCTCTCTCCTCTCTCTCTCTCTCTCTCTCTCTCTCTCTCTCTCTCTCTCTCTCTTTACATCTACATTTCTGTTTCTCTCGTTTCTTCCACACACTCTCTATCTATCCATCTCCCTCTTTCGAGGTCGTTCGCAAACTAAATTTGCGAGATTTTTTAAATAAAACTGTACTTATTGAACCGTGTAATTTTATGATTTTATGATTAAAATACACCCAGGTGAACTATTTGGTTTTATGTAATTTATTTATTTTTGTTACAGGTACGTACTTTCGTTTTGTAATTCTCCTGGTGAGTGGTAAGTAACACAACCGCTCTCTTATATGGGTGAAAGAACAACCGAAACACTGATATAAATAATGACTCAAATATATTCATCAGTACATTTCCTCTTTCCTTATAAATTAGCATATTCTTTTGTCGGGATATTTATATTAATCCGACTGTAATGAATACCACTGGGATGGTGGGAAGTTTCCGGGACGGTCTAATCGTGAAAATCGGATTTTCTCTCCTTTTTGTTTTCTTATTTGATCGGGGATGAAATCGCCGGAATCGAACCTATAAAATTATAAGAAATGAGATTACTCGGGTCTTGAGGAGCGGAAGAAAATCCGTAGAAGCCGTCACGTACATTTTTGGCGGTCCGTCACCTCTCCACTAATTGGGTAAACCGTTTCCGACTTTTCTCTTGGCACAACACCCTCGATGTGTGACAAAATCGTCGGGAAACGAGAGGCTATGAGAGACAGTTTTCTCTTAACTATAGATAAAAACGTGGGAGACTGTACTGGCATCCTGGTATACTTCCGATTTCAAATTTCTCTAAGTTTCATCTCGAACAAATAAACTTATAAAAAATTATAACAATTGTAAGCTCAAAATGGTAAAATTATTTTTATAAATTATACTCGAATGGGGGCGTTTTAATTACTCGATGGAGATTTAAAGTATTAACATTTTCTTAGGAGTAAGTCCGTGAAACGGCAGAAATGCCATTTACCGTCTCCTCAAGGTTTTTAGATTGCATCGTTCCGATAGTTAATCATGATTTCTGGGCGACCCCGAGGCATGACCGTTTACGTAAATGAACGCCCTAACGGCCCATCAAAACATTGATCAACATCAACATCAAAAACCCGGTTCGAATAACCGACTTTTAACTGAGCTGCTGTGATATTGAATAATTGAATTGAAAATAAGTTATCTTTGCTGACACAGTTAATAGTAGTAAAAATTTCGAAATCGTGAAAAACCTCAAAATCCCAGATGTCTTTACATATTATTTACCATGTAAATTAACATATTAGGTAGCCAATATTAAAAAAAAAAATTATTGATCAATAAATTGGATTCAATAATCCCATTTCAATTTTGTAAAAACAAATTGTATATCGATTTGAAAGCCGATGGAAAAGTTTATGGTTAAAATGAGATGAAATAATTTTGTTATTCAATTATAAACGGCTTATCCGTTTTGAGGATTAACCAACGTTAACAAGCTTTTCTAAACTGCGCGAGGAAAGAACATCTAATCAAATTTAACTAATCTCGTCAAATACTAACCCGTCAGCTATTCCTTCAGGGTCATCTATAAAAATCCGCTTCTGTTTGAAAAATCGTTAATTGATGTTTGTCTTATTCTGAAAATAATTTGTTGAGAGTCTGACAAATGGGTTTTGGCAAGGGGTTTTTCCACAATTGGCAACTTGTTTGTTTTATCTAATATAACTTTTCAAGTTGGCAAAACTTAAAAGGTTTCTGTTTAAAATAAAAAAGGTTTGTTACTGAAACTTTCAGTAAACTAGTAATGTAGCAGTTCCTGAGTGGGGTAAAGGAAGGGAATCGAAACGGAGTCCGACAGGGGTGAATATCGAGCCCTTTATTACTTTCCCTTTTCACCGATGTCCTCAACCCAGTTTATATTTGGTAGATATTTGTCCAGAAGATTTTTTTAGGTTTTGAAAGAAATATTAAACTGTTCGAGTATGACTGTCAGTTTTTCGATCGAATAAATCGAAGATTCTCGTGTTGGGGGATTGAGTTCTTCAATTGCTGGTCATTTGAAGGATTGTAAAATTAAAATATAATCACTTAGGATCACCCAGGCTGAACACACCTACCTCACGCCTACCTTGAATTCATAAAAGTAAAAAATACTCGCCAGTTCTTGAAATTGTCCAAATCATGAAGGAAAATGGATGTATTCGCAAGATAAATGTTCAAAATGGAAGGATATGGATAAAGTTGTTATGCTTTATTTGAACATGGGATAAACTGCTGTTTTTTCATTAGATAATCAAATTGTTGTTTCGTCATCCGAAAACACAAGAGGGCATTAATCAACATTTCCATTTTCCAATATAGAAATCACCGTATGATATTCGCCTGATACGTCTCTAGTGAGGTCCGCTCCATGAACAAGTTTTTCTGTTCGCCTGTTGAAAGTAAGCAGTGCAAGTGCTGCTAATGGCATTTCTTCCACGTCTTCCTCAGAGCTATCCATTTCGCGTGGAGTGTGCTTGCAACGAACACATGTGCACACTCGACGAATATGCAATAAAACGTCGGATCACGTCGCGTTGCGTCGTATGTCAAAATAAAACCGGGATTTCACTTATATCACAGGATAAATTACGTTAAACGAAATATTTTGCCGCTAAATTTGGGCATGGTAAAAGTTTGAGATGAATTTTGAAAAAAAATCAAATTTTTTGTCCGGAAATTTTTGTCTTTTCCTTCAGAAACTCCTAATTATCCTCTATTTTATTTTAAAATCTTGTAATCTTTTTGAAATTCATTTTTCTTTTGTTTCATCGTACTTTTTGAGAGGATCCTAGTTTTCTCCGTGGCGGAACACTTTTTCAATTATTAGGTTTTCTTCTTCATGGGGGAAAACAAATAGAACAAAAAAAAACCGGACACTTGTATTAATTTATTTTCATTAATAACTAGATGTAAAGATTAATAGTTGACTTAAAAGGTAAACATAAATAACTGGCCAATTAAGGACATAGCGATCGTTACATAGCTCAAGTCGTGGGGTGTGCCGCGGTCTACCATACACGATCCACGAACAGCGGTTTAGGGCCACCGGAAGTCTCGATCGAAGAGAAGGTAGTGGTCGACCGCGATGTAGGACGGCTAGGGACGATCGTTTCATTGCTCTTACCGCACCGCGCACTTTTAACGCCTTCCTTGATAGGTAGTTAACTCCAAATGTAAGGCTGAGCTCTAAAACACTCATCAGCTTGAGAGTGAGAGCCTAGTCTCTAGACGTCCCTCAGCAGGATCTCTTCTACTAGAGAATCATCGAGGAAAAACTACTATTCGCAAATCAGCTTGGATACTTGAACGGGGGGTTGTTTTGGTCATTGAGTGCCGGTTTGGCTTGTGTGAAGAACGCTGTGTTTCAAGGGTCATGCTTGAGCTACATCCTTTTTAAGGAAAATTTCGGTATGAGTTGGAAAAAACAGCCATGCCATAATCGAACTGAATATCACATAGGATCTTTGACTGCCCTTTCGTTGCCCCCTTCGTTTTATTGCTTTTACCGCACTAAGGAACTGTCATTTAACGGCTCCCTTGATAGGCAATCGACTTCAAACAGTAATGCAAGGGTGAGCTGTAAAACAGTCATCGGTAGGATTCGTGAGAATAACCTAGTGTATAGACGCCCATCATCAAGTTCTCTACTACCTGAAAGGCATCGAGTAGAAAGACGACTATTCGCAAATCAGCTTGGACACTTGAACAATGTCTTGGTTGTTTGGTTTGTGGCAATCACATGAGATCCGTACGAGGAGAAGATTTGTATAACGCTTTCCTTCAAGTGCCATGGTGTGTCAGTCTTTTCAAAAACAGTTTGGTATGGACACTTGAACAATGGGGGGGGGTCTTGGTTGTTTGGTTTGTGGCAATCACATGCGGTCCATACGAGGAGAAGATTTGTATAACGCTTTCCTTCAAGTGCCATGGTGAGTCAGTCTTTTCAAAAACAGTTTGGTATGGACACTTGAACAATGGGGGGGGGTCTTGGTTGTTTGGTTTGTGGCAATCACATGAGGTCCGTACGAGGAGAAGATTTGTATAACGCTTTCCTTCAAGTGCCATGGTGAGTCAGTCTTTTCAAAAACAGTTTGGTATGGGGGCGGGTCCCGAACTGATTATCTCAAAATAGATCTTTTACTGCACTAAGGTACATTGACGTTCTTCGGGATCTATGGTCCATTTGCTCCATTTATCGGCGACAACGTCATGATAATGCTGGAGTGCATGTGGCTCGTGTTGTCTCCCATTACTTAGAGGATGTAGGGATCTCCTGACATGAATTCCATAAACTTATAGGACTTGATAAAGAGACTGGTTAGAAAACGATCGCCGACTCCAACATTGAACAGCTTCAAACCGCTCTTTTTGAAGAATGGGGAGCCTGTTTCACAAGACGAAATCCGGTCGAGTATTTACTCAATTCTTATAATTCTTCAGGTCCTCTTCGAGGCCGGAGGAAGTATAAGTAATTAATGAGAAAATAGTTAATCGCGTTATTAAGAAAGAAACTAGGTAAGAAATTGTCAAAAGTTGTCGTTCAAACTGATGTTTTCAATGCAGTCTTCCTACTAAACTGGAATTTTTGAAATGGCAAAATTTTTCGCTAAACAATGAATAAAATATAGAATTAATATTCACTTTGGGGGCGTCAATAACGTTTATTTTTTAAAAATATGCGAATGAGTTGAATATTTGTCTTTTTTAGACTGTACTCGCAGTTTCGCAAGGTCCTTGGGAAGTATCCTTGATCCTCCTTAAGAGGAGTAACGGCCGTCCGGTCCTTTCTTTTTTCTTTTTTTTTTCACTTCGCAAACCGCTTTAACGCCTACAAGCATTAATTCGCAATATAAAAATAAAAAATAAATAAAGACACCCATCTAAGAATATCGCCTTTCTTCAAGACTTGCAAATTGTTACAAAATAATTTATATATATTCACAATATATGTGATGCATTGAGGTTATTAGAACGGAATAGTTGGCTGGTGGACAATTTCACCCGTTATAGTCACCTTGTCGTTACATTGTGTACGTGTGCAACTTCCCAAGGACGGGACTGGATTCTTAATCAGCCCGGTTGAAATTCTCACGTCGGTTTTTCCCGGCGTCGGCACATCGAAGGGGGTATCGCGCCGGAAAGGCCGTGTCGGTCAAAACACAAATTGAAATTCGATATTCAAGCCGGTGCATACCTCTTGCAGTCAGGGAGCGAAAGTTGTGTTAAATCCTACATGGGAAATGTCAAGGTTTCCGGCCCCATCCGATTATTTTAAGCGCATCTGGCATTTCAACTTTGACTCTATTCGAGAATTTCAAATCCCAGGGGCCATTTTCGCAATGAACTGGCGTCTTTGAGCTATGAAAATAATACAAATTTATACCACAAAACCTGTCGTTCAAGTTATCTTGAAGTTTGCTTATTGTATATATTCAACAGTCTGCTGCCAACATTCTTTATCAATAAAGCCAGGTGTAAACACATACACAGATTCAATTATTCTTTGCCATTTTCTCCAACTGAAGACTATCAAAAAATGTTGAATACATGCCGACTAGAAATCTCGTATCAATCTGCTTTTACTTTTTTTCTCAAGGTTCTTATGCAGACATGCAGAGTGTGAGTTTTCAGTGAGTTAGCAAATATTTATAATTTACAACTTTCTTTGACCTATCTGTCAAAAAAATGTGTTACATAGGCTGATGAAGCCGATCAAGCTTTGAAATTCATTGAACTTGACTTTATAGCTTTTTACTGGTAGATTAAACTCTTAATTTCAAACGAACTCATTTTTCCGTCGTATAACTCTTTTGAATTTCAAATTAACAGTTAATTAACCATTTTTTATTTCAAATTACTTTTTTTAACTTAAAATGAGCTAACTTTTTTAATTTTAAATTAGCCAATTTTAATTTAAAATTGATAATTTTTTTGCAATTTACCCTTTTCAACTTCAAATTAACAATTTTTAATTTCCAATTAATCTTTTTAACTTCAAATTAACCATTTTTAATTTCAAATAAAATTAAAAATTAAATAAAATTATAAAAGCAAATTTACAAAATATTTTTTGAAATGTAAAATAATTGGTCCATTTAAAATCTTATGAAAATTAATTACAATTAAAATTAAATATAACCACAAAATTATATATATAAAAACAAAATTTTTAAATCCCCGTTTTACACTTAAAAAAGCTCTAATTTACTGAAGAATCCTTTATATTTTTATTTAATGGTATGTGATTTTTACTTTTAGTTGTATTCTATTTTCGTGAGGTATTTGATGTAAGATCCATTTAATTTTTTTTTTATTCTCAGTTATATAGGAATTTTATTTTTCATGATTATATTTTCATATCATCTCTAGTTTTGTAATGACTTAAGGAAAGGCTAATTCGTTTGAAATAAAAAAAAATGTTTTTATTTTGTTATTTGTTTTCTTGAGGATAATTGGAAGTTAACAATGGTTCATTTCAAATAAAAACGAGTTAACTTGAACATAAAGAAAGGTTAGATCGAATTTAAAAATCGATATTTTGAAGTTGAAAAAGTGTTAGTTTGAAACATGAAAAAGGTCATTTTGAAATTAAAAAAGGTAGTTCAAAGTTTAAAGAGGTTTGTGAATTAAAAAGTATAATTTGAAGTTAAAAAAATTTGGACTGAAATGAAAAAGTTTAATTTGAAATTAAAAAGGTTTAGACTGAAATAAAAAGGGAAATTTAAAGTTAAAAAGGTTTAGACTGAAATTAAAAAGGGAAATTTGAAGTTAAAAAGGTTTAGACTGAAATTAAAAAGGGAAATTTGAAGTTAAAACGGTTTAGACTGAAATTAAAAAGGATTACACTGATATTAAAAAGCTTGATTTGTTGTTAAAAGTACGTTTGACGGATTTTTGATATGAGTCAGGTTCTTTTTGTTTACTTGTCCCTCCCCGATTCTAGAAATATGATTTTCTCTCCTCTTTTTATGTAATCAATGCAAATACTTCTATGAAAACCCAGTATAATAAAAATATAAATTGTCATATAAAAATGGCGAGAGGAGAGTGATAAAACCCTTTTGTACATGGAACGTTATGTAAATATAATAATATTTACAGTTAAACGAAATATTTCTACGTTTTCGTATGGAATGGAAATTACACAATCTCTGGGATGTATAATATTACAAAATTGACTTTTTATTTTTTTATTTTAAATTATTTTTAGTTGCAACGAGCAAATGAGATAACATGTCTAGTGACAATCTAGCATGTATGACACATGATAGAAAATGCCACCCGGCAGTGACACTCCCTCATTGAATCAATCAATCTCTCAAGAGATCACCCGGCCACAATCGCTTCAAACGACGTGTGGTATTTCCAGGAATGTCAGGACAAGAAAGCTGTTGGACAAGTTTATTGGGATGAAGTTTGGAAGCTTTTGTATAGGGACTTAACAATGTCAATTCTGTAAATCTGCTTTAATTGGTACAAATCATGATAAATGTGTACAAGGGGTCTCTTGGTCAATGACGAAGTCACAAAGTAGTACAGCAGTTCAAGTACGCAGCTGAAAAATATCAGTGCAATGGATATGTTCTGTAAATATTATTTGACGATAAAGCGAAATGATCGATCACACATTTTTAATTATTTAATAAGAAAAATAGGGTGAAATTTGCCAATGATAAAAAGATGTTGTTGGCATGACTGGTTGTGGAGGTATATATTTCTCAAATTTGATTGGATTTGCTCTTTTTTAAATTGCTTAAATTTCGGCCTCGACTTTAATTATGTGGCGCTGTAACTTTTCTATGTGAACGCCCTCCTTTGGAATTACGCAACGTCGGTAACATGTCGATTGCACTGTCGAATGAAATTTCTAAAACGAGATTTTTGCTGTTTTAGCATCCCCGGCAGATCTCTGTCGAATTTCTATATTAAGTGCAAGTAAATTACAGCCGGCCAAATATGTACTTTCTCCCCTGAGGGCTTCCCGCTTGTCTTCACTGGTATTTATCCTAGGCCGCTTTCAGGGCGGATGTTTGAACGAATCGGACGGGAATTTTCGATTTGAACACGCTTAGAAACACAAATGAGCCGGCACCCGGTGATGTAAGACGACGATCCGGCGGATAAGCTGACTACTTGCTCCAATGCCCTCATCTGCTTTCTTTGATATTTTCTTCGTACTGTTCCTCAAATTCCGGAAAAACATCAACTAAGCCCGTCTTAAGAAGAACTCAACCGTAGAATTTACCATTTCGTTTAGGTATCAAGGATTAACCCATTTAAGTTAAATGAAGGTTAAGGAAAAAAAGAACGAATTTCCTTCCTGTAAGTTTAACTATTGATTGTACACAAACCAGAAAAACTGTTTTAAAAAAACTATCGATGTCAGTAGCGACGTCACGTGTTCCCGGACACATTTGTATATCTGTAACGAACTAGCGGATCAGGCAACGAAATTGAAGCCACGACGAGACCCCATGATCCAATCCAGCGGATTTACCGAGAACAATTGCTAATGCTCTAAACATTGAATGGAGAATCCGCTGGCCTGGAAGGGAAGAGGTCATCCTTACCAGGTTGAGCACAGGTCATACCATGATCACACACGGACACCTTCTACAGGCGTGAGATCATGTAGGTACCGGTTGTATGGAGAAGTCATGACGGTAGAGCACATAATAACAGACTGCAATGAAAGAAACACGAGATATCGTATGACCTATGCGCGGCCTTGAGGTACGGCAGCAGGCACAGATCGCGGACCGAATATCTCAGGGTCACAGATATAATTGTATATTGATCTTTCTACCTTCATGTATGTTATGTGTGTTATTTTTTGTAACGAACGCATTTATTTGCGTGAATGGAGAGATTAAACTCCAATTACCCCGAGGTATAACGGGTACTCTGGGGTAGTATGATTGATTTGTGGTGTGTGTATGTAATTTATTAGCTTGAATGGATGGTGTTATCTCAGCATTATCCGAGGAATATCGAGTACTCTGAGGTAGTATGATTGATTTGTGGTGTGTGTATGTAATTTATTAGCGTGAATGGATGGGGTTATCTCAAAATAGCCCGAAGAATATCAAGTACTCTGAGGTAGTATGATTGATTTGTGGTGTGTGTATTAATTTATTAGCGTGAATGGAAGGGGTTATCTCAAAATAGCCCGAGGAATATCGAGTACTCTGAGGTAGTATGATTGATTTGTGGTGTGTGTATGTAATTTATTAGCGTGAATGGAAGGGGTTATCTCAAAATAGCCCGAGGAATATCGAGTACTCTGAGGTAGTATGATTGATTTGTGGTGTGTGTATGTAATTTATTAGCGTGAATGGAAGGGGTTATCTCAAAATAGCCCGAGGAATGTCGAGTACTCTGAGGTAGTATGATTGATTTGTGGTGTGTGTATGTAATTTATTAGCGTGAATGGAACGGGTTATCTCAAAATAGCCCGAGGAATATCGAGTACACTGGGGTTCTATCATTTATCTTGTCTCTGTGTTTTTATCAACAATTGTCCTTAGGTAATAAAAGATAGAAGAGTAGACTAGGCTGGAGAAACAGTAAAGGAAATTAGTAAGTAAACTCGAAAAAGAAAGAAAAGATATGCAAAGCTAAGAAAGACAGTGCTGGCGATTAACAATGAGGTTTGCCGACCCTAAAAATCGAAAAAATAATAATAATATTACATACTTCAATTTACTTCAGTTCAACATAAACCCCAACGAGCAACATAAACCTTTTTGGTCTAGTATCAAGATAAAAATTTAATGACTTGAAAATATTATTATGTTATTTACACTATGAATGGCAAAAAATAGCCTTAATTAATTCCTTTTTGACTGTGTTACCGTTTTGGATGAATGTTTCCTTTGAGCATATCGGAATAACAAAGTGCAGAATCCCGCGGGAAAAACATTGATTCATGTTTCAGTTTTCTTCGCAGAACAATATTTTCAATTTTTTTTCACTGTCGCGACATATGTGTCCTCATTTATTATGTTTATTTATACTTTTTGTTTTAATCAGTTTGAATTCATTTGTGCTGACAACCGTTTTGTATGGCTAATTCTAGTTTATTTTAGGAAGAAAGTTAAGCAAATTTGTTGTCGGAATGTTCGGTCACATCCTCTTAAGTCAACACGATGCTATCTCGTTCAACGGGCGGCATTTGAATTTATGATTCGCTTGAGAAGAGATAACGATTCATTTCTTAGAAGATTATTGACTCGAGATGAACAGTTTCATTTGACAATAGACTTCCAAAGGGGACTTCGGTAAATCGTGCTTCGCATTTGTATTGGAGGGATATCCTTGGCTGTAACTGGTCCTTGAGAACGAAACGGTCAATTGCATGGAAAAGGACCAATTAAAATCAACAATCCAGGAAAAGTGGCCTACATCAGTGGATAGAAATGGTCGCGAGGCATAGCGTTTCGTCGCCGGAGCGGCAAAAAATATGTTTCACTCGGTCCGAAGCGTGCTACTTCATCCACGATATCCTCTGGAGCACTTTCAGATTCCGGCAATATTATTCTTAAACATAAAGTGAACAGATAATGATTACAGATCGCCTGTCAAAATATATCCAGTATTTTAATTTGGACAGGAAATGATCGACTCGAACTTACGAGTTTTGCGTTCGATTGGAGGCAAGGCATAATGAGAGATATGCCCGTAACATCGATTTAATTGGTTTAAGTTTCCGGACTATTGCGCGGCGGATGTCAAAAATGCGGAAGTTTTACGACACCGCTGCTAATGGGTGGAGTACGAAACGTCCAGTCGTCGATTATAGTCCGGCTCTGGTATTAGACGGAGTTGCCAACGCCGAAAGTCGAAATTATAAACTTTCTAACGGCGTTTGAGTCCTGTTTGCGACTCTGTTTGTTAAAATGGAATTATCGGGAGAACGGGAAGACCAGACCTGGGAATGAATGAGGAAGTCGAATGGTCAAACCTCCACCACACAACGCTCTCTTTCTACTTAAAAATAAAATTAATTTAAAAAAAATTAGAAACATTCAGATAAAGAAAGAAGGACGAAAGGGAAAGAAGGAAAGGCTCCTCCATTGAGGACGGCACCATCTGCTGGTCTTGGTAACAAATAGTCAGATCCCATATGGTACACCAGTGTCTTCCAGGCTGAAGTCGATGCAATTGAGATTCAGTTCAATCTGAACAAAGGGTACAAAAACTAGAATGTAGCTATCACATCAGATTGCCAAGCAGGCATCAAAGAAAGAAAGAAAGAAAGAGAAAGAGAGAGAGAGAATAGAAGAAGAAACTAGAGAAAGTGAAACGTAGACGGATGTGGCGATGGAGACAGAAAGAGAATGAGATAGAGAAAGAGTAGAAGAAACTAGAGAAAGAAAAATGTCGATGTAGAGAGAGAGAGAGAGAGTATAAAAAACTAGAGAAAGTGAAAAGTAGACAGATGTGGAGATGGAGAGAGAAATAGAATGAGAGAGGGGGAGAGAGAGAGTAGAAGAAGAAACTAGAGAAAGTGAAAAGTAGACGGATGTGGAGATGAAGGCAGAAAGAGTAAGAGAATGAGATAAAGAGAGAGTAGAAGAACTAGAGAAAGTGAAAAGTAGACGGATATGGAGATGGAGAGAGAAAGAGAATGAGAGAGTAAAAGAACTAGAGAAAGAGAAATGGAGATAGAGAGAGAGAAAGAGAGAGGAGAGAGGCACTGCTATTCCTGAGCCCTTTTTTGACAGAGATTCACACTATGAATGAGTACCTTAAACAAAAAGAGAATAAAAATTAGGAACCAGTGGAATTTTTTTCATTGGACTCAATCGAAAAACCTTTTAGCAAGTTTGGAAGGAAAGAAACAACAGTATCAAAGGAATCAGGAAAAACAGGATTCTTGACAGTACACAAGTCTAGGCAGTCAGACTAAATGGGCATCTGAAAAGAATATTGGTATAATAAAACACAGCACGTGCAGATTCTGCCAACTAACTATGCCACATTTGCCCGTAGGAAGAAGTATTTTGGGATACATATTCGATAACCGTCGAAGAAATTTCTGGACTTCTTGAAGTTTTTTGATGGACTAGAACTGGTGTTCTTTAAGTGCAGCACTGAAGATACCATAGCCTCAAAGAGCGCTGTACAATACACCACATCTTACACATGACCTTCGCTACCCTAAATACAAACTGCATGTACTTCCGTCATGACAAGGTTGTTTATTATTATAAATTAGTCAATTGTCAGGTTTTGTTCTACTTCATAATGTTAAACGATTTATTTATATATTAGTTGTTTCTGACAAATCATGACGCACCTATAATCTGATCTGAGTGCTTAATTTACGTTATTTAGCTTAATTTAAGTTTTGAGATTTTTCTGAACAATTTTTCCCCGAAAGAAATTTTAAATGACTTGTACCTGTCACCTAGGTCCCTGAACATTCGGGGCATAGAGAAAACGAAAAGGTTTGACATGCCGGCCAAAAAGGGAGCCAACATGGACTCTATGGGCCCAGAACCCTTACGACGGCCAAGCAGCCTACCACACAAGAGGATACATGTTAAAAATGGATCCTTAATGAGTCCAAAACCTGGTGGAACAATACTGCAGTTATGAGGCACGCGAAGAGATTCATAGAAGGAACACCCGGAAAACTTACAAAAGAACTACTTGGTCAACCGCAACCGAACCAGGATTCTGTTTGGACTCCTGCCAGGACATTGCCACTTAAGGAAGCACATGCACCGGATAGGAGTACAGACAGAAGAAACACTGTTCAGAAGATGCCAGGAAGAGTAGGAGACCGCAGAATACATTTTATGTTTCTGTGAAGGTCTATGTAAGTGCAGGTTCTTGCAACTAGGACAAGAAAAACCACAAGTAAGATCCTACACCAAGGAGCCGCTGGCAAAGCTGTGGAGGCTGGTTAGTAGCCTGAAGCAGGCCAGTAAGTTAACAGAGGAGCACAATAGATCTATTTAGGTCGAGGTGCTGTAGGTCTTGTGGCCACCTCTATTATCCCTATCCCTAGACCTGTCACCTTTATGTAAATTAAATTGTGAGGTTATAGAAAATGTATACATGCTACATGTAACATGACAGTCCAATTTAGGAACTGATTGTGGGTCTTCAAAGAAATTTCAAACCATCTATTAAAAAAACTTAATTTCATAAATATTTAATATAAGGCCTTGAGATAAGTAGAAAGCTTGGCAGTAACAGTTGGATTTGTTAAATCGACAAAACTGAATAACCTAGACCACTTTGTTGTGTTTGTGGGTACTTTGGGTACTTGATATTCCTTCACAAACACACATAACTTTAATCGTCCATCTATGACATCATGAGAACTAATTCGATAATCGGTTCAGATACGTTTAGACGCTAGTTAGATATGTGATATTGAGTGTAAACAATTCATTCGATTTGAACATATACGGAGAAACGACAGAATTAGATGTCTTTGCTAGGAATGGGGAAAAATGGGTTAGGTATGTTATATCGGTCGGTGTCCTTGTACATGCCGGTCAAACAGTTTTTAATACCAAATTTGGTACACGCTATAAAAAATTCTTCCAAAAAATAAATATAAAGGGAAAATTACGTAAATCCATGATGAATCCATCGAGTTCTGTTATCGCATTGGTACGACCTTTAAAGGAGTGAACTTTCTTATAAGAAAACTAAAATTGCCGCATTTTGTAATAACAGTCATTTCCTACCATTCCTGATATCACTTTCTTCTCAGTACATAGAGAAATTGTATATTTACAGCCCGAGGCGGACGTTTCAATCCGTTGGGCCTGTAACGGTCCGGTGGGAATAAACGACAGATCGTAACTGGGCCTCTCGGGCGACACAGAAACTCAAAAATCACGTAGTTTAGTGAGTGGACGAATGAGCGATGAGTCGTTAACGGAACCAGGGCGAAACTCATTGAGGAATACAAAAACCCTTGTAATACTCGCACTACCTTCGGAATACGACAGCGGTTCATAATTCTTTGTAATCTTTAAGAACGGTTCACTATTTGACGTTGACATACGAATGTTATAAAACAAAAGCGAGAATTGACTATAAAAATCATGTAACTACATGTCGCCTATGTTACGCCTAACAAGTTTGAAGATATAAAATATTTGAGCAATTGGTCGAAATTCCAGCTTCTTTATAGGAAATTTATTTTCCCTGCAAAGAGACCAAAGTAGACCACACAACCATTATTGCTCTAAGTACACACTCTTACAATCTTTTTTGAATCAGAAACTTACTTATTTTACTCAAATGAGATAGGAAAACAAAGTTCAGTTTTCCGTCAAATTATCCCTTTTAAAATTTAAAATTAATCTTTTTTAACTTCAAATTAAGCTTTTTAATTTCGAATTATATTCTTTTTTACTTAAATTTAACCTTTTTTTAATTTCAGGTAGAAATGCGTTTCCTAGTGACCTGTTGTTTCATAATTTGTTGAAATCGTGAGGGGCGGTCAAGAATGAGTTAGTTTAGAAAAACACCTTTTTCATTTTTTGTCGACTTTTCGACCTTTATTCGGGTCATATTGAGGGCATAATTTGTGGTGCTATTGTTATGGTGTTATATTGGTTTTGGGTGAAAGTGTTTTTCACAATATGACATCACAAAAATAGCACCATACTCTGTGCTCTGAAGATGACCCGAATAAAGGTCGAAACGTCGAAAAAAAATGAAAAGGGTGTTTTTTTCTAAACAACTTCATTCTTGACTGCTCCTCACGACTTAAAGAAATTTTAAATTTCAAATGAAGCTTTTTTAAAAACCTCAAATTAATACTTTTTCAATTCTAATTCACCATGTGTAAAGCATTAAAAAAAATTAGGAGATGGTATGAAATATAAGCATGTAAAGTAAAATTCCAATATATTTGTGAATCTTTTTTAATAAAAAATAATTGGGCTCACATGAAAATTAATTACTACAAAATTAATTTTTTTAATTAAATAAAAATGAAGGATTTTTCTTTTAATGTGAAAATGAAAAAAATTATATATTTTATGATTGTAAAAATTCGTAATTACACAGCAAATTTACCTTACATATTTATATTTCAAACTATCGCTTTTTTTAATTCTTTAAAGAAAGGGTTAATTTGAAATTAAAAAGATAATTTTAAGTTTTAATAAAAAAGATAATTTGAAGTTAAAAAGAGTTAATTTGAAATTAAAAAAATGTTATTTGAAATTTGAAAAGGTTTATATAATGATGGATTAATTTCACATTAAAAAAACGTGGACTTGAAATTTTGAGATGGTTAATTAGATGTAAAAAAGGGTTAATTGGACGGAAAAACTGCATTTAATTTTTAATGTTAATTGTAATTAATTTTCATATGGTCTTCTTCCTCTTAGATGATCACATGAAACCTAATTACTATGAAATTAAACATTACAAAAAATTAAATATAAAAATAAGTAATTCTTCTTTTAATTTAAAAAATTTATAAAATTTGTTTATATTTTTCGAAAATTAGCAGATGTACAGAAATGTTAATTTTTTTACTTATTTATTATCATTCCTACCTTTTTAATATAAACTACCTAGACTCTTAGAAGACCATATGATAATAAAATTAAAATTTAAAATGAAGTACATAGTTTCTTCAGTCAAACGACCCTTTCTTAACTTAACAATAACCTTTTCACATTTCATATTAACCCTTTTTAACTTCAGATTAAACTTTTATCTTAAAATTTACCTTTTTTAAGTTCATATTATAACGATTTAACTTCAAATTAACCATTTTTAATTTCAAATTAATCTTTTTTACTTTGAAATTATCCTTTTTTTAAATTTCGTATTAACACTTTTTAACGTAAAAAAACATGTAAAATAACATTTCTATATATTTGTGATTTTTTTAAATAAAAATATATAATATTTTTTTAATTCTCAAATTAAGAATATTTTATTTCTGTATTTAATTTTTACAATTTTTAATTTTATTGTTATTAATTTCCATATTTCCATGGGATCTTCAAAAAACTAATTTTATATATTAAAAAAAAAGTCAAATATTCAGGATTTTACTTACATGCTTATATTTCATACCACCTCTAAAGTTTTTTAATGCTTTAAATTTAACTTCAAATTAACCCATTTTAATTTCAAATTAATCTTTTTAACATGAAATTATCTTTTTTTAAATTTCATATTAACGTTTTTTAACTACAAATTTTAAGTGAAACAAGTATGTAAAATAACATTTCTGTACATTTGCGATTTTTTAAAATAAAAATATATTTTAAATAAATTTTCAAATTAAAAGAAGAATATTTTATTTCTGTATTTAATTTTTATAATTTTTAATTTTATTGTGATTAATTTCTATGCTATCTTCAAAAAACCAAATTATTTTATATTAAAAAAAGATTCTCAAATATACAGGATTTTACTTACATGCTTATATTTCATACCACCTCTAGTTTTTTAATGCTTTAATTTTAACTTCAAATTAATCCATTTGAATTTCAAATTAATCTTTTTTAATTTCAAATTAATCTTTTTTTAACTTGAAATTATATTTTTTTAAATTTCATATTAACGTTTTTTTTCAAATTTTAAGTGAAACAAGTATGTAAAATAACATTTCTGTACATTTGCGATTTTTTAAAATTAAAATATATAATATTTTTTAATTCTCAAATTAAAAGAAGAATATTTGATTTTTGTATTTAATTTGTATACTTTTTAATTTTATTGAGATTAATTTCTATGCGATCATCAAAAACCCTAATTATTTTATATTAAAAAAAGGTTCTCAAATAAATATACAGGATTTTACTTTGATGCTTATATTTCCGCCCAACTCTTAAGTTTTTTGATGTTTTAAAGAAAAGATTAATTTCAAACTAAAAATGGTCAATTTGACTGGAAAAAGCTGCTATAAGCTCATCCATCGATCCTACGGACGTAATGTCACGAAATACATAAGAAATTTTGTACTAGATCGTCGGGTAGATTATCTGATGGGAATTTCTTTTTCTTTCGAACGTGAAATCCGAAATAATAGATCCCGGAACGACATTTCAGGGTATTCGGTAACAGGGAGGAGCGAGGTGGGCCGCGGGACCGAACGTGGTAGGGGAGAAAAGTGCCGGCCGCCTTCCTCGCCCGCCGATCAGTACTCAGTAGTGTCCTGAACTACGAACAGTGATGTGATGACAGACGGTTGCACTTTAGTGTCTGTGAAATCTTTGGGGGCGGTGGGCAGGCCGCCGCCTCCGCCGCCCCCGGAATGCTCCCGGCGTACCAGGCTCATGGAAAGGGCCTGCAGGAGGCGAAGGGCCATGAGCAGGGCCTCCTCCATCCCGAGGATGAATTCTAATGGATTACAAAACAAGGTAGATTTTATTTATATATTCTTAACAATTTTCGGGTCGACATCAGTAGAAATAAGTTTTTCAACGAATCTTTATAAGTGTGTATGTGTTTGTGAGTGTGCGGGCGTATGTGCCTAAAAATTATCCATCCTTATTATTGATTATAAAATGTACGCACCGGAAAACTTATAACCCATAAATATGCAATTAAATCTAATTACCCTGAGTTTTACAGTGTTTTTATGTCTGGCTATTAATTTTAAAATTTACCTTTGTTAATTTATTCTTAAGCTGTTAAGTTCACAAATTGGAATATGAAGTTTCCTCTTTTTAAATTTTAGATCTTAAAAAAAATATTGACTTTAAAAAGCAAACTTTAGTTTATACTAAATATTTCAACAATGAATGTTTATTTTAATTTAAGCTTTGTTTATTTTTAGCCGCCATGTGTCGGGTGTGCCATGAGTGAAATTTGAAACATAAATTAAGCTTAGGTCGCTTAGTAAATCGTAAAAATTTGACCACTTAAGTCTTTTCGAAAAGGGATAATTTCAAAATTTCCATTTTTATTACCAACTGATCTTCAAAATTATAAGGTACTTCTGGAATAGCCAGTAACTGGTTAAAGTGGTAGGTTTTACATAGCAAGTAAAGAAAAAAATATAAAAATTGCAATTTTCTCAAAATTAGTGCCACTTTAGTGTGGGGGGGGTTGTTTCATCATCAAAATTATATAGATATAGATGGAAACATGAAACTTTGTACGAAGATCGGTCTTAAACCAAAACCAAGACGACGTACAAGATGCTGAAGCGAAAAAAGTATCCAATTTTTATGATCAACATCCTCCTTTAATGAGTAATTAGTAATGACGATTAAAACATCATGATCACTGGAGAGATGGACGAAGGGAAAACTAGTAGAGAACTCAGAAGAAAAGAAAAAAGTTCCAAATTCCTCATTGCTCATTCAGAAACTGACCAACCGTTAAGCATTGAGAATAAAAGAACAGTGTTGCTCATAAAAGTAAGGGTGAAGTGAGGTTGGCCACAATGTAGATATCACTACTTTCATGGGCTGACTTTTTTGGAAGGGAGAACTTGGCCCTTTTTTCACGGTTAGGTTTTTGTAGGGATTATTATTTCTTTTTCTGTCTAATTATTTCTTTCGTTTTATTTTTTCTCACTTTAGTATTATCTCTCTTTCACTCTGTAGTTTTCACTCTCTCCTCTCTGTGTTACTCACTCACAATATCTCGCTCTTCTTAGTCACTCATTCACCCTCTTTCTCTCCCTCTCTCACTCTTCTTATCTTCCTCCCCTTTATTTATTTCCACACTCCATCTCACTTTCTGTCTCTCTCTGTATTTGTATACTGTACACGTTTGTTGTTCGTCTTCCTAGAAATCTCAGTCGAGCTCTACTATCAGCCGTTCACTAAATAAATAAGTTTCCGCAAGGTTTGTTCAATTTTCATTGCTACAACGAAAACTTCTTTGGCAGTTCTTCTAACTCGCTTCATCATTGTTTCCCACACAAAAAACCCTTTGAAAATAAATTTATTATTTTATTATATATGCCCTATGACACATTTTAATCGTAAGTACTTAATTTTTAAAGATAAATATGTTTATTAATTAAATAATAAGTTTTGTTTTGGATGTGGAAAATGTACACGAATCAAGACACTATAATTATTAGAAACGATCATAACATATGATCTTTAATTACGTCTAACTTGTAATTAAATGAAACTGTAATATGATGAGTACTTTTACATGCAAAAAAGTGTTGGGAAAGGGAGGGAAATTTCAATTTAATAATCTAAAAAGTATTCTTCAGTATAGCCATCGATGTTTATTGTGTAAGCTGGAGTAATATCTGCGTAAATCTGATTGTGTACCTTTTTTTTTTTTTTTTTTTTTTTTTTTTGGCGTTATGAACTATGCATATTAGCCATGTGAGATTGTGTACCTTCCAAGGGGTTTTTGTCTTTCGGACATTTTTTAAGAAATTAAATATTTAATCGAACACACAATATATTTGTGCATCCAGAAACAAAGTTTTGTCAATTCCTCAGATACAAGTAATTTAATTCATTACTCAATTACTTTTTTCGCGTTCCTATAATTTTATACGTATATAAATGACTTGAAATATTGATTTATGTTTTGTTTAGTAAATATCAATTTTGTAATTACCAAACGATTAATTTTATTGTTTAATTACAAACGAATTAAGTTTTTAAATCCCAATAGCGGAATTCTGAAAGGAAGTAAGAAAGAGCTTTAATAATTATTTCTTTCCGTCATTTTATTCAATCGTGGTCTTCCTCAGTCTTAGAGAAAAGTAAATTGTCTCGTCGAATACGTAAGTAGATGTCATTACCATTACGAAGCGCGTCGATTCGCTCCGGCGTGTTGTCTTGGATATCTTCTTCCTTTTACTTTTTAATGGAAAGCCCTGTAAAAGGAGGAAGGATAAAATTGGGTGGGCAATTTTGGTCGATAAGACCCACGAAGAGAAATTTGAGTGAGCGTGCGTTAGAAGTCTCGAATTTCGCGGTTTCCTATGTATTTTAAAAGGTAGTGTTTTTAGCCGAATGCGAAAAAAAATTACCTTTGCAGTGCAATGTTTAATTTTGCGTGAAGAAATTCAAATGAAAAAATTACGTTATTTTTTACAGAAACCCATGATTAAAGAAAAACAATGAAAAACTATTTTATTTGAAAAACCAAGGTAAATTGAGCAAAACAGAAAGCAAGTAAAACATTAAGAGAATACCGAACCACCCATGATCTAGGAATTCGAGGATCTACCAAGAAGAAATGCTGGAGAAGTGAGCCAGAGAAGGTAGAAAACAGAGAAAATAAATATCAAAAAGTTTATAAAATTGTATGTAAATCACCACAAAAAATATTGGTGATGTGAATATTTGTAGTAGAATAGTTGTATACGAAAAATTTGCCTTAATGTTTTTCTTACAAAAGAGCCGCTATCAAATCATGATCGATTATTCCACACTGGTTAAAAATGTAAAATTGTTAATTTATGGTAAAGGATTTCGTTAATTGACGAATACATGATAGCATGGTAGCATCATTAGAATATCGTTCATCCATGATGTAAAATAGGCAATTTTTTGACGAAGTCGCGTTTTAGTATTTTCAAGATTTTCTTCTTCTCCATAAACCTGCCCTGGCTGTACAAAAAATTGTACCCGATCGTAAACCCCACCATTATGGACACTATTTGTAAACTTCTTTTCAGGACGGATGTTTCCCCTATTCGTGGGGCTCTTTATATTTAACAGCTGTCAATTATCCAAATCCTTAACAAAGGAGGAAAATACACGATGATTATAGTAGTTTATTAATATTCAAAACTTCAAAAGAGATGTGAGATTTCTTGTTTGGCCGATGAACCGAAGGAAAACTTCAAAAGATTTGTGAGATTTTTGTTGGACCGATGGACCTTAAGAAGTTTCAAAAGACTTTTGAGATTTCTTGTAGAGCCGATGGACCGAAGGAAAAATTCAAAAGATTTGTGAAATTTTTGTTGGACCGATGGACCTTAGGAAATTTCAAAAGACTTGTGAAATTTCTTGTTAGTCCAATGAACCGAAGGAAAACTTCAAAAGACTTGTGAGATTTCTTGTAGAACCGGACTTGTGAGATTTCTTGTAGAGCCGATGGACCGAAGGAGAACTTCAAAAGATTTGTGAAATTTTTGTTGGACCGATGGACCTTAGGAAATTTCAAAAGACTTGTGAAATTTCTTGTTAGTCCAATGAACCGAAGGAAAACTTCAAAAGACTTGTGAGATTTCTTGTAGAACCGACGGACCGAAGGAAAACTTCAAAAGACTTTTGAGATTTCTTGTAGAACCGATGGACCGAAGGAAAACTTCAAAAGACTTGTGAGATTTCTTGTAGAGCCGATGGACCGAAGGAAAACTTCAAAAGATTTGTGAGATTTTTGTTGGACCGATGGACCTTAAGAAGTTTCAAAAGACTTGTGAAATTTCTTGTTTGTCCGATGAACCGATGGAAAACTTCAAAAGACTTTTGAGATTTCTTGTAGAGCCGATGGACCGAAGGAAAACTTCATAAGATTTGTGAGATTTTTGTTGGACCGATGGACCTTAGGGAACTTCAAAAGACTTGTGAGATTTCTTGTAGAACCGATGGACCGAAGGAAAACTTCAAAAGATTTGTGAGAGTTTTGTTGGACTGAAGGACCTTAGGAAACTTCGAAAGGTTTGTGAGATTTCTTGTTTCGCAGATGGACCGAAACCTTTCCAAATTTCCAAAACCTTAAAAAAAGGAGGAAAATACAACCGATGATTATAGTATTTTATTAATATTGAAAACTTCAAAAGACTTGTGTGATTTTTGTTGTACAGATGGAGGCAAATTGAAAAACGCCAATTTTTGAGTCGGACTCGGTTCAGTACTAATGTGATACGTACAAGATTTAAGTTGGAAGTCGAACAGTCAAGTTCAACGCTTAACCCTCCATTATATTTTATAATTTTAAAAATTTTAAGCCCCGACGAGAAAGGGACATTCGTCATTCCTTTTGCCATTGTACTTGCACGCTGGAACAATCGCCGCCGATACGCTTTGGATCCTATCAGACCGAAGATTAGCGTTCTTTTTTGTTTTGACGTTATCTCCCGGGACAATCGTCTGGGCGAATAACAATCATAATTAAAGAGTCGCACATTCCATTAATCCTCTCGTAAGATTAATAAGAGGTAGATTACCGAGAAAGTACGTTGAACTGGAGGACGAAATTCTTCGCAAGCACAATGCGGATAACGGCCGGCGAGGCTCAATTATCGCTTAAGCTCATTTCGAGGGCGTGCGTTACCCAGGACGCAGGATAAAGGAGAAAATTCCCATGGCGTTTTGATATTACGACAATCACCGCAAATAATTGCGCAAGCTTTTTGAATCCGCTTAATCGCATTCCTAAATCAACCTCAGGGGCTTTATGTAACGGCTTTTATTTATGTTGACGTTTTCAATGAACGGCTTTCAAAGCGGTTCGACTACGAGGCACATTATTCCTTGGAACAACATCTCGATCTTAACCCGGAGCATCCATTCGACCCCTTTCCAGCATTATAGACTCACAACGTATCATTTTTGCACAAAGGACCACTGACAATCGGAGTTGTCTTAAACTCCGTTTAACCCTTTCTCGACGGCCGTTCAAAGATGAACCAGGGCCATCGTGTGAATTCGGTTCAAGACAAATTGCAAAACCGCCAATTTTTGAGCTGCACTCGGTTCAGTACTGCACTGAGTTTAAACCGAGTTAGTGAAGATGGCCTTAAGGAACGTCACGTTAAACCAGGATCATCGTTTAAACTAGGATTAAGACTAATGTTAAAAAATCCAATTTTTGAGCATAACTCGGTTCACTGCTGAACTGAGTTAAACCTAGTTAGAGCAACGGGTCCTAAGGAATGTCACGTTGAACCAGGTTCATTCTTTAAACTCGGTTTAAGACAGATTGAAGAAAAACGCCAATTTTGGAGCTGAACTCGGTTCAGTACTAAACGAAGTTTAAACCGAGTTGGGGAAACAGTCCCTAAGGAACTTCATGTTCATCTTTTAAACTAGGCTCAAGAGAAATTATTAAAAACGCCATTTTTTGAGCTGAATTCGGTTTAATACTGAACTGAGTTTAAACCGAGTGCAACGGGCCCTAAGGAATGTCACGATGAAGCAGGATCATCTCATCGTTTACGATCAAGGGAATTTTTAAAAAAAAGTAGTTTTGAGCTGAATTCGGTTCATTACTAAACTGAGTTTAAACCGAGTTGTGCAACGGGTCGAAGGAATGTCACGTTGAACCAGGTTCATCGTTTAAACTCGGTTCAAGATTAATTGAAAAACGCCAATTTTTAAATTGAATTCGGTTCAGTACTGAACTGAGTTTAAACCGAGTTGGTGCAACGGGCCCTAAGGAACGTCACCACCAACGGCTTGTTGCTACGAGGAAATTCTCTCAAATTAACTTACACAACTTTAGCTGGCTGTATGATCCTAGTTCATATTGCTTGAGTTAATTAATCGTCTTATCTGCTAAATAAATAAATCGGCCATTTTTAACATCTTTGTTGATTTTGTTAACCACAGAAAATTATTGTCCACTTTTGGAACTTTTCTGGACTTTTATTATTACAACGCGTATGTTATTGTAAAATTAATTATGGTTCCGAAGGTCATTTTTAGCGTGGAAACTGCCGGTGCTATTAAAATTTTAATAACTTAGTTTAATAGTTTAAATAAAATCAATTTTTTTTATCTAATGCCCTATTTTTTCTACGTTTTTAAAGTTCTTTCCATTATTAAAAAAAAGGCCAAAAACTCAAATATTCATCGATTTGTTCTGGAGATATTGAAGTTTTGCTTCAATTTATCGCGGAATTGGTTGAAAAAATAATAAAAAATAAAATGAAATTTTAATTTAATGAAATATGAAAATTTAATTTGCTTTGATGTTTTAAATTGAATTTTAAAGAAATTGAAATTATCGAGTTCTGAAGTAAATCTTCAGTATCTCCAGAACGCATCAACGAATTTTGAAAGTCATAACCATTCTGCCAACTAGGTAAAGTTCTGTAAGTTAATTAACTTTAAATTTCATGAATTTTTATTTCGATGAGATGTAATAAAATATATAACATCTAACAAATAATATAATGACATAACTTCGTTTTGCACAGTAGACAAAACCTAATCCAACCCTGATGTGTATCGAATAATAACATCGTTATGCCAAATTCGATGTGACATAACGATATCACATATAATATGTTATAGCTAGTTAAATAACTATGAATAAGAAGTACAAGTTATGACCGATGATTGATACGGTTCAATAAATACCACTAACGAGTTTAAGTAGAGAAATGTTGCAAAAATATTAACGCGGTGTTTTTTTATCTTTGATCTCAATTCTAAAATGTTCATCAATAATTCAATATAATTTTCCTCGGCGCGTTGTGAAACGCCCATGGGCTCTCGACTCCTTTTATAAGGTGGTGTCAAGGTGGTACGGTATTAACCAGTACCGTATCTCGAAAGACCCACACACGAGATGACTGTGAAACCGTGGGCCGAGAAACGTCAGACAGGCCTAATTTAAATCCAATCGCAACATAGTGCAACGTTGGCGGTTTATGGTAAAAATTCGTAGAATTTATCGTTCGGGTGAACGTTTTACAGGATTGCATCGCGTAACTGTGTTATTACGCCGTTTTCTCAGGTTGAAAGTATGAAACATCGGCAAAACGGGACATTCCTGATCAACGGGGATCAGCGTTTTTCGCGTTTTCCGTCGATTCAGCTTCACCAGCTCCTTTAGGCCATAGTCCTTTCCTGGAGTTGCGGAATTGATTATTTATTTTAATTGTTTCGATTTCAACTATTCGCAAAATCATTCGATCAGTGTTGTTTTGATTTGAACAAATTAAATTTCAAAAAATTATATTAAACGTAATGAATTATATTCACTAGTTTTCGTAGTCCGCTTGACCAATTAATATCTTTCAATTAATTAAGGTTTTTAGTTGAGATAAAAAAAGTCAGTGTCACGAGTGGGATTCGAACCCACGACCTTCGGTTAAATACGCCGCTACTCTCCCACTTGAGCTATCGCACTAACTTCCCATCACAACCCCACCTTTTGAATTTTCCCTCCTTTTTGCCATTTTTCAAATGTGTAATCTATTTGATTCTCGGCGACAAATCAAATGGCCAGGGATAGCTTTAGTGAAGTATACATACTTATAACTTCATATTAAAAAAAAAAAAAAAAAAAAAAAAAAAAAAAAAAAAAAAAAAAAAAAAATACTCGTATGTTACTTGAGCTACTTCACAGCTCGGAAAAATAGAAAACCTTTTGATAGTCCCGTGATACTTGTTACATGAAGCAGAAAGAAAACACAGCTGGCCTCAGTATGAAAGTAATAAGGAGAATTTAAAAGACAAAATTTATTGTCCAATTCCCAAACACAATGTCTGAAACTTCACAACTTCAACAAATACTGCATTTACTTGATTTTATTTTACAGAGTTCCTTTTTTAGTTTCAGCAAATTACAATTTTAGATTGGACTAAAATCTAAACGGTTTTAAGTATTCAACATAGAATTTTGAGTCCGTTGGGTAGAGAATTGCCGTGGAGTCGAACCGTGCGATGGGCTTGAGACTTCAAAAGACTCAACTTTACTCGTATGTTACTTGAGCTACTTCACAGCTCGGAAAAAATAGAAAACCTTTTGATAGTCCCGTGATACTTGTTACATGAAGCAGAAAGAAAACACAGCTGGCCTCAGTGACCCTATAATTGACCGGGGTGAAGCTTTGCTCGATTTCGCCCACATTTCCCGTCCTCGGCAATAAAAACCAAGCAATGGACCTCATTTGTTCGCTTTTAAGAGAAATTCACCAAACGAAAATAATTTTCCTTTCCTTACTCTTTAATTTTCCCGCAAATTGAAAATTTGTGGACCCCTAGTCATGTTTTTCCGTCCAATAACCAGCTAACGGCCCAAAGCTAGAGAAGTAGGCTAAACAAAAATAGAAGAGACTTTTGCGTTCTGCTTTGAAAAGAGGCTTGTTTTAAGTCAAAGAATATCCAACACAAGATCCGGTTCAAAACGTCTCTAGAAATTGAGCAACGTGCAACCGATTGACATCTATAAAGCAAACAAAGCCATCATTTGATATGAACAGTGTCACCGATTTGATGGTTCTCAGATAAAAACAAATCTTCCCGATTAAGACGAAGAAAATTATTCACCACGACCATTACACATCCTTCTTTTTGATAAAGTGTACAAATTAAGAGTTGGCGTGTGCAAAGTATGCCTTATCCTTCATGAACTTCAATGGAATATCGTCTTTTTTGTGAATCATCAGTCCTTCAATTTTTAGCAATGATAATTTATAAAAATTGGAGTATATAATGAAACATCACTAGAGATTGAAATATATACAAGAACGGTTTATTTTATTCTAGTTGACATTGATCGACCTCCGTAGTTTAAACTGATGTATTGGATCTTCTTGAGGTCATTTTACAGGTGAATAAAGAACATCACTATTGGGTTNTTCTTTATCGTGCCAACGTTTCGATCTTTATTGAGATCATCTTCAGGGCCTGGGATTTACAAACAATGTTTACATTTAACAATTACATTTAGGATGTGGAAAATTGACACGTTTATGTCGGTTTATTTTATATTTAAAATTTTTGAATGTTTGAGACTATTTTATATTTCCGAAAATATACAGTATTTACTTGATATGCTTACATTTTATACCATCTACTATGTTTTTTCTCTTTAAAGAAAGTGTTAATTTTAAAAAAATTAATTTAAAATTAAAAAGAGTTAATTTGAAGTTAAAAAGGGGGTGCGAAATTAAAAAGGTTTATTTTGAAATTAAAAGGGGTTAATTTGAAGTTTAAAAACCGCTAATTTGAATTTAAAAAGGTTAATTCGTAATTAAAAATGCTTTATTTGAAGTGTAAAATAGTTTATTTAAATATTTAAAAAGTTAGCTGAATTTAAAAAGATTAATTTGAAGGTAAAAATTGTTGATTTAAAATTGAAAATGGTTAATTTGAAGTTAAAAATTGTTGGTTTGAAATTAAAAACGGGTTGTTGAAGTTAAAAAGGGGTAATTTGAAGTGAAAAATTGTTGTTTTACAATTGAAAAAGCAACGTGTCCTAAAAAATGTCACGTTGAACCAGGTTCATCGTTTAAACTAGGTTTAAGACAGATTGAAAAACGCCAATTTTTAGCTGAACTCGGTTCAGTACTACACGAAGTTTAAGCCGAGTTGGGGAAACAGTCCCTAAGGAACGTCATGTTGAACCAGGTTCAACTTTTAAACTAGGATCAAGAGAAATTATTAAAAAACGCCATTTTTTGAGCTGAAAATTGTTGGGTTTGAAATTAAAAACGGGTTAAGTTGAAGTTAAAAGGGGTAAATTTGAAGTTAAAAATTGTTGATTTACAATTGAAAAAGGTTAATTTAAAAAATTGTTGATTTGAAATTAAAAACGGTTTAATTTTAAATTAAACGGGGTTAATTTGAAGTTAAAAAGATTAATTGGACATTAAAAATGGTTTATTTAAAGTGTAAAAGGGTTAATTTATATATTTAAAAAGTTAGCTCATTTGAAATTAAAAAGGTTAATTTGAAGTTAAATTTTTTTATATTAAAAACGGGTTCATCTGAAGTTAAATAGGGCTAATTTGATGTTAAAAAAGGTAATTGAAAATTTAGAAAAGGTTAACTTCAAGATAAAAATAATTGATTTGAAATTAAAAAAACGTTAATTTGACAGAAAAAAGCTAAATTAATCGAGTTTAGGTATAATTTTTTTTCGTCGTGGATCAATGACCAGATTTGAAAATTCAGTGTAAAAATAAGGACACATGGTTTGGAAAGAAAAATATAAATAAAACGAAGTCATCACATTATACAAAACGGCATCAACCGCGGAAGCGAAACAAAGAGTTCATTAGCTTTTTGAAAACGAGAAATTCCTAAAATATTAAGATTTCATTCAGAACCGACTGAAAGGGGTGTAATTAGTGGATTTAGATAGTAGAGAAACTATTTAAACAGTTATCCTCTGACAGGGGAAAAGTCGTCAACCTCAGAATTTCCTCATTCAAAGTGATAAAGCTTAAAACGCCTCGTTCGACCGTAATGACGGCCTCTCGGAGCAAATCCTTCGAAGGTTCAAAATCGGGCATCAGTATGTGTTACGAAAACGGTTCCGGTCAAATATGGTATGACATTTACCATGTTGTAGGCCTTGCCACATATTCTTGGCACATTACAAACCGCTTAGATTTCCGATTTTCTTTCCGTGAGCTAAAAACGGGGAAAAGACGAACACGGACAACGTTCGGGGACTTTCTCATTCCATCCCTGCACTAGTCCACATTGCATCACAAGCCGGGTAATGCTAAGTCGTGTATTTCGAAGCACGTCCGCTTCCCCTCTCACATCAAGTATTCTTTTATGCTTTGTTTCAGTTTTAAGTTATTTCTTTCCTGTCGAAGGAATTCTGTCCAATGACAGTTTTTGTCTGGATTTAAATGACACTGAACACTGCCGAACGCTTCTAACAGATCAAATTACTACAGATTTAATCATCTATTCTTTAAAATAGGCTTCTAGATAGAACATTAGGTAGCCAGAGGGTGTTTCATTGTAATCTTTCAAAGAAAATTTATATGACACATCACTGATTATTTTTTTCAATAAAACAGAAATTGCCTTAAAACAAACTTTCGATATTTTCGTTATCTTTGTTTAAATAAAATTAGGCTTTTATATAAAACGAAATCATTGTTATTTTTTAATGAAAGGAACCGGTAATTAATTTATCGGATGCCAATCGAAATCCATAGAGGCCATTCCACCTCTATAACGAGATGTGATGCCAGCCCATGTTCCCGGAAGCTGTCCAGTCATTGTTTGCTTAAAGTGCTTTAATTTCTAAACACTCCTGAATTAATTGCAACTGAATAATTAGACATGCTTTCTCCACTCCGAGATAGTTGAACGTTCATCTTTTGTCCCCTTGATTGTTTCACGACAATAAATAGTCGTTTAGGTAAAGACAAAATTGGGTAAAGAAGAAAAAACTACGAAGAGTAAGAAAAACCAAAAGCATGGGTGTTACAGATGTGCGCTCAATCTCCTAGATCCGGTTGGTTTTTTTAAAAGAGGGTTTCAAGGATTTCAACCGACTCTCACTCCATGTTTTAAAAATGCCGGATAGGAATTATAAAATAGTTTCCGTCCTAAGTCGTCTCAATTTACCACTCTTAGATTTCGATCTACAATTGTCGCCGACCCAGTTTTCTCCGAGGAGCCGCGTCCTTGTCGCAACCTCGGGTTTTCGTGCTTAACACGATCGATCTAAGATAATTCGCCATCTAAAAATATACCTGAAATGAATCGAATCCGGTCGATTTAGGGGAAGTAAGATCACGGAAGGAAAAAATAACAGTAGTCTTCAATCGATCGACCTGACTTTAGGCCATTTCTAACTTTAATATGTACCCTTAGATCATGAGAAACCAGCAATGCTGGCACTCAATGTGTGGGATAAAGGGGCTAGTCTCGAATTAAAGCATACAGGATTAAAGAGAGAATTAGAGAATTAAAGTATAATCGAGAGGTTATGTGAAACTTTTGGAATCGGGAATCTGTGTACTGAAGGAATCGTTGTGGATAGTGAGGTTACTGACGTAGTAAGAACCTTGGGTAATTTGTCTGAGGACTTTTGATTTGGGTTTAGGTTTGGATGCGCATGACGGTAGGTGGCTTAACTAACCTCATGTCCAAATGGGTCACAGAATAGTCTGTAAAGGCTAGTTTAGTTTGTCCGGTCAAGACAGATTTTGGCCCTAGTCTTTTAGTTGACCAAGTATGTTAAGATCAAGTCTTAAGTCTCGAAGATTCCACGTCAATCTGTTGCCTAGGTATAATCCTTAATATTAGACCAGGGGGGCCGCTGTAGCCAAGTGGTTAAGGAGTCAGACTCTCGGCTAGTAGATCCCGCGGTCGTGGGTTCGATCCCCACCGTCGCCTCTGGATTTTTTCTGACGCATAAGGGGACCGGTGGCCTCAATTGAAAGAAATTGACACGACACTCATCAATGGAAGGAGCGGGATCAGATCTGAGCGACCCTGAATTTGGTCCCAACCCCTTTCAAAAATGAGTTTCTTCGATGGAAGTACACCGGCACACCGGGGGCTCAAATTCACACTTGTTTTGCGAGCCCCCAAAAAATGGAGCCAGGGATAAAGTACAATAAGCTGTACAGCTGCAGTGCTCAGGAGGGAAGCTTGTGTAAGATTCTAGTCTACGAAGGTGGCGAGATCTGGGCCGGCAGCATAGATGATATAAAGGGTCGGACCGAGAATGCTCCCTTGTGGGACGCCGGCTCGTATCGGTCTGATTTCCGAGAACTCGGTGTCGCACCTCTGAAACAGCGGTATTTTAGGTAGGATTTCACGATAAGATGATTGAAGAGTGGCTAGAAAATGTTTAAGTTTATAAAGCCCAGGTGTCAGACCATATCCAAAGCCTGTAGCTTCGTCTGATTTCAGGAATCTTTCAAATTTTCTTTTTCGTAAAGAAAATATTCAAGAAATGACTGGAGCCCTTTCGGTAATTTTGATTGACTAGTTATGCAAATATCTTCTATAAATAATTTTAAGTTAGCTTTGAAATTAGTTAAGTTTAAACTAAACTGTTATGAAAAACTCACGAAAATTATTTGATAAAAATTTTCGGCTTATTTTTCTATTTGATCAATAAAATAAATGGGTTTAATTAATCCATACGGTTTTAACACACGTTCGTAAATCTCTCGTAATCTCTCGAATTATCCGTTCGTAGGGACAAGAAATCCTCGATTACAGAAAACCAGGGCGAAGAAACTTATTTAAACAAGAACAAAGTCCATCTGGCCACGGGCTGAAAGGCGGGGTGAACAATTAGATTTAAACATCTGTGTAACTAGGCTAACAGGAAAGAAAACTAGCTAGAAAAGAAACCCGAAGGAAGAAGCAGGTATTTCGTCGATCTTGGACCGTTTCCACCGACACCACAATTTTCCGTTTCCACAATTAAGGCTTAAATGAGTGTCAATGTACATACAACAGTCAGTAAATTATTAATTATTTATTTCGTACATATTTTATTTTCCATGAGTATAAGAGTTATTTTTCTGGATTGCAGCTCATGTGTAAAAAATTGACAGGAAAATCTTACCCTCTTGTGATAATTATGTTAATATAAAATGACTATAAAGAACAACATATGAAATCACTTTCACCTCAATTTAAAAAAAAAAAAAAGCAAAAATGAATTTGTAAAGAATTCTGCTAATTTTCATAGAGAAAAACATTATTGGTATCGCAAAGAACTGAATGCAAAATTGTTCGCAAAATATTTACAGTTTATAAGCTTGTTGTTACCTTCTTCGAAAAAAAGGACGCATAAATAGCGGCAAAACTTGGAGTACGTAGCGTTATAGAAGGATGCCTTCAAGGGTCTGTCCTACGCCCTCTCTAACAGGCTAACAGAGAAAGGGGTCAAATTCGCTGCCTTTGGTGATCACCTGGTCGTGGTGATAGAAAGAGAAACGAGAAAAGTCAGAAGGCACAAGTTTGTAAAATCACTGGTATGTTGAAAATAATTTAAAAATGGCCACAGAAAAATTTCAAACTAGTCTTAAAAGGTAGGATCAGAACGGCATCTATTATTGAAATAGAGGGCAAATCAATCAAGCCGAGCGTTAAGGTAAGATATTTTATAATTAATTAAGGTTTTTAGTTGAGATAAAAAAGTCAATGGCACGAGTGGGATTCGAACCCACGTTCTTCGGCTAGATACGCCGCTGCTCTACCACTTGAGTTATCGTGACCTCGATCCACTTGGACACTAACTTCCCATCACAACCCTACCTTTTGAATTTTCCCTCCTTTTTGCCATTTTTCAGATGGGAAGTTAGTGTCCGAGTTGATCGAGGTCACGATAGCTCAAGTGGTAGAGCAGCGGCGTATCTAGCCGAAGATCGTGGGTTCGAATCCCGCTCGTGTCATTGACTTTTTTATCTTAACTAAAAACCTTAATTAATTGTAATATATTAATTGGTCAAACGAAATTAGTGAATGTAAGATTTTTTTTTACTTCGCCCTACAGACATTCAGTCAATGTCATTTTGTTGGTGACTACGTCAACCGATCCGGGCCACCCCCAAAGGGCACTACCCACCCCATACGCCCGCTTCTGATTCGGGTATACGCTTAATTTCGGCGGCATTGGATTTGGATAAAAACATGGCCACAGGAGCCCCTGGAAAAGTCCACATCCTCCCCACTTCCCGGGGACCATTTGCCCTCCGGAGAAAACCCGAGCCAGCCAACCCAGCACCCCCGGAACTACCCAGGCTCCTCAAAAGTAAGATATTTATGGGTGGAAATAGGCAATAAACTCAGAGCAACTAAAAAGGGTGAGAAAATAAAGACTCACATACGCCAAACTCACCAACATTGCTATATCTACATGGGGTTAAGCTCAAAGGCTCTATGCACCATACATAATGGTGCATTGCAACTTACATTATAGCATGAGCTTCTACGCTGAAAAGCAATACAAGAAACATTTTGGAACAGAGCCAAAGAGTCTGTTCTGAGGACGACGAAAACGTACAAAACGACATCCAAGCGTGCACCCCGAGCTTTAGCATCTGCTCCTACTTAGTACATATGAAAAGCCACTATGAGAAAAAGGGGAAAAAATGATCAGCGTTCAATGTTTAAGGAACCATGGGATGGATAACGGTTGTTTTTTCGAAGGAAAGCAAACGGTTGTAGAGAAAACTTGTCAAGAAATATGGGAAAAAAGGCAAGCTTCCAATACTTCTCATCGGTTCGAGATCGAATCAAGCAGAATTACAGGCTCTATGACCTGTCTGCATAAGTTCAAAAGTACTGACAGCAGTAAGCAGTGAGGAGTCAAGAGGACGTCGAGCACATCATCTGCAAGAAGTTTGAGACAAAAGTACACTCCAGTATAAATATTTATTTAGAAATCGTGAGATGCGGTCTGGTGTGATGTAGATTTCAGAAAAACATTTTCTTTATCGTGCCAAGATATTTGGCCAAGAATGGCACAATTACACAGAAGACAAACACTTTGAGCCCTGAAGATGATCTCAATAAAGATCGAAACGTTGGTACGATAAAGAAAATGTTTTTCTGAAACCTACATCACACCAGACCGCATCTCACGATTTCTAAACAAATATCGATTAACGGTCACCAATCACCACACATCTCCAGTATAAATTTTTTTTTTAATCTAGCTACAAATATTTTAAAAACCCTTCCAGATAATAGTTTAAAAGAAACCAACAAAGGGAGATCCTTTGAATTAGAATAGATATGTTTAAAGTCATGCAATCTTCCTTTACAGGCGAGACTGAATGAAGGCCTTAAGAAATTAAATTCTCCCAAAAATTTGTTTTTTTGGCATACCAAGCAGCCGTTTCATCCGGCGACATAGATTATCTCTTAGGCATTTTCCCGTGAATTTAACACTGCATCAATCAGAAAAATATTATTAAAATATTAATACTAAAAATACTTCATCAATGTTAGGTTTATGGTAATTTAATGTGCTACGCTGTAAACTCGTAGTAAATCTAATCCAATTTTTATTCGACCTCTTGCCTAAATGCACTCATTTGCTTTTCTTAGCCGTTTTTGCTCACTGTGATGGCACTTTTACGACCTCTCATCCCATTAAATTTCCTATGCCCCAGTGAATGTTTATTTGAGTAAATTCTTCATTCCAATCGACCCATCGTGTCAGGACACGTCTGAAGCTGTGTGAAATTTCCGTGTATTACATGACAAATAAACATCGCTTACACAGAAGGAAAGATACAAGGGAAAGAAAGATAATCCTGTAATATACAACACTACAAACTTCCAATGTATTATTTATTCTGTCACGTTTACACGACACGATGTAAAGAGAGAAATTTCTTCTTTTTTTTTCTTTTTTTCCCATCGATATTAAACAGCAGAAAGCACAAATTGGATCATCAGGAAAAGTTTTTCGAATAAATGATGTTTTATTAAGTCAGTTGCATCTGTTACTACCAACGCAAATCATTTTGTGAAGTTTTTGCCCCCTTATTGTGTAAATAAGCGAACAAATTGAAAGCAGATTGACAGAAAACATGCTATTCTTCATTTTAACAAGTTTGCAAGTTCTGTACAACTTGGCTTACTTCGTTTGTAAATTATTCATAATAATAAATCTTTATTCAGATAACAAGTACACAATACAGAATGTACATAATCAAAAATTAACATCTATTCAACAGGTCAATTTAACACCTTTTTGATCGAAAATAAATTTTATAATTCAAATACCATATTATAAGTTAATCAATAATTTAACAATTGTACATTTCTAAAAAAAAATTGTGATAAATCAAACACACAGGTTACAATAAATCATACTGGGAGGTCTGTAGAAGAATGCAGAACTTCTCGCTTGATTAAGGATAGGCCATGCGAGGTTGACACGGACACTTATTTTGGGCGTATGTGTCTCTCATGTAAAGATAGGTTGCTCGATGTGTCCTACCTAATTAAAGGGTGCTTCTTGGCTCCATATACATAGCGTGTAGGAATGCCACCCGATATGAAAATCGTGTTGAGCATGATAGCGAGTTGGACCTTGTTCCGATCCCCGGAGAAAAAATTTTATATAGTTGTAATGGTGTGCACCTAGCGTGGGTTGAGAGAGAATGTATTTATTGGCGTGAATCTATAGTGTAAGAGGACTGATGGCTGAGTATTGAATACATCGGCCCTCATCAGATGTGATATAAAATAGGTAAAGGATGATGGAGGAATATCAAGTACTTCACCTCTTGAGTGAATGATATTCATATATGAATGCATTTAAGAGTGAGTGAGAGTGTGAAACGTATTACGTTGGGGGCAGAAATCACCTCTTGCTGGCAGCTCTTGGAGCCCAACCAGGTGTCTATGACCGAGGTGGTTGGTTCTCAAGGCCTGCTGGTAATTTATAGTAAATTACAAAAGCTGGAATTGCCAGTGGACTGCAAGAGGTGATAGGCTCATCTCTGGACATATGTATAGGTACGTACATGTCGAAAGTGACCTGGGATGCCGCAAGCGACAGAAGGGAAGAAGTACTTAGTTGAGAATACTTCAAGAAAGACGTTAATGCGTCATCATATTTCAAAAATCATTCAAAATCATATTTTCATTTGTTCCTCCTGGTCTCCAATTCTCGTGGTTTTTGTCTTCGTCGAATCGATTAACAGGAGTGCTATGATGGTATACAGACATATCAACAGCCAAGTTACTTAGCTTTGCCTTTCGTTTTACCTTTCTCGCGTTTTAAATATAATGATTTCTTGTACTGATACTCCAGCCAAGTTATTATGTTTTACAATACAACAGCAACCAACTATAATTTCTCTATCCTATTGCTAACTTCTCTGTACCTCAGGGAATGGTCAATTGTGGATAAAATAACAGAAATTCCACACCCATATACTCAGAAGCTCTAAAACAAGATAAAAACATGGTAGTCTGATTGGCATTCACAGTACCACAGAGTACTCGATATTCCTCGGGCTATTTTGAGATAAACCCTTCCATTCACGCTAATAAATTACAACTAGACATTCATTAACAACCTCAAAGTAATCGATATTCCTTAGTCTAATTGGTGTCCTCTATTCACGCTGTTAAATTATATTCAGGCCTTCTTTAACAGTACCTCAGAGTAGTTGCGATTTTCTTCGGGCTATTTTGAGATAACCCCTTCCATTCACGCTAATAAATTACACCTAGACATTCATTAACAACCTCAAAGTAATCGATATTCCTTAGTCTAATTGGTGTCCTCTATTCACGCTGTTAAATTATATTCAGGCATTCTTTAACTACCTCAGAGTAGTTGCGATTTTCTTCGGGCTATTTTGTGATGAACCTTGCCACTCACGCTAATAAATTACAATACGCACAATTCCTTCACGTTACGCCAAAGTACTCGATATCCCTCGGGTTAATTGGGGATAAACCTCCCATTCTATAGTCTCCCTTTCAACATATTTACCTATTTTCCCGACAATAAAGCATAGATTATATCATCGTGCAATTCACTGGTGAAAATGGTTTTAAATTCAGATCAATACTTTCGCATATTATTCCGAAGGCTCAAACTTACTTTCTCTATTTATAATATTAATATAGAATAAAACAGAGATTTCCTCTAATTGCGTAATGCCGGCTAGGTGCAGATCCACATTGTAATATAAAAAAACAACTGAATATAATTGGTTCCGTTCCAGGACCTAGTTCTTGCAAGCCTGAAAGGTTTTCGCGAGTCCGGAAGAAGGAAGAGCCGGAGAACGGAAACACACCTTCATAATGGATAAACGGGTTTGCCCGGTGGAAAAGACATTCAGAGCGAAACCCTAGTCCTTCGGCTGATCCGGCGACATCGAACGTTAATTGCATTCCTTTAATTGACTGTCGACTCGTCGGACGACCCCGATATGCGATGGACTATTGACTTTCACGGACTGGATTCTCCACTTCCACGGATCACCATTTGATTTTCTATTTAATAGTGTTCGTATGTAGTCGTAGGTAATGTTTTTTTAAAGAAAGCGTTAATTACCTTTCTCTTTTGGGTAGCGAGTGCCGAGGAGGCAAGTGGCTCCTTTCTCAAATTGACACATATTCAGAGGGGCGAAATCGAACCTAAAAATACCTACGAAATTACACTGTAATTAATTCGGCAAATGTCCTCTTTTCGGGCGGTTTAAACCGAGGTCTTGATGTTTTACAGTTTTCACTGATAATGAAGGAATAAAAGACACATTGACTCGCCTGCGAATAGGCCACACCAAGCTGACACATGGTCATCTCCCGGCCAACGAAAGACCAAGGCGATTCTCTCTGTGCGGCCGACAGAAAAAGATGTGACTTCCCCGCAGACTTTAAAAAACTTAAAGTAGTGTAATAAAAAGTTGATTCGATACCTAAAGCAAAGAGCCCTTGAGCCCTTTCGTAATTTGAAATAATTACCGTAATTTGAGCAAATGTATTTATTAGCGTGAACGTTGGTGTACGTTTGGGGTGAAGGAATATCGAGTATCCACAGTCACACATATATTTAGTTCTATATGTGTTTGCATTGTGGTAGGTTCCGATTGTGTGAATGTATTTATTTGCGTAAGTGGTCAAGCGTGGGTGATCACGGTCCTTGTACAATATCGCATATCCACAGTCACACTAGACTATGTTATTTAGTTTTATATATGTTTACATTGTGGTAGGATCTGATTGCGTGAATGTATTAATTTGCGAGAGTGTTTAAGCATGTGTGAACACGGTCTTTGTACAATATCAAGTATCGAGTACCTTAATTTGAGTGAATATATTTATTAGCGTGAACGTTGTACGTTTAGGGTGAAGGAATATCGAGTATCCACAGTCACACTAGACTAGGTTATTTAGTTTTATATACATTTGCAGTTTGCCAGGACTTGATGGTGTGAACGTATTTATTTGCGTGAGTGGTTAAGCGTATATGGACACGGTGTATCGACTATACTGTAACACTAGTCTAGGTTATTTAGTTTTATATAAGGTATGTTTGCATTATGGTAGGACCTAAGTTTGTGAATGGATTTATTAGCGCAAATGTTGGTTTATGTTTGGGTTATAGAATATCGAGTATCCACAATCAGACTGGTCTAGGTTATTTAGTTTTATAGGTTTGTGGATAGGACCTGACTTTGTGAATGTATTTATTTGCATTAGTGGTTAAGCAGATATAGACATAGTCTTTTTCGAATATCGAGTATCTGCAGTCATATGGCCTAGGTTATTTAGTTTTATATATATTTGCAGTTTGAAAGGGCCTGATTGAGTGAATGTATTTATTTGCGAGAGTGGTTAAGCGTGTATATGGACATGGTCTATGGGGAATGTGGAATACCTACTGACATGTCGAACCAATTAATTAGTAATTGAAAGGTTAATTAGTATATTGAATGCATTATTACTCTGTGTGAATGGATTTATTGTCGTGAACGAAGAGAGGAAGATGAAAAACGCCTAGTCGGTCTCCCAACCGTAGGTTTTGGTTTTAGATAATTTTAGCTGTTGTATTTAGTATCTCGGCAGTATATCGAGAACTCTTGAGTCTCTCCAAACTTAGATTAGCACTTGATAGTATGAATTCGTATTTCAACAAGTTATTTGAAACAATAAAAAATCGCATAAGGAAGAGAAGAATAATTTGCTGGGTAAAACATTCTCCACAATTTGCTCTGAAGGTTCCATCACCGTGTCAAAAACAAACTTCTGTGTTATTCTCCTTTCAGCGAAAGTTATAATTTTACTTCAAATTATGTCAAGGTTCGACAAGGCGTAAACAGTACTTATCGAAATCCTTCGTAGCCAGCGTAGTTTTGACAATTGTTTTGGCAGTTATCGCCCGCCGATACGATTGTTTGTTATCGATAAGCCTAATTGGATTTTAGTTTTAAATTAACGGGGAAAACTCTCAATTTTGATCCTTTTGGCGGATTTTCTACTGGTTATCTCACGGAACGCCATTTCGGAACTGACGCGTAAAACGATACGAAAGTGAAATTAATACTTCACTCGATTGATTTCACTTTAAATCTCGCTAGTCCGGTTTCACCGCTGGTTCGGACCAAATATCTTTTTTTTTAATTTATACCTATAATTCGCGGACAGGAAACGCCTTAGAGTTCATGGAATGGAAGCTCAATCGTATTCAAGACGCGTACCGAACTGGCATTGGACAATCAACCCGTGGCTTCTCAACTTCGGCAGTTACGCAAACTCTTTGACTAGAGTTTTATTTAATCATGATTATCCTATTCATTGTAATTAATTGAATTCGAATAAATTTTAATGAAATATAGAAAACAGTACTTAATGCAGTAAAAAGTACAAAAGAAACCCGCTAGTGCACTTGCTTTAAATATACGGACGTCACTAATCCCACAAAACTTTATTATCTTCTATCCATAATATTCTAGTAGGTATCCCATAAGGCCGCGTACTCGGTCCTCTGCTTTACTCAATTTAAACCTCTGACTACATAACAACCTAACATTACCTCACCTTTGCCGATCCTTTCTATCCTTTCTCATGATAAAAATCCCGTCACAACTTCCAGTAATATCCAAATTCACTTGCTTATCCTCGAAACTTGGCTCCGTTAACGAAACCAACTTAATATTTTCGGTATTTCCGTAAACAAGAAAACCAATCAGTATATCTCAACACTGTTCCCATCCCTGTTGTGAACGATGCACGATATCTGGACGAATGACTGACGTGGAACCTCCATTTATCATGCTAAAACGACTAATGGATAATCCACCTGCACTCTCACTGACAAACCAAAGAAAACTTTACATTGCCCTGCTGTTCCATTGGAACATATTGACTTGAACTTACAAGACTGCAAAGCAACCATAAACGAATCTAATACCTTCAACCTAAAATCCTCAGAACAACACTCAATTTCACTTTCTATATTTCCAATTCTCCATACTTAAATGAGTTCCTTGATGTAGCCAATCCTGCTACAAAAGGTTCTTTTTAAAATCCTGTCATCCATCATGTTACGTAATAATCCTCACAGGAACGTCTGTTGCCCCACGACAACCCTTACCGCTTGGCATAGGTCTCATAGTATAGAGTCCAACCCGCTTATCATATGTGTTTCATACCTGCTTCCATCCATGTTTTTCTTGTTAAATCGAACGAATACAGTTGAAAAAGTCGTTAATAAAAGATTGCGGACCATTGAGCTTGACGAGGTTTAACTCGTCATAAGAATCAAGTTAATGGTTCTTCTATTGGCTCCGTTATCGAAATCCGCTTGTCATCAGATGCTGATTTGTAAAACTGTTTACCCGAATGATCCGGAACAAGGCAAAGTTAATCTTGACTTCTCTGGTAAAAAGGATCAACTCTTCGGCAGTTGGAATCGCGCATTCATTTGATTCGAAAAATTGGATTTTCCTTTTGGTCTCACCTTCAACCGGATCCGGTATTCGCAAGGTGACATGTTTTATCGAAGCTGGTAAGAGATATGCTATATGGCCAGTGCAGTATGTTAGTTAGGCCAAAGAAGTTATTTTTTTTAAATCAAATCTCGATAAAACTTGACAGTTTATAGTTTATTGGCCAGAGAGGATGACGTACGTGTTTTTGGTGGGGAAGAGGAGCGTTCAAAACATTCCAGGAGCCAAGGTGAGAATGGAATCCACGACTTTGGGTCTATGAGCCTAGATGATTACAATTGTGAAGTAATTATCTCAACTAACAAAAATTAAAAAAAAAAAAAAATAAGCTATTTAAAAATTCATTGAAAGTCGTCGGTGGCCGCAACGGTTTAGGCGTTTACTCGGCGCTCATCACTGTAAGGTAAAGGTCCCGGGTTCGAATCCAGCGACTACCTACTTACAAATGGGCTTTTTTTTCAAAAACTCCGGCACTCCGAGGGTTCAAATAACCTCGTAGTTAAAGTACCCTCGTTAAATAATAATGATATAAGTTTAGGGTTTTTTTACTGTTGTATTATTATTTTATTCTACGTGTGTAATTATTTTCAACTTGTAGCAAGGACAGGCGGATCAGGAACAATCGAACATTTTTTTCTATTTTTATTAAATTGCGCGTATATTGTGCACTATTATAAAAAAAAAATTAAAAGTTTTGCTAGTTGGTTAACAGGGAAATAGGAAGAGATTTGTGTGTATTAATGGAAGTCAAACAAAACAACCAAAACTAATTATTCATATGATTTTCATGATGATAATTGATAATGTAAAGATTGCATTTGATTATTTTGTTGATGACGGAATGTTAAAGGTTCAGAAACCGGAAGACCCTTAGGGACTTCGTAAACCAGCCGACCTATATTAGTTGAAAGTTTTATGTAACGCCCAACATCTTACACAAATCTACGCCACACCCATCACCTCATCGGTGCAGCATTCCTTCTATCGCAATATTATGGTTTCGAAAATGGGCTGAAACGAGTAAAAAAAAAAAGTCGAGGATCGCGACAGACCGAGTTTTATAACAGATGTGGCTCCGTGCCTAACAGTACTCTCGTCCGCTAGACAACCCCCGATCTTAATTCGCTCATAGCTTCTTTTTTCTACTTTTCCGTGAAACTAAATAGTACCGAGGAAACCGCAACCTTGACACGCAAATCGCGGCGATTCAAAGGCAGTTCGACCTTTTTAATGCCCCTTGACAAATTACTGTCCCACAAATAATCTCGAGGCCATCGCGAGTAATAACCGAGGAAAAATGCGATTCCGTGTGTCTGTATTATCTATCACGCCTGTTGACTTGAGTAACGACACTAATATAAATAAATAATAAGAAATAAACACTAATCTTCCAGGTGTGAACATAATCTTTCGATCACAAGACTTACACCCGTTCCACCAGTCACGGTTTAAACTGGGTTCACTGGAACCTCGTTCATAACGTGAACCAAGTTCAAAAAGAAGTTGCGCCATTTTTATGAGACCACAGTTCCACTGAACCAAGTTCAACTTCAACTTCAATTTGATAGAACTGAGTTTAGTCTCTTATGTACGGTTATAACTAGCTATAGAATAGCGTCGGTTAAATTTGAACTAGGTTTAACCCAGGCTCAAACTTTAACTCGGTTCAAGATGTTGAACAACGGAAATTCTTGGGTTGAACTCGGTTCAGTACTGAACTGAGTTTAAACCAAATGCGTTTTTTAAAATAAAGTATTTCAGAACATTTTTCTCGCATGCAAAATAACAAAATGAAATTCTGTTTACGATATTCGACCTTTAACTTTGGTTAACTCTGAACTGGGTTTAACCCCCGCTCAAACCTGAACCAGGTTCATCGATGAACTCAGTTCAAGGTAAATTTATTTTTTAAAAACTGAAATTTTTGAGATGAACTCGGTTCAGTACTGAACTGAGTTTAAACCAAATACGTTTTTAAAAATTTATTATTTCAGAACGTTTTCTTTGAAATTGAAATGTGGCATTGAAGTATCATATCAGAAGAGATGACGAACGATGAAACGATGGTAACGATGAAATCCTTCTATTATATATTTATATATTCGGGCTTTCTCGCATGCAAAATAACAAAAATTAAACCCTGTGTACGATATTCGACCTTTCTAAAAACTCTTTTTTTTAATATGCACTCATTTGCATTTGGCCGTTCGTGCTGGCGGCTAGTTTTCCACGTTTTACGCAAGATTTAACTGGATAGGAACGATCCGTTTTGTGAGGATTATAATAAATTACAACGAACAAAATATGTTCGCATAGATTTTCTGCACGTCGGATTTCACACTGGACATTCCTCAGTCCTCCTCAACCCAAATCCTAACTGGATTCGTTACGACAAAAATTCGTTCTATATATACAAAAAATTTGTAATTATTCCCCATTAAATCCTTAAATACTACGTAACAACGAGGGTTTTTTCTTAATAGTGTAAGATTTGTTAATTTCTAATTGAATGACTTAGACAACAAATTTGTACGAGTAGTATTATTCTAAATTAATTTCACTTTCATAGGTACTAATAAAAATCATATGCAAGTTCATAAATATAAATATTTAATACTAACAATATATAGCCTAATATACAAAACAATTGGGTTGAAGAAAATATGACGAGTTTTTCCTTATAGCCTTCATTCAGAGTGTTCCGCAAGATGTAAGAGTTTTATTAAATTACATGACATTTTTGTATGCTCTTGTGTAACTATGCCTATCATTGTATGCATGATGCAATAAAATTTTCAGTATATATTTGTATGTATGCAGTGTGTCCTTTTTGGATGGCATGGCTGAATTTCTCTTGAACCAATGACCCTATTAAAATAAGAAAAACGTGTAAATAGTTTTTATTCTAATTTAAAATTTTTACCTTTCTTTTGGAGAAAAAGTGTATTTTTACGCTGAAAAAAATGGTGCAGTCGGATTTTACATTGGTCAAAAAATGACAAAGTTATGGCAGAAAGAAACAGGCAGCGTAATTTCGACAAGGAGCGAAAATCCAAATTCCTATATGCGTAATGTTGGAAGGGTTTTAGGTTTTTCAAAAAATAAAATTAGACGTATAATCCGGACTTATAATTTTAAGCCGTATCGTTCTCATCTTGTCCGATTCCAAGAAAACGTCCTTCCATACATCATCATATGACTGATGAATCCAAGTTCACCTCTAATGGCATCGTTGAAATTTTCGAACGTGGGCAGAGGAAAATCCGTTAATTTTGTACTCTTGCCATCATCAGGTGGTTCACAGTAATAGTGTTTGGTGTGGACTTCTCGGAAATAAATTAATCGGGCTTTATTAAAATAAAGGTTATTTCTACGAAAAGAGTGGTGCTCATTTCCTCAATTTTTTGAAGGAAGTTTTACCAACACTCTTAGATGATGTTGCTCTGCAACAACGACAAAGATTGATCTTGATGGATGCCCCACACACAGTTCTTTTCAGGTGAGACGTTATGTGAATCGTCACTTCCGGTATAGATGGATCGGACCTCATGACCCCCATCTCTTGGTCTCCTGAGTAACATGATTTAACACCACTTGGCTATTTTCTATGGGGCCATTTAAAGCAAGTAAAAAACAGTGTCCACGCCAATCACAACCCAGCAACTTCAGTTGAAGAACTGAGGCAAAGGATAGAAAATGCTTATCAATCTCCCCTGACTCTGTCGCTCTGAGCACCGGTGAAGAGTGGTTAAAAAGAGCAAATATTTGCATATTTACGCAAGGCAGGCAGTTCGAACATGAAATTGTTCTTTCTTTCCATACTTTTTGCCATAACTTTGACATTTTTGACCAATTTAACATCCGATCGCATCGTAGTTTTCAGCGTAAAAATCCTTTAAAATGAAATCATATCTGAAATTTCGACGTTGAACTGGGCCTGAGGTACCCTGTATAATTTTTCTCCCAAAAACAGTTCAAAATTTGAAACCAGACTAAAAAATGTAACGATGAGCTTACCTGCTGCGAGCGATCGACCTGCTGGAAACATGAAGTTTTTTCGGAGGATCTACGGAAGAGGTCAACATAGATAAAAACTTTCTTTCGGTTTTCGCCGAGCTTTCGACAGTTTTTATACTGTCATCTTCAGGACCTGATTTATCATTTAAAAAAAAACATGTAAAAACAAATTGCACAAAAATTGAAATATCTTACTTAAACCTTAATGGGGAAATAAAAAGACACGGTGTTTTGGGCACAGAAGTACATTACGTTTTTTTGGAGCTCAGCGAAAGCTCGGCGAAAACCGAAAGGAAGTTTTTCTCTGTGTTGACCTCTTCCGTAGATCCTCCGAAAAAACTTCAGACTAAAAAATATTAAAAACGTATTTTTTGGTTTTTGTATAGCGTCGGTTCAAGAGAAATTCAGCCTAGCCATCTAAAAAGGACACCCTGTCCATACAATGATTAAAAAGGATCACATCCCATTACACATTTCTAAAGAAATTTCAACCGATGATTGGTTTGTTTTTTCAAGAATCCTTTATTTTATTTTGGTTAATTTTAAAGGTACAAACAGGGCTTTAATCCCTCTGACATGTATATATATTATAAATAAATTTAGTTTTGTAAGCATAGTAAAATAATAATAATAGCACAACTGTTTCAAAGAAAAACATTCTGCATTTGTCAGCAGTCCGTGACAAACCATTGGCATTCGTATTTTTATGGCAATTCGATAATAAAACTGATGTTAATAGATTTAAATTCGATAACTAATCGATGTGAAAATAGAAGAATTTGTATTGTCATTTATATTTAGGTTTCAAATAATTTCCGACTGTTTAATCCTTTCATCACTGATGCCTGCTTGTTAAGCCAGCTTTGTCCATTGCAAACTTCAGCTGCCCTAGATTTGTAAATGTTAAATTTTTGTAAAGCAAACAAATTTAAAAGTGGATCGACACTACATCGATTAAGGCTGTCGCAATTAAAAGTAGAATTGAGACAATTTTTACGGAATCGTAGTCAAATTCAACTGACGATTCAAATGAAACAAATACATTAGCCAATATGTTTTTTCCCTTTTAGATAAAACAACCTCGTTTCATCATCTGCATTAGGTCTGTTGCATAATGTTAATATCTGGTTTCTAGCCGCAAAGTAAAAATTCCCAGCTCAACCTTGCCTTTCTAAAGCTGTAAAGCCAAACCACATATTTTTTGTTTACCTTCGACACAATCTAATTCGGGATTTTAAAACTTACAAATCAAAAATTAAATCTATAATGGAGCAACCCTGGTTTCTCTCATGGAATTAGAAAAGTTAATATGAAGTTAAATTGGCATTTAAAAGATTAATTTTAAGTAAAAAACGGTTAATTTGAAATTAAAAAGGTTAATATGGCGTTAAAAAGTTAACTTGGAATTAAAAAGGTTAATTCTAAATAAAAAATGGTTAAACTGAAATTAAAAAAATTAATCTGATGTTAAAAAAAGAATTTGAAATTAAAAAGTTTAATATGGCGTTAAAAAGTTAACTTGGAATTAAAAAGGTTAATTTTAAATAAAAAATGGTTAAACTGAAATTAAAAAAATTAATATGTTAAAAAAAGAATTTGAAATTAAAAAGGTTAATATGACGTTAAAAAGAGTTAAATTGGAATTTAAAAGGTTTATTTTAAGTAAAAATTGTTAAATTGAAATTGAAAAAGTAAATACGACGTTAAAAAGAGTTAAATTGGAATTAAAAAGTTAAATTTTAAATCAAAATTGTTAAATTGAAATTGAAAAAGTTAATACGACGTTAAAAAGAGTCAAATTGGAATTTAAAAGTTAATTTTAAGTAAAAATTGTTAAATTGAAATTGAAAAAGTTAATACGACGTTAACAAGAGTCAAATTGGAATTAAAAAGTTAATTTTAAGTAAAAAATGGTTAAATTGAAATTTAAAAAAATTAATATGACGTTAAAAAGAGTTAAACAGTTTTTAGTTGTGAAGTTTTTATTTTACTTTGTAGGACAAAAACAGAGTGTAATAGCTTCTGATGGCTTTTTCGAGGAGATTAGACGTTCCTAAGTAGGCCACCTTTTAACTCTTTAACTACTAAATAACGTAAAAAGAGGGGGTTTTGAAAAAGACAATAGCATCAACATACTAAAGAGTTTACTTTTTCAGCCTCCACCACGAACATTTATTTTGAAAAATATTCATCAGTTCTTTGTCTGATATACATTTGTCTCGGCTTATACTGTGAAGCTCCTAAGAAAATATCTGATAATTTCTAAGATTATAACAAACCATCATCACTTATAATAAGAAGCGGATTCGGTCGAGACTAATTTGAAATTTATCTCCCACAAAATATCTCATTTAAGGTATCAAAATCATAAAAATCCATCATAAAGAATCAACATTTTCTTTATGAAATTAAAGTCAGTACTTTTTGGTTCCATATCGGACTCTTCTGTCTGGTATTTCAAAAACCTGACTAAATCAACACGAAGTTAATGTTAATGACGAAAACGACCAGGAACTTCAATGTCGAAACACTGTCATCATCACTTCGCAAATGTCAAAGTGATGAACAGTGAAACTCAATTTGGCCGAAGTCTTATAAGAGAAATGTTGCTAATTCAAAAGATATCAAAACACATGTAACATTAGTTATGATCTTTCAGTTCTTAGCATTATGTACGACAATCTTGTATGCGATCTAGAAAATTAGAGATATAACTTTTTTACGCTGACTTAACCCTTTTTAATTTTAAGTAAACGCATTTTTCTCTTCAAATAACATTTTAAAATTCAATTTAAACTTTTTTAATGTCAAATTAAAATCTTCTTTAAATCCTTCTTTAAATCAACAAACACCTAGGAGGTGGTATGTAATATAAGCACTAAAGTAGAACAACTACATTAGAAAAAAAATTAATTAATTTCAAAAATATAAAAAAAAATCGAGTGTTAGAAGACCATATTTTGAAAATAACAACAAAAATTAGAGTCTTAACTTTTTTTACGCTAACTTAACCCTTTTTAATTTATAATTAACTTTTTTTACGCTAACTTAACCCTTTTTAATTTATAATTAACACATTTTTTCAGGTCAAATTAACCCTTTTTAATTTTAAGCAAACGCATTTTTCACTTAATAACATTTTTTAAATTCAAATTGAACTTTTTTAATGTCAAATTAACCCTTTCTTTAAATCAACAAAAAACCTAGGAGATGGTATGTAATATAAGCACTAAATTAAAATTCCTACATTGGAAAAACAAAAATAATTCATTTAAAAAATATAAAATAATCGGTCTGTTAGAAGACCATATTTTGAAAATAACAACTAAAATTATTAAATAAAAATTAAGCAAATTTTAATATAAAATAATCCTTATTCTACCTTTTTATTTCTAAATAATTATAATACCTCTATAAAAATGTATATTTATTCATAAAAATATTATCTTATCGTGATAATATTTTTGTTTTGTTATTCTAGTCTATAGGTTGTTATTACAATTTATTTTTTATTTTATTTCAACCAGAACATAAAAAGATTAATTAATTGAAAGATGTAATTTCGTCAATAGACCAGTAAATATAATGGATTTATTTTTTATCTTGATCCAATCAATTCCACAGACCGAGACAACTAAAAACACACCTTTCATAAAAATTAGTCTTTATTGTTTATGAAATGTGTAATAGTGGGACAAGATGAAAAATATATTTTTATCCTTACATATTCATTACATTTGTTTATTAACATAAAAATCCTTTATTTTTAGATTTTATTTTATACAAGGTGTAATTTTAGTTTTAATTAATTAGTGTTATTGTAATTAATTAATTTTTATGTTTTGTGGTATGTTAAAGAAAATATTAGTTCGAAATTTAATCATTGAAGGTTTAATTTGAAGTTAAAAAGCCTTAAATTGAAATTAAAAAGGTTAATATTTAAATTGGAATTAGAAAAGTTAATATGAAGTTAAATTGGCATTTAAAAGGTTAATTTTAAGTAAAAAATGGTTAATTTGAAGTTAAAAAGATTAATATAGCGTTAAAAAGTTAACTTGGAATTAAAAAGGTTAATTTTAAGTAAAAATTGTTAAATTGAAATTGAAAAAGTTAATACGACGTTAACAAGAGTCAAATTGGAATTAAAAAGTTAATTTTAAGTAAAAAATGTTTAAATTGAAAATGAAAAAGTTAATACGACGTTAAAAAGAGTCAAATTGGAATAAAAAAGTTAATTTTAAGTAAAAAATGGTTAAATTGAAATTGAAAAATTTAATTCGAATTAAGAATGGATAATGTTAAATTATTAAGAGTCAATTTTGTGTGGAAAATGGTTAATTTGGCTAAAAAACATAGTCTGTGCCAAAATGGAAACATTGGCCATGCAAAGAAACAGTATACCTTACTCTAGCATGTGGGAATAGTGACAAGAAAAGTGATTAGCCACGGAAAACATTTTTTTAATTAGTCCAAAATTTTTCTTAAATTTGTTACCATGAAAATTTAAAAAATTGTCACTTATTAATGTTAAATCTTGCCATTGAACCTATAACATGACCTCCCAGATAAACCTTTGTTATGGTTTCTTCAATGCTAACTCCTTTGATATTTTCATGTGAGTATTTTTTTAAACTTTTATTCACAAAGAATGTATATTGTTTAAAACCGTAGGTTCCTAAAGCTTGAGCGGGACTTAAAAAAAAAAATCATGCTTCAGTGTTTTCGTACTAAAACCCCCAGCATTGTCATTATTCTGGATATCTTCGTTTTATAAAATAATCCCTTTCTAAATTACAGCCTGATATTTTCTTTTTTGCATATTTTTAGCCGGATCGACCTTGAAAGTTATAATCCAGGAAGGATACACCCACTTTCGATTAAACCTGTAGTCCTTAAGAACAAATGATCACCTCCATTGTAAAGTTTTTCGGCATACTTAAAACTACAACCAATTTTTCGTATTACTTAAGAAAATCAATTTTGGCAGATTGAATCAAATTTAACATTGCCAAAGAACAGTCCTTTTGCACAATCTTAAAATAATTTAATAAATTATGCAGGGGGAATAATGTGAATATTTTTTTATTTGTATGGTCGTTAAGAATGCCATATGATTAAACCCTTCTACATATTTGGTTTAATTGTTATTTAATGACGTTAATATCGGTTTATAAGATGGAAAAACACGTTTTTGTCATTAGGAATGTCATATGAATGAAATATTACCCACTCTGAATTAATGATGTTGAATCTAATTTAAAAAAAGATAAAAAGTTAATTCATGTATTAATAAATTGGCAATAAATGTCTGTACATAGAAGTTTGCTTTCGTAATATTTCAATGCGGTTTTCCAGTTAATCAAGAGCCATCGTGTTTATTTTAGTTTACATTCTCTGATAGTTTTAAGTTTTCGGAAAATAATACGATAGATTTTAAAGGATAAGGATAGGCCATACCTGGCCACTCGCGATACTGCCACGCGCTGGACAGATCACATCCCGATGCCAATCCACGTCGAAACCTTCACAGCGTCCGGTCGAGATTTTCCGGTCACATCCGATCACAGCTGAGGTATTTTTTTTTTCATACGTGATGGATTTTTTAATAAACGGACCGATTGATTCAATGTAGACAACCTGAATTTCCATTGGGTGAATGGTATAATTGAACAGGAATGTTATCAAGCCCATGGATTTCCACGGCATTTTTCGCATTTTACACTCGTCGTTAAGATTACCCGTTTTGAAAAACTGTTCACCGTAGAGCGTAAAATCCGGCCATATAATAGAAATAGACGTGAAAGTTGTGAAGATTCACTTTTTCAAGAAATAAACCGTGCCGAATCTGCGCTTCCTTCAAGAAAGCTCCGTTTCGGGTACGGAAAAAAGACTCCTAGGGACGTCGTATCTGGTATAAGGACACCCCGCGGAACTTAATAAGCATTAAGTACGTTCACGATTGCCGAGCGGGTCACGTGGTTGCACTTTAAGTCCGCTGGAGAAATATGAAGTCGGCAAACGTTGCCTCATTCGGCCGGCCACTTTCACTCCTCACGTTTGCACATTGGTCGATCATCGTCCCATTACGCCTTATCCGTTAATGAAACATGGCCATTCTCAGGTCGAGGATCGACGGCCGTATTCGGAAAGCAGACAATCGTCTGAAATATCCAACATCTGTTGCGAAACTTTTAAGGAGATATCGAATTTACCCTTAACGGTCAAAGCCGATTTGAAGATTCAATTCCAGTTTAAAGTGGTGTTACAGGCACACGTAACATTTTATCAGTGGTCAGGTATCTCAGTTGTAGAACATTTGCCTACCTTATCCGCCATTTTAAATATAATTCAATATTCCAATAACCGTTGGAATTGTTATCATTTTCGGTCTTTTGGTTCAGAAGAATCTCTGTATTCTTTTTAATATAAAATAATCCTTATTCTACCTTTTTATTTCTAAATAATTATAATACCTCAATAAAAATATATATTTATTCATAAAAATATTATCTTATCGTGATAATATTTTTGTTTTGTTATTCCAGTCTACAGGTTATTATTACAATTTATTTTTTATTTTATTTCAACCAGAACATAAAAAGATTAATTAATTGAAAGATGTAATTTCGTCAATAGACCACTAAATATAATGGATTTATTTTTTACCTTGATCCACTCAATTCCACAGACGGAGACAACCAAAAGCACACCTTTCATAAAAAGTAGACTTTATTGTTTATGAAATGTGGAATAGAGTGGGCAAGATGAAAAATATATTTTTATCCTTACATATTCATTACATTTGTTTATTAACATAAAAATCCTTTATTTTTAGATTGTATTTTATACAAGGTTTAATTTTAGGTGTAATTAATTAGTGTTATTGTAATGTTATTGTAATTAATTAATTTTTATGTTTTGTGGTGTGGTAAAGAAAATATTAGTTTGAAATTTAATCATTGAAGGTTTAATTTGAAGTTAAAAAGCCTTAAATTGAAATTAATAAGGTTAATTTTAAGTAAAAAATGGTTAATTTGATATTAAAAAGGTTAAAATGGCGTTAAAAAGTTAACTTGGAATTAAAAAGGTTAATTTTAAATAAAAAATGGTTAAACTGAAATTAAAAACATTAATATGACGTTAAAAAAAGTTAATTTGAAGTTAAAAAGGTTAATATAGCGTTAAAAAAGTTAACTTGGAATTAAAAAGGTTAATTTTAAATAAAAAATGGTTAAACTAAAATTTAAAAAATTAATATGACGATAAAGTGTATAGATTGGAATTAAAAAGGTTAATTTTTAAGTAAAAATTGTTAAATTGAAATTGAAAAAGTTAATACGACGTTAAAAAGAGTCAAATTGGAATTAAAAAGTTAATTTTAAGTAAAAAATGGTTAAATTGAAAAAGTTAATATGACGTTAAAAAGAGTCAAATTGGAATTTGAATCGAATTGGAAGAATACACAGATGTGTGGTAATTAGTGACCGTTAATCGATAATTATTCAGAAATCGTGAGATGCGGTCTGGTGTGGTGTAGGTTTCAGAAAAACATTTTCTTTATCGTGCCAACGTTTCGATCTTTATTGAGATCATCTTCAGGGCTCGAAGTGTTTGTC
>NW_019392690.1:364410-493074 GCF_000648675.2 Cimex lectularius | reverse complement strand
ATTTCCAAGTAGCGGAATGCTACAGAGGTAAACAAACAATATCATTTGGAAGAGGATTAATAAGTGTTGACATTCATACAAATGAGTAATCCTGTAAACGTAAACAGAATATTTTATATAGATTTTTTTTAATGAAAACTTAAAATCCTGCATTATTTTCCGGACAACCCAATAGATTAACTCTTCTCAGTAGTTATTTTCCACCCACTAAAAGCAATAAAGATTAAAATAATTTTAACCATGTTAACTACTGTCTTCTTTTGCTATTTTTCTCATGAGGCCCATAAAAGTTATAAGATTCGAGATGTAGATATAAAAATTTTATCGAGTAAAAGTAAATGAACTTATAATCAGTAAAATGGTTTAAAAAACATGTTAGAAATACGGAAGTTAAAATAAACAAGTTCTCTCTTCCAGTTCTCCAGAAAAAATAATGAAAATATCGAACGAAATGCAATCTCTCAGACCTGTTCTTAACCGGCTGAAATTTATTATTTAATAATTTTATAATCAGTTCCAGTTTTTGGAATGGAATTAAACTGAACCTTTCTAATTTATATACAATTTTACGATGGTTAGAACAAAAGTGACGTTATGTCCAATAAAACCCCAACTTTTAACGTGATTTACTATTTAAATCCTTCCATCTTTTGGGTGAATTTTATTATGTACGCAAAATTTTCTTTGATTTTAAAAAACTTGCTTTAAAAGTGAAAATAAAAAAGTTTATCTTTCGAATCCTCCAGGCTGCAAAGAAAAACAAAATCCTTCGCGTGTATTTATAAACCTAATCCGCCTTCGCTGGATATAAAAAGGCATGAATTGGTTTTTTTCGCTTTCATCTCAAAGATACCATTTGGTTTATGAGGGCCGTCTTGTTAACGAAGTTCAAACTTTAAATATCAGTTTACACCATCGCTCTTCCAGCCAATCGGCTTTTCAAAAACATCCAGGCGTCTGTCCTAATCTTACGCTGGAAATAAACCACCAGCGCGTGTAAATGGACTCAAGGAGTCTGTCGTTCCAACAATCCGAATTAGAATTTTTGCACAAGAGCCACTAGTGAATTAAATCTCGAATACAGTCAATCATTATTTGATGCCATTAGCCCGCCAAGCAGGCATCATCAGTGAGTAATATCACCAGTTCTCCCAAATCTCTCGAAAAATATCCGCCTGAACGAAGGTTTTAAAATAAAACATCCTTTAAAACAATTTGAAATATACAGACAAGTCAATAATTGAAAAAAAAAAGATTGTTCTACTCATCAGTACCTAGTAATTTACATCAAGGCCTCTTCCCCGAGAGAGTATCCCAGGACCAATCCTCTACTCGGAGTACACCGCTGTCATACTTATACCCCTGACACCCACATCACGACCGCAATCCTCTCCTCACATTCTGACCCAATCCTTGGCTCAAGATCACCTAAACTTCATCACCGACTCGATTAAGCTAAATGAACTAAAGTGCCGGCACGTGACGTTCACACTTAGACATACCTGCCCAGCCATCAGACAGAAGGTAATCCATCCAACCAAATTCGCTACCTTGGGTTCTATTTCGACAGCAGACAGGGAACAGACACAGAAAACGAAGACGAGGACTGAATCGAAGATACGGACTACTGAGACGTCAACTTTGACCCAAATTCACAATGATAACGCACCGTAAACTAACAATTAAACCGATTTGGTCGGTGTCTAATGTGGGGTTCAGCCAAGCTATCCAACACCCAAAGAATCATTTGAATCAAAAGTCCTCTGTCGCATCCTCGATGCTCCTTTCTACGTCATTAACCAACCATCAACATAGACATCCCATTCGTGATCGACATGATCCAATCACGATTTCACAAATTCCATTCCAAGCTCTCTTTAGTGACTGGGATGTTTTGGTGCCCATGAAAAGGGCCGGTGTTGTTTTGAGGCGTCATGGACGATGAATCGAGGCCGGAATCGTGAGCCTTCTGAGGTCTGGGGCCTTCAGTTGACTCTGCTGCGGTTGACTCGCGTGCAGCAGTTAGCCGAGTGCAGCTGTTGGCCATTATAACCAAGTCGGCTGTGTTGAGAAGGCGAGATCCAGGCTAATGCTGGGAGTACCCTTGCTGTCGTCGTTGTCGAAGTCAGTGCTCCATTACTGAATTGCGAGAGCTCGTCGGGTAGACGAGTCTGCCGTCGTTGCTCGATTAGTCATTAGTGAGATCTCGTCCAGGTGACAAGTCTGAAGTCAGTGGGGCAGTGGCCCTGCTTATAACTAAAGGGCTCTACTCCGGCTGCAAAGGGGAGGGCGAGACCATTCCATATCTGGTAGTGGCACCTAGCGGGTGCTGTGGTAACTACAGGTGGCCACTACACTCTCTTTCTAAACTAATCGTTCGACCTGCAATCTTCCACCCTGCCACTAGGGGTCTCGTGACCTAACACCTCAACCAACAATCCTAAAAACTGGTTAAATGTACAATTTGTTGTAGAAAACGATAAAATAAAATTATTTTCAGTTGACTTATGTATGTTCAATAACATAAGGCTTCAAAAAGTAAACTTTTCTAATTCGATCAGTTGTCCTTTCTTTTGTTACGTTGATTTTTGAATACTGTCACTGTTGTGTTATTACATATAGATTTACCTGTAATACTAAAAAAGTCTAAAAGTAGTCAGCTTAGACAAGATGTGGAAAAACTCGAAACCGTCGTTTTCGAAATTCGTCCAGAACTCGGTCAAACCGAGTACCAAGATGAATCGGCAGAAGTACGCGTTCATCGTCACCGACGTTCCAGACGATTTCCCCCCAAATTCTTTCGTTGCCAGGTTGACCGATTTGGCGTACGTCAAAGGTTGGTGCAAGCCGAAATTCTCCGCTCTTCTGTCGAGGAACGGATTCGGGCAGGTCAACGTGATCGGATGTGTCAGCCTGATTCTGGACAACGGGGAGAGCTACGAGTTCACCAGCTACGCCTCGAAAGAGTTCAAAGATGCCAGGGAAGCGACGGAATACGTGGCATCTACGGCGTTCCGGGCCATAGCCCAAAAGCGCACAGTCCACTATCGAGAAACTTCGGAACAAGCTCTCATAATACGCAGGGTCGCGGAAATGGTCCGAGAGTCCAACTACGGCATCTGGGCCTTCAAAATCATCGCCGACTACGAAAAGAAATATTCCGAGACCCTACCGAACGATTTTCACGAGTTGCTCGGACAGAGCAACTTTTTCGACGTGACCAAAGTGAGCGACAAACAGTTTATAGTCTCCCTGAAAAGGACTAACAATCCCGGAAGGGTTGGACAGAGTAGTCGGCCGGGAAAATAAACATAAATAAATCGATCAGAATCTTTTCAATGTTTTTGCCTTGATTGTTAAAAAACACATGGTATATTTTTGAAATATTTGAATCTTGAAATTTATGGGTTTTCTTCCTTTGGACCTTCCCATAGATAGACTAAATAGGACCCGGCCTCTTTACGACCTGCGCACCTCGACTTGTATTGTTCCATCTCCATTTTATCTACAGCTCCTGGTAAAGCTTAAGGCTAAAGTTCTCGTGTGTATCCTTCAGGCCCTTGCTTTTCCACTCCCAGGATTAATCTCTTCCTTCATAGGCTTTCGCACTAACAGAGGATATGTTCCGTTGTTTCTTCTTCTTGGCAATATCTGCACAGGCTTGTTTCTGCCACACCAAGTCTATATATATGCCTTCGGAGAATGCAGTGTCCAGTCAGCAGTCCAACTATTATTCTAGCCCTAGATTTAGGAGTTCTGTCGATAATTTCTGCTACGGTCCTTTGATAAACTTTTTTGCGTGCCTCTGTCCCGGATTTGTAATCCATTGTCTAATGGATCCGCTTTTTGGTAGTTTGGTATGTCACAAAAGTGTTCAGGGCCAATAGGTGCCCTCATTGAGACCCTGTAAGTACATCAGGAAAATGTTTTCACAAAGAAACAATTCGAAAGTATGTTAAGTCCAGAATTTTTTCATTAAAAGCCAATGTATAATCAAAACTCATTTTAAGCTTAAGCCAATTGATGCATCAATAATCCAGCCTTACTCCACCCCAATTAGAATGGGTGCAATGTGCATAGTGTGAATGTATTTATTTGTGTGACTGTATGAGAGAAGTTAGTTTTAGGATTATCTTTTAAATGAGTTGGATGCTGAAATGACCTAGCTGTAAAAAACCTCTTTGGAACCTAAATCGTTTGTTGTGTGGTGGCCACATATATTGGGTTGTCCGGAAAATAATGCAGGATTTTGGTATTAAACAAAAAAAAAGAAACTAGTTACTTTAAAGCAATGTTCTTTAATCAAAATAATTTCCCATACTCTCAATACATTTCTCCCAACGTGTTGGTAACTTATTAATTCCGTCTGAGTAGAATTCAGAATTTTTAGAATTGATAAAGTCAATAAATGCATTTTCCAGTTCCGTTTGATTTTTGAATATTATGTGTTGTAAGTAGTGGTCCAGGTGTCTAAAAAAATGGTAGTCAGTAGGCGAGAGGTCCGGAGAGTAGGGTGGGTGAGGCAAAGTTTCATAGCCAAGCTCCAATAATTTTTGTGACGTTACACGTGACACATGTGGTCGAGCGTTGTCATGCAACAAAATGGGCCCTTTCCGATTGACCAAAGAGGGCTTCATTACTGCCAATTTCTGATGCATGGTATTAATTTGGTTACAGTATGATTCAGCATTGATGATTTCGCCAGGATTTAAGAAGCTGTAGTGTATTAAACCAAATGAAGCCCACCATACCGTAACCATTACCTTTTTTTGATGAGTTGGGGGCTTTGGAGCTTCTCCTTTGTCGAGCCACTGTCCAGAACGTCTAGTGTTATCGTAGAGAATCCACTTTTCGTCACATGTAACAATTCTGGCCAGAAATGGGTCATTTTTGTTTCGACAAAGAAGTGATGCACAAACATCAAAGCGCTGATTTTTTGGCGATCGTTTAATGAGTGTGGAACCCAATTTTCGAGTTTTTTCACTTTTCCAATCGCCTTGAGGTGGTCAGCGACGGTCGTTTTACTGACTTTGAGTTGCTCTGCAAGTTCTCGAACAGTTGTTTTGGGGTTTTCTTCCACCACTGATCGCAGAACATCATCATTAAGAGAGGAAGGCCTTCCACGACCTTCTTCATCTTCAAGGCTGAAATCTCCCTCCCGAAATTTTTTAAACCACCTTTGCACAGTGCACTCATTAACACAACCCTCGCCCCAGACTTGGTTAATGTTTCTAGCCGTTTGGGCTCCGCTTCGGCCGAGTTTAAACTCGTAAAAGAAAATCGTACGAAATTCTCGCTTTGACATTATAAGGATGACTGAATTATTTCCAAGTAGCGGAATGCTACAGAGGTAAACAAACAATATCATTTGGAAGAGGATTAATAAGTGTTGACATTCATACAAATGAGTAATCCTGTAAACGTAAACAGAATATTTTATATAGATTTTTTTTAATGAAAACTTAAAATCCTGCATTATTTTCCGGACAACCCAATAGTTACCGCTAGATGCCACTACCGCTTATGGAATTTTCTCGCCCTCCGCTCTGCAGCCAATCAGAGTAGAGCCCTTCCGAATATAAGCAGGGGCATTGCCTCACTGAAACCAGACTCGTCGGTGACTCGTTTCCTCAACGAGCTCTCACTAACCACTAATGAAACACCAATCTCTAATCGACAACGACAGCCCGTCAACCCGACGAGTTCTTGCCTATCACTAACGAAGCACCTACGACGATGACAAGAGTACTCTCAGTGTTAGCTTCGAACTCGCCTTCTCAACATAGCCGACTCAAGGCAAACCGCTGCACTCGGCCAACTGCTGCATCTGAGTCCCTTCAACCATGTCACTTATGTCCCCGGACCTCAGCCAACTGCTCTATCTCCTCCAGCCTCATAACGGAGTAGTTGACTCTAGGTCAATACACCAGGGAGCGACAACCCTTCAAGGAGAAAGACCAATAATCCAGTCTTATAAAAGATCATCGTTGCGGCTTCGAGCCGGTTAACAATATCGGCCTATTTCACCCTCCATCCGGCACATAAAGTGGGACGACGATGAGTACGAAGTATAATAATAACAATATAAAACTTTCTTATCGATAGCACACCACTTCCACTTTATAAAACTTATCACGCGAAACTGAGTCGGCCGGAAGGGTTACGTAAACTTTAACATTCGATAAGTGTCCTTGTCCATCTTATGCAAACCGTACTTAAAAAAAGTACAGTCATGTCTTCCGGTCAACGAGTTTTTTTGATTCGCAGGATCTCTCCTTTAACCCTTTCATTTATTAATTAACATGGATCAACGTTACGAAGTTTGAGGTCTCGATTGATACATGAAATTGGTACGAAATTATGATAGAACATGTGATATCTGTGATAACGCCCAATTTTTTATTTTATTTTTAAAAAAGCCAATATGCTTAAGAATCGGGCTTAATTTTCAAAGAGTGGGGCGTTGGTGGCCAGAACGGTTTAGGGTTGACACGGCGCTCATCGCTGTAACGTAGAAGTCGCAATACAACATACCACGTAATCCAGAACAAAATGGAATATGCGAACGCATGAATCGCACAATACTAGATATGGCTAAAATAAGGAATTATGGGGAGAAGCTATGGGAAATTATGGGAATTATGGGGACGTCAATATATACAATTGACAGACTTTTTACAAAAGCAAATGGGAAGATACCAGCTGAAGTTTGTTTCAATAGGCCAGTCAACCTAGAAAAAATTAGAGCATTTGGAAGTCTGGCTTTTGCACATATACACAAGGAGGATCGAGATAGAAAATTATTAAAAAGGTAAACAGCTTATAATGATTGTATACACAGCAAATGGTTATCGATTATGGGATCCTGATGAGCGCAAAGTCATTACTGCTTGTTCTGTAAAATGATTTGATGAATCGCAAAATCGACCTATCATTAATACTGAAGAAGATAAAGTACCAGTTTCTGCAGAACCTTCACCCTATACCAGAAGAAGATCAACTTACACCAGAAAAAGAAGCTGAAGAAGAGGATCAGACTAATAAAAGACAAAAATAATCTTCAAGAGTAAAGAGATTACTTAAAAGTAGATGATTTTGAAGTAGAATTAATGATGGCATTGACTGCGGGGCATTTACCTTCTGAGGTGACTACTACTTACAATGAAGCAATCAACTCAGGTGATGGATGGGATGAAGCCATTACTGAGGAGCTACAGCAGGGGTGCTCAAACTTGAACTGCTGGCGATCTACCTCAATATTTTTAGACTACTTACGATCGACTCTGAGAGGCTGCAAGTGTGTGTGATGCAGGGTTGTCGTACATACACGTACACCCTACCTACCTAGGTAGGGTGTACCGTAGCATATATAGATATTAGCTTTCTGCACAATATAGGTACATTATTTTAGTCAAGGTTTGGGTTAGGTTTAGTTAGGTTCTTCTCTACAATATCAATGAAAAAACTCATAGTTATTCAAAATTGCGAGTTTATTGGTTGTTACAAAACAAAAGAGTTACATATGGTGTTAAACTTAACTAAGGAGTGGCTTTGGATGTTGAAGCGTGGCACTGCATGTCCTCAGCATACTTTTCATAAGATGGTACGTAACCACTGAGTGCTAATCGCAAGCATGATGACATATGGTCGTCAGTTAGTCGATTGCGATATTTTGACTTAATTATCTTCATTTCAGAAAATGCAGACTCGCACAAGTAAGTTGACCCAAAAAATGCCGTCAGTTGAAGGGCGATTTGCCTTACATTCGGATATTTATCTTCAGATATAAAACACCAGAAATTTGTATCAGATGCTGTAGCTTTGAGATGTATATCTGATATAATCTGCACCAACTCATTTTCAACAGAACATGAGTTCATATTAAACTGACTTGCTATTTCAGTAGCTAATTCCTCAATGTTTTTACATGAAAAAGGAGAACTCATAAATGATGCTATATTTTCCAATTTACTGCAATCATAAAAACGCATTTCGAATTGTCCCAAAATATTTGATAATTCAGCCTCATACGTATCATAATTCAACTGAGGAATCCTTGCTTTTAAAGACGGAAAATGTTTCAGATCCTTTCTTTTCAGTTGATCTATCATAAGTTGCAATTTACTTTTGAATGCGTTTACTGCGCTAATCATCTCAATAATAGTTTTTCCTTTACCTTGAAGCTCCAAGTTAACGGTGTTTAAGTGCATTGTGATGTCAGTCAAAAATGCCAAATCAGTCAGCCATTTTTCGTTTTTCAAAATCTGAGTGTCATCACCTCGTTGTTTCTAGACTAGACTGTACTGTCTACTAGTCTAGAAACAACGCGGCTTTTCTTTGACAAGTGCCGCGCGTTCCTTTGATAAAGCCACCTTTTGCCGCAAGCAGTGTTATTTTTGTAGTTTAGTTACCTACCTACTTATTAAAAATTTTTTTCTTCTCTAGATCTACTCAAAAAGCACTCGCGATCGACCGTTTGAGCACCCTGAGCTACAGAATCATTAAAAAACTCATGGGAAATGTACCTAAACCTCAAGGTGTAAAACTAATTGATTCAAAGTGGGTTTTTACTGAAAAGACCATATCCAATGTCCCAATTAAGAAAGCACGTGGTTTTCTTCAAGAACTGGTTGCACCAGTAGCTCGGATGGTGACACCTCGAGCACTATTAGTTTTTTCACTATAGCACTTCATCAGCTTGATGTAAAAGCAGCATTTCTGAAGGGGACACTGAAGGAACCAATTTATATGAAACCAGTTCCCGACAACATGACCTATGCAGTTTTTGTAACTAAACGGATTATTTAAGGCAAAATGATAATGGATATCTTAGTGATATGCATTTTGAGAAATAAAACAGCTAATTCAACCATTGATATATATATAATCTTGTTGCTGATTTGTTTTCTGGTGTATTCACTCCATCTTCCTTTTGATCCTCCTAAATTAAATAGTAATTCTGACTATAAGACTTTTCAATACTCTCTAATCTGAAAGTGTTGTCCTTGAAAAACTAAAAAAAACTAAATTTAGAATTTAAATATACTGTTGGCCCAGATATCATTTTCCCCCATTCTTCAAAAACATCATCTTTTCAACAGTATGGTGTTACCAAAGGGGTGTTCCATTTAAACTAACTTAGCAGTTCACTCTGACGACCCAGTCTTCAAGACTTTTGATGTAGTTAAGGTAACATGGAATAGGTCAACCTATTTTGTCATAGATTCACAACTATTTAACAAATAGATATACTTATCAGTATCCATAACAATTCATACTCTAAACAAGTGGTATACCTCAAGGGTCTCACCTCGGTCCTTTATTTTTTTGTCGTTTATGTAAATGATATTGCGGATTTTTTTTCCTATGTGAATTTATTACTCCTCACAGATTATATAAACATCTATCGGCCAAATTAATCTATTAATGACATGCACTTCAAGAAAATTTAACTCATTTTACTGTGGTGTGCTGATAAGACTTAAAAATTAATGTAAATAAATGTTAAATTTCAATTCTTTTCTATTCATAGATTTCATGCATAATAAAGCTATTAGGCAACTAGGTTTTATTATTAGAACTTGTGCAATTTCAAAAATTAACTAATTATAATAATATTTTATAAATCGTTAGTTCGGTAATGATGTAGGTTATTTTCTGGGATTTGTTTTCGTCAAGTATAATCCTCCATTTCTTGGCTCACTCTTCCAAACAGGAAGATAGTCCTGGAGGTGTGTATTTTGATTGGAATATTCGGGATTGATATGAATGTCAGTACATTGAAAACAAAATGGGACCGAGTGTGCTGCCTTGCGGTACACCCGCTTTGGCAGTATGGGTACGGAAGAAGGATGTTCCGATTTGTACTTGGACATTTTATAGCAACCGCTCTAAAACACTTTAAATGATAAAACCCATTTTATTTCATAAAAACCATTTTCAATGGCCAAATTGTACTCTTGATGATGTGGGGTTTTCAAGATAAAGAGAGGAATGTGTGCTGAATTCGCCATCATTACACAGCAACAAGTTGAATCATTAAATCATTAATCATAGGGCAGAAAGGATGCCTGCCATTTCAAACAGCCCCTGAATCATTAAGATCCTTTTTAAGCAAACAAAGCCAAACGGATCCGAAAAGCTGGGTGATTTAATTCTAAATGCTTTACATTTACTTCTGGTCTTTCTGTTTTAACTTTATTTAAAGAAACTGACGTCAAACAAATAATATATTTCAGTTAATCTTTTATTTTTTTGAGTGGATAGTTGTAAACTGGGATAAACAGAAGATACATAAATCTTTACCAAGACATTTATTTGGTTTATTTCTATGTGGTTCTTTTTGTGATTGTTTTATCACAGTATTGATTATAATGTTGCAACATTCTTAATAAATATGCGTACAATTTTAATAAACCCCTGGGGAAAAAAGATCATAAATAACATTGTTTACGACCCCTGGGCAAGGCCAGAATAACTAAAAATTGCTAATTTAAAAAAATATGTTTATGTTAATACTTGGCTCTTTCATAATGTAAAATAAATGTAATCACATTTTTAATTTGAAGAGACGATATCAAGGTTTTTTGTTTTTTTCTACGCTGAGTTTGAGTCATTCAAATTAAAAGTTTTTGTAAAATAAAAGCAAATTTTGTTGCTTAATGTTTTCTAGGAAGGATAATAAAAAGGGTTAAAAAATATAAAACTGTAAGATTTCACTGTTTGTCGGCAAGTAATGAATTTGAGATCTGGTCTGCGTTTTGGCATTTCATCATCATCACAGTTGACAGACACAATTAAGATGATGAAATTTCAAATACAAAATAGTTTCTATTTATATACAATGGTGTTTTCCCGTAAACAATTTTTTTCTCTCATAAAGTCAATATCTAAATCAAATATTATCTTTTCCTATCTCCATATACGCCCGACTAGGATCATTATTATTATTTAAATAAATGTTAAACGCCAAGAAATCCTTTTTGTTCTGTAGAGATGTCAGTTACAAGTCTGTGTTTTGATTCGGTGAGTCAAAATTGAAGTATTTATCAAATAAAAAGTCGCTTGAAAATAAACAAAACATCAAGATAAGCTTTTGATTATTTTCGTCGATTGTTAGCTGCCCCTCAGTTAAGGATTTACGTGGACCTTTCGGGGATTAGAAGACAGTAGGATTTTAAAAGAAAAAAATGTCACCGGAGGCATCAAAATTTTTAAAAAGATTTATGAAGAAAGTATGCTTTTAATTTATTTAAACAAAAAAATTCTATCATTGAAATTATTTTCTAATAACGTTATTTTTTTCTTATTTTACAGAGACATTTGGAGAAAGGTAGCGACCTATTGGAAGAGGCGGTTCAATGTTCGAGCCCAGGTTCTCATGGTTTGAGGGATTTGGCTCGCACCTTGAAAAACCACCTTAGAGGATTCAGTGACCGCCTGGAAGACACCAGGGAACGCCTTGAGGACACATCCAGGTGTTTCTGCCTCTTGGACAGGGTGAGTCTAACTCCAAAACAGTTTTCATCACTTGTAAAACTTAACACATTGTATTTTCATACAAAGAATCCAGCCTCGGTGTTTATAAAACTGTATGATATATAAGTTTGTCGATTTTCAAATTATTTCGAGTTTTTTGTAAGCATCATGTTTAATGTTTTTATGTCGACCATTTTTATTTCATTAAGTCTTAAAGATCACATTAATGCCTAAAATACAATATTTTAGTAACAAACTTTTTTTTCATAATGTATTTTTATAGGCATACGAATGGGCATTGGAAGCGATGAAGTACATGTCACGGATAAAACCGACTGAAGACATGCAGAATCCAGAAACTAGTCTAAAACAGTTGAGGTTATATCTTATGGCCCATCCGGCACCGACAGAGGATCATTTCACAGAAATGATAGCGCTTGCAACAAAACTTGATAATGATAAATTGTTACAACAGTGCAAAGTATGTAAAAAAAAACTTGTTCTTTTCCATTCACTGATCATATTTTTATTGATATATTTTATTCCTAGCTGGCGCAATGTAGATGTCAAGAGACGGTAGAACAGATAAGAGATCTGCTTGATTCGGAAGAGGACAGCTTTACAAACAGATGGCCAGGTTCGCCCAGGAGGAGATCTCTGCCTTGCGGCAGATCCGCCGAGTGGTCGTCTCACGTTTGCCACGTTCCCGGCCATCAGCAAAACCAACGCTTGGGACATATACCGGAAGAAGGAAGGATTGTCGGACGAGCGGGTATACAAAGGTCGAACACCTGGCAGTATTCTGCCGACGGATTCGACGACGAAGAAGAAGACGAGGACAAGCTTTCAGCAGACAATCGCACCGAAGGAAGCGATCAAGGCAACAAAAGGTATAATAACTAACGACCTCGAAACAATTACGATTTGTTTACATCATAAATTCTTTTCCCCAGTTGCGACGATATAGAAGACAGTGAAGCTTGTTGCAATAAAAATATCAGCCCGATTCCAGTCAACAGTCATCTTCATTCTGATCTGTCCGTCGATGTAGACGGACAATGTGGTGCTCAAACTTTAAAAACCAAAAAGACCATGTTGTTAATCATGAAAGAAATGATTCAAACTGAACGTGACTATGTCAGGTCACTGGAGTACGTCATTGAGGTGCGTAGTTATTAGAAGTAACAAATTTCAGTAATTGGTTCAATCTAATTTTTTTTTTTTTTAGAATTACATACCAGAATTAGTGAGGGAAGATATACCACAGGCACTAAGAGGACAACGAAATGTCATATTCGGAAATGTTGAAAAGATTTATGAGTTTCATAGTCAACACTTTCTTCAGGAACTGGAAAAATGTGAACACAGTCCAGCTCAAGTTGGGCAATGCTTCTTAAGACATGTAAGTAATTGATTTCTCAGGATTAAGTTGAACATAACTTACTATACTTTTGAGGTTAGTTACTATAGGTTTGAGGTTAGTGTTGGGTATAGTTTTAATACACTATGCTCTTAACGTTCAAAAAATTATCATCAAAGGCTGACACATCCTCAAACATGATAACTTATTGTATTTTATTGTAGATAAACTATATTTTTGTTATTTACAGGAAAAGAAGTTTTACTTATATGCTCTTTACAATAAAAATAAACCAAAGTCAGATGCTTTAATGTCTGAATATGGAACACAATTTTTTAAAGTAAGTCGTGTCTAATAATCATCATCTCATTTCATTCATTTTTGTTTTTGAGAGACTAAAAATTCTTTTATTTTAGGCAAAACAAATGGAACTCGGGGACAAAATGGACTTAGCAAGTTACCTACTGAAACCAGTACAGAGAATGGGAAAGTACGCTCTTCTTCTTCAGCAGCTGATGAAGGCTTCGAGGCAAGAAGCCGCAGAACTGAAAGAAGCGGAGACGATGGTCAGATTCCAACTTAGACACGGAAATGACCTTCTCGCAATGGATTCACTGAAAGACTGCGATGTAAATAAAATACATAATACGTTAAAACGCGCAAAAAATAAAACTTTTTGTCTAAAATTGCGATTTTATTAGGTCAACGTGAAAGAACAAGGAAGGTTATTGAGGCAAAATGAATTTCTAGTCTGGCAAGGAAAAGGTAGTAAAAAATATTACAGACACGTTTTCCTTTTTGAAGAACTGATATTATTCAGTAAAGCGAGACGGTTTCCAGACCACAAGGTACTGAATGATTCGACTATAATGTAAAAATTGCCTTATGTAAAATGTACATTTACTCATTTTTCTTTACAGAATCTTGATATATACATATACAAACACAGCATAAAAACAAGCGACATTGGCCTAACCGCAAAAGTCGGAGATTCAAATACAAAATTTGAAATTTGGTTTAGAAAGAGAAAGCCAAATGATACTTTTACACTGCAGTCAATTTCTGAGGAGATAAAACAAGCATGGACTGAAGAACTGTCAAACTTGTTATGGAAACAGGCTTTAAGAAATCGAGGTAAATTAAATGAAAAATTTAAATAAATCTTAAAACTTGATTAAAATTTAAAATATTTTTATAATCAGAAATGAGGATGGCTGAGATGAACTCTATGGGAATTGGCAACAAACCCTGCTTGGATATTAGGCCAAGTGCTAATCAGATTAGCGACAGGTCGATTAGTATTGCTCAACTAAGCAAGAGTAAGTGTGGTTTATTTTTAGGCGTTTTTGTAGTTGACTGATTTGTTTGTTGTACAGCGGCCCCGAGATTCAGAAACTCGATAGCCGTCTCGCCTCAAGAGCAAAATCAAAGGACCGGACGTCCTCATTCAATTATTTCCGTGACGAGCAGCAGCGATGCTGGAAGCAGCAGCAGCAGCAGTGCTAGCATCAGCAGTAGCACGGCGAGCAGCCGAGAAGGCGTGGAAGGTACGAGGCAGATGTCTTCGTCCCAATGCTCGTCCGCAGAATCCGGTATCGTTTCCGACTGGAACACATCAAGTTCGGTGACGTCAAACGAATCTTCTCCACCTCACCGGGTGTCAGGTCACCTCTCGGTGAAACTGTGACAAAAGAAGTAAACTGACTGATATTTCATTGTATATATGTTATACATAAGTTTTATTCTTGTTTTATTATTTTATTATTATTAATAAAATATAAAGTCTGTTTTATTTTTTATAGCATCAATATTTCAAAAAATTATTTGCTTTTTATCCGCTTTTTTGGCCTACTTTTTAATGTGACAAAAATTATATTTCCTAGTCAAAAATGTATAATTGTACAGAACAATTGACTCTGCTTTTATATCAAATCCTTAAAGAAATAACTGGTTCTTTGAAGAAGGAAACGCAAAGATTTTGTAAATAGCTAACCGTACCTAGTAACAAACTTGTACATAACTTTATGCACAAAAAAAAAATCCAACTACAAAGAAAATTATTTAACAAAATAAACTTTGTAAATATTGCAAAAAAAATCGTAAATTGGCAGAATATAGATGATGAAACATATTAAATGTTGTCAATTTTATGATGAGACAAATAATAACGAAAGACCGACTTTTACACATTTATATTTAATATATTTGTGTACTTCTGTTTGTATTCAAAATATTTTTAAAAGATATAGTTTTTTATGGGGGAAGAAATGAAGGTTATTAAGGTAAAGACTGAAAATTACAAGGTGGAAAAGAGAATCGCGAAGGAAATTTTGCCATAGAGTGAGTATAAGACACTCCAATACTGTATGTTTAAGGTTATATTTTGTCTGTAAATGTAATTAAGTAAAATTTTTAAAATTAATATTATTGTTGTAAATATAACTTCGAATTCTAGTTTATTATTTAGATTTTTTTTAGTTTAAATTGAGATATAAAGCACTTTAACAAACTTAGTGAGAAACTAATTAAAACGTAAAAATTTTAACCCCCTTTTTTGGTATTGTAATCTTTTTAATCTTTTTTAAAATTATACATTTTTTCATCAATAAGTAATGGCAGTTAATATATTTTTGCATTTAAGATTTTCTTTTTTTATTGGTGTTTCTATTTGTAAAACTTTATTTTATAAATTATATTTTGTAATGGACCATCTTTAGAGTACAAGTAACAATCAATTTTATTGTAATGCTATATTATTTATGTGTCAAAAAAATAAATAAACAAATATTTCTTTAGATTCTGTTGTTTTTCTTAATTGGCCTTGTATTTTACAAAAATTTAACCTTTAAAACTTATTGCTTTAATAAAACAAACTCAAGAATACGTTTGTAAAAGAACGATAAGAATAATAATGAAAGAATAATAAGAATGAAAAATCGATCTGTTGATGATGACGAGGAGGAAGAGAATGTTACCCAAACATTCAACTATTTGACTATGCACTTTTCCTAGTTCATTAGTTCAGATCAATGGCCTACTCGAACTTCTTTAACCAAGAGTTTACTATGTCTGGCACCTCAAAGTTTTATCATTTTTGAGGACTCATTCTGAGAAGGAGGAGGTTATGTGTGCTTTTGTTTCACAGTTATAGTTTCTAGGCCTACAGTTGGTCATGCATTTTTGCACTTTTCCTAGATCCTTAGTCTAGATGAGGTTATGTTTGCTCTTGTTTCACAGTAGTAGTTTCTAGGCCTACAGTTGGTCATGCATTTTTGCACTTTTCCTAGATCCTTAGTCTAGATGAGGTTATGTTTGCTCTTGTTTCACAGTAGTAGTTTCTAGGCCTACAGTTGGTCATGCATTTTTGCACTTTTCCTAGATCCTTAGTCTAGATGAGGTTATGTTTGCTCTTGTTTCACAGTAGTAGTTTCTAGGCCTACAGTTGGTCATGCATTTTTGCACTTTTCCTAGATCCTTAGTCTAGATGAGGTTATGTTTGCTCTTGTTTCACAGTAATAGTTTCTAGCCCTACAGTTGGTCTTACTGAACCCCAGTGGTTTGGTTGTAGCTCTTTGCACTTTTCCTCGTTCCTTAGACCCGGTCGATTGAGTCAGTCTTTTTAAGTAGTTCATTGACTGTCAATGCTGCAGTTCTCTTTCCCTGGGCCTAATTGATACCCTAGGTTATGTCTCCAACGAGTGATTGCTTCACTTTTGAAGATAATATGCGAGGCACTTTTGTCCTCCTCATTACATAACCTACAATGTGGTAATCATTGTAGGTGTTATCACCCTGTGACTGGTAGCCCTCTCACTACTCTGGTTTTTACCCTGTCGAACTAGCATTGTGTTTGCCAGTTTTGGTGATTATTTCGTAATCATGTAGTATCTGACAACTCCCCAGTTCATCAATTTATCTTTTGTGGACCCATTCTGAGAAGGATGAGGTTATGTTTGCTCTTGTTTCACAGTTATAGTTTCTAGCCCTACAGTTGGTCTTACTGAACCTCAGTGGTTTGGTTGTAGCTTTTTGCACAGTCCTCGTTCCTTAGACCAGGTCTTTTTAAAAAGTAGTTCATTGACTGTCAATGCTACAGTTCTTATTCCCTGTGACTTATTGATACCCTAAGTTATGTCTCCAACGAGCGATTTCTTCAATTTCAAAGATAATATGAGTGGTAGTTTTAATCTCCTCATTACATAACCTATAATGTGGTCATCATTGTAGGTGTTATCACCCTGTGGCTGGTAGCGCTATCACTACCCTGGTTTTTACCCTGTTGAACTAGCATTGCGTTTGCCAGTTTTGGTGATTATTTCGTAATCATGTAGTATCTGACAACTCCCCAGTTCATCAATTTATCTTTTGTGGACCCATTCTGAGAAGGATGAGGTTATGTTTGCTCTTGTTTCACAGTTATAGTTTCTAGCCCTACAGTTGGTCTTAGTGAACCTCAATGGTTTGGTTATAGCTTTTTGCACTTTTCCTCGTTCCTTAGACCAGGTCTTTTTAAAAAGTAGTTCATTGACTGTCAATGCTACAGTTCTTTTTCCCTGTGACTTATTGATACCCTAAGTTATGTCTCCAATGAGCGATTGCTTCAATTTCGAAGATAATATGCGTGGTAGTTTTAATCTCCTCATTACATAACCTATAATGTGGTCATCATTGTAGGTGTTATCACCCTGTGACTGGTAGCGCTATCACTACTCTGGTTTTTACCCTGTTGAACTAGCATTGCGTTTGCCAGTTTTGGTCATTATTTTGTAATCATGTAGTATCTGAACTCCACAGTTCATCATTTTATCTTTTGTGGACCCATTCTCAGAAAGATGAGGTTATGTTTGCTCTTGTTTCACAGTTATAGTTTCTAGCCCTACAGTTGGTCTTACTGAACCTCAGTGGTTTGGTTGTAGCTCTTTGCACTTTTTCTCGTTCCTTAGACCCAGTCGATTGAATCAGTCTTTTTAAGTAGTTCATTGACTGTCAATGCTACAGTTCTTTTCCCCTGGGCCTTATTGATACCCTAGGTTATGTCTCCAATGAGCAATTGCTTCACTTTCGAAGATAATATGCGTGGCAGTTTTGACCTCTTCATTACATAACCTACAATGAAGTCATCGTTGAAGATACTCTTGTTGTGATGTTATCTCAGATGCCCGTTACCTGTTGCTCTATCACTCCCCTGGTTTTTACCCTATCGAACTAGCATTGTGTTTGCCAGTTTTGGTGTGGATTTTTTAATCATGAGTTTAATATGTCTGGCAACACCACAGTTCATCAATTTATCTTTTGTCCTTTCTGAGAAGGAGTAGGTTATGTTTACTTTTGTTTCACAGTTTTAGTTTCTAGTCCTACCTACAGTTCGTCATGCAGAACCTTGAGTGGTTCGGTTTTACTGTTTTTGCACTTTTCCTTGTTCCTTAGTGCAGTTCCATCGAGTCAATTCTTATTTTAAGAAGTAGATGGTCATCGACTGTCAATGCTGCAGTTCTTTTTTCCTGGATCTTCTTGATACCTTAGCTTAGGTTAGGTCTCGATTGAGCAATTGCTTCACTTTCGAAGATAATATGTGTGGCAGTTCTGACCTCATTACATAACCTACAATGTGGTCATCGTTGTAGGTGTTATCACCCTGTGACTGGTAGCCCTTTCACTACCCTGGTTTTTACCCTGTCGGCATTGTGTTTGCCAGTTTTGGTGATTATTTTGTAATCCAACTCCACAGTTCATCAATTTATCTTTTGTGAACCCATTCTGAGAATGAGGTTATGTTTGCTCTTGTTTCACAGTTACAGGTTCTTGCCCTGCAGTCGGTCTTACTGAACCTCAGTGGTTTGGTTATAGCTTTTTGCACTTTTCCTAGCTCCTTAGTTTATAATTAATAAAATTAATGAATTATTGTAAAATGGAAGCAAAGAATTTAAATAACTAATTAATAAACTTAATAACAATTTTATTGCACATGTATACACTGGATTTACACAAACAACTATTTTTTAAAGGATAACATTTCATTCCTTATACAATAATATATACAAATTTACACATATGAATTATATACACAAATGATCTATTCATCAAGACTCTAGATATTTTTTTCCCTTTTAGCCATCATCAATAAAAGCTGTGAATAACTATTCTGTCTTCTTTTTACAATGTATTGCTTTTATGATATTTACTTACCTAAACTCTACTTTAACAGCTAGTTTAGAGATATTGAGCAAAAATATCTTTCATCTACTTTTCTGTTTAACGATCAAATTAACCAATAATTGTACATAAACAATATAAAAAAAAGACTAGCAATACACAGTAGAATTCAGCAGACTCCATCGTTACTTTTAAGAAATGGTTTTGTTTAACGTCCGCTTTACACTTCCTTTTTGTATTTTGAGTTAAATATTATAAAATCAATGAATAATTATCCACCAAGAAGTTAAGGTATTAATAGCTGTGCTTTTGTTATTATATTAAATAATTATTTACATTTGTTTTTTGTATAAATATTGTGTATTTACATCGTGACTTTCACAAAGGATAAATATTGCAGCGTTTTGTTAACATTGAAACTCAACGATTCATTCGATGAATTTTAAAATCAGTTATAGAAATCTATAACTCAAATTTTAATTAGCTAGTTTTTGTATTACGAAGTTCAACATCACAAAGGTTTTATTGGTGGGACGAATCCAAATCGTCCCCATCCTGTCCTCATACGCCCTCGCCTCGCATAGAACACATTAACATTGATTCTTGAGACAATTCGTCCAGTGAAGAAGGCTCTGAAACTAATTTGAAAAAATGTCATGACGCTTATGGTATAAAGAAATTTTATTTAAAAAATTTTACTATAGCATGAGAATTCAGTCATATTAGTTTATGGGGAAAAAATTAAAATAAAATAAAAACAATTTTGAATCATGAAAATATTGTAAATAAAGAATAAATGTGTTTTTAAATTGATTGAATTATTATTTAAACACAAAAAATATTTAGCAATTTTTATTACCTTGATACTCACTTGTGTGCTGTGGCTGGTACGCTGGGGAAGTTTTTGTGTGCTGTTGGAATGAGTACGTTAGATGCAGGTTAATGCTGTGCCTTCCGAAAGACTCCCCCAGCTCTCTTGCCAACTGATTCTGTCCGTTGTTTTGATGGCCTGGGAATGCCAATTGATAAGAAAAATCATTTCAATCAGGTTGAAAAAAAAAATATATAACTTACATTGGGAGCCTTTCATTTTCCCTGTGTGCATGTGTTTTTTCTGTCTGGCTCTTGAATTTTGGAACCAAACTTGTGTCACTCTTTTCGAAAGACCGGTGATTTGGGCTATCCTTTCAAGATCTTGGCCGTCCGGGTTCGAATCGAGCTGGAAGTTGGCTTGCAGGACTTGGAGTTGTTCTTCGGTAAATGTCGTCCTCACTCTCTTCGCTTTGCTCTTGTTGTGGTATGACTCAGAATCGCCTCCCTCTTTAGTACAACAAGAAATATTGTTTAATAAAAGCGGAACCAGTAATTAATATCAATATGAATGTATAGTGATTAGTGACCGTTAATCGATAATTATTCAGAAATCGTGAGATGCGGTCTGGTGTGATGTAGGTTTCAGAAAAACATTTTCTTTATCGTGCNTGAAAAGTTAAAATGGTTAATTTGAAGGTAAAAATTGATTAATTTGTGGTTAATAGGGGCAAACTAACTTTGAATTAACCCTTTTTAACTACAAATTAATCATTTTACTTTCAAATTAACCACAATTAACTACAAATAAACCATGTTTAAATTTTAAATTATGCTTTTTAACTACAAATTAATCATTTTTAACTTCAAATTAAATTAAGGGTAATTTAAAACGAAAAAATGATTAATTTGAAGGTAAAAATGATTAATTTGTAGTTAAAAAGGTTAATTTAGTTATTTTTAAATTAAAAATGATTAATTTGTAATTAAACTAACTTCAAAATTTGTAAAAAAAATTAATATAAAATAACTGATTTAATTAAAATGAACCTTTTTCGTGTCAAATTAAATCTTTTTCGCTTTAAATTAACCATTTTTATTTTCAAATTAACCTTTTTTTTATTTAACCCTTTTAATTTCAAATTTACCGATTTTTACATCATATTAACCCCTTTCTATTTTAAATAAACCTTTTTTAATTTCAAATTAACCTTTTATTTAAAGTATTAAAAATACTTAGGATATGGAAGAAATATAAGCATGTAAAGTAAAATTATTGTATATTTGTAAAAAAAAATTAGGATAAAATAATCGATTTAATTAAAATGAAAAATTAAATATAAAAGATATGTGTGACATTGTGGTTGTTAAGAGACCAATTATTTTATAGTAAAATATGTTAATTTTAAAAAAAATTCGTTTCACAGCTTGCAGGTGACCGGTCGTGGATTTGGAAATGTGGCACGCGCTACTCAAATCTCAAGACAGTTCGATGGACCATTTGGTCAATAAAGGTTGTAATCGTAAAATGTACTCCGTCACATCCATTGTGATTTTTTAAAATACATGACGTTTTATGTTGGCGTGGGATGCCATCATATTTATTACATTGTCATTGTGTTGACTTCCCCAAGGAAGAAAATGCCTAGCATCGAAAATCTTTTGGTTATGAAAAAACGTGTAGAACTTGAAGGAGGCTTTAAATGTTGAAAAATAAAACAATGTTGGAAAACCCTCCTCGGCTTAAATTTCATAGGCCTCTCTCATTGTAAGTCTTTCATGATTTTTTTCTACTTTCAAAAAAGGGTTGAATGGTCAAATTAGGAGTTATCAAAGGCGGGACGTGAATTTGAATACTTTTCTCCGGAGATAAATAAAAAAGGAGATGAGGAAAAGGGATGAGACGGACGAAGGAGGGTCGGCAGTGATTAGAATGGGGATGGCAGAGACCCCGCATCTGAATTGCAAATCAAACAATCAGGAGCCGACTCCAACCCCTCGAGAGGCTGTTAGTAAGGGAAATACGGGTGTTTGACGCCGGGAATCCGGGACCGGGGTAATCCATCCGGCTAACTCGGCCAATTGAACCTGTACCCTCGTATTTTACCCACCCCGGAGATAATCCCGGCTGAACTACGTGTGGCTGAGATTTACCGTCGGAGGATGTCGTGGCGCCGTCCACTGTCTCCATGTAGTGAGCTTTGCAAAGCACCCTGTCTTCGTGCAGGGCGAATTCTTCACCCGTCGACAGTTGTCTCTTGCAGGCCTCGCAGGCGAAACAGGCCAAGTGGTACACGTGGTCCCTAGCTTTACGAACCCAGTCCCTTGACGAGATCCCTCTCGAACATTTGCTGCACTTCGCTCCAAAACTTCTGAAACAGAAGAAAACAAACTTCTAAAAATATGATCAGGCAAAAAACAACACAAAAGGCCAAAATGGGCCGCTGGAAGAAGGTGCTAACAGACTTTTTTCCGCGAAAACACCTTTTCGCACAAAATTAACCGTTTTCAACTTCAAAAAGACTTTTTTCATTTCAAATTAACCGCTTTTACCTTCAAATTAACTCTAATTTCAAATTACCTTTTTAATTTTAAATTGAACCTTCTAAATGTCTAACCCCTTTTAATTTCAAATTAGGACGTTTAAATTTACCGCTTTTAACTTCCAATCACCCTTTATAATTTCAAATTAGCCATTTTTAATTTCAAATTAGGACGTTTAGAAGATGATCTCAAGAAAGGTCGAAACGTTTGACCGTTAATCGATAATTATTCAGAAATCGTGAGATGCGGTCTGGTGTGATGTAGGTTTCAGAAAAACATTTTCTTTATCGTGCCAACGTTTCAATCTTTATTGAGCTCTGAAGATGATCTCAAGAAAGGTCGAAACGTTGGCACGATAAAGAAAATGTTTTTCTGAAACCTACATCACACCAGACCGCATCTCACAATTTCTGAATAATTAGTATGAATCCATTTATGTTTAGTGGTGTAATTGACCAAATTACTTATTTCAATTAATTAATCTTGTTATGTAATGTCTTGGTTGAGATGAAAAAGTTAGTGTTACGAGCGGGATTCGAACCCACGACCTTCAGCTCAATACGCTGCTGCTATAACCAGTTGTCAAAGATAGCTCAAGTGGTTCGAGCAGCGGCGAATTGAGCCAAAGGTTGTGGGTTCGAATCCTACTCTTGACACTAACATTTTTATCTCAAATAAGAGCTTACATAAAAAGATTAATTAATTCAATTAATATGAATGTGATATTACCAATTTATTTGTTACTACATTCATTATTTTTCATTTTAGTAAAGAAAAATAAATGCATACTCATAAATTAATAAAATAGTGACTGTGTAATTAAATATTTAACAATAAATATGTAACCATTTTGGATGAATTGATGTAGTGATATCCACTAACCAATATTTTATCGTAATGTTAATAATTTAAGGAAAGATGAGGAGAAAATAGTGTTCATGTAAAGTTGAACACTTTTAGGTCACAAAGATTCTGGTAGTTTGGAGAAAAGGGGTTGTTGATCTTCGAAGCTCTATTGACCCTGCTGTATCATTGATAGTTGTTGTTTTTCGTCAAAATTAAACCTTTTCCTGTCAAATTAAATCTTTTTCGCGTTAAATTAACCATTTTTATTTTCAAATTGACCTTTTTTTTAATTAACCCTTTTAATTTCAAATTTACCGATTTTTACTATTTCAAATTAACCCTTTCTTTTGAAGTATTAAAAAAACTTAGGATATGGTAGAAATATGAGCATGTAAAATAAAATTCTTGTATATTTGTAAAAAATTAATATAAAATAACTGATGTTTACATTTTTAAATTCAAATTAACCCTTATTAAAAAGGGTAATTTGAAATGATAAAATGGTTAATTTGAAGGTAAAAATTGTTTTATTTGTAGTTAAAAGGGGTAAATTAACTTCAAATTAACCCTTTTTAATTACAAAACAATCCTTTTTAACTACAAATTATTACTTAAATTCAAATTAACCCTTACTAAAAANAAAATTACTTAGTTTAAAATGATTAATGTCCAGTTAAAAACAGTATATTTGTAGTTAAAAGGGTTAATTTAACGTTAAAATTGGTAGTTGACAACGGCTAGCAATATCTCAACATTCTCTAATTCTTTATATACGTCGAATATGGAGACAAATATGAAGATAAATTCACTAGTTTTCGTAGTTATTAATATTTATGAAAGGTATTGGTTGTGATAAAAAAAGTCAGTGTCACGAGCGGGATTCGAACCGACGACCTTCGGCTTGATACGCCTCTACTCTAACACTTGAGCTATGGTAGAGTAGCGGCGTATCAAGCCGAAGGTCGTGGATTCGAATTCCGCTCGTGACACTGACTTTTTTATAACTATAAACTTGCTCTTAAAAATTAAGTTACATTTGTATATTATACACTGTATATAATGCCAAGAACTTAGATGTAGATGTATCATTCGCATGTGGTATATTGCACCCTTTAAGAGCTATTGCTATTTTCAGTATCTAAACCACACCGGTGAGTCCTTGTTCATCAAGGAGCTTGATCAGTATGCCCTGATTCAGTTGTTGAATTTCTTTTACGGTTACATCCCAAAACTCTTCTTCCTGCGGGCAAACGTTGTGACACAGTTTGTTAGTAGGTATGTTGGCGTGTCCCCTGTTGCAGAATCTACACGTTCCGGGTTTACTATACCAATCTTCTTCAGATGCCCATTCAGTCTGCAGTGCACTGTCTAGAATTCTGTTAGGTTTCTAACTTTTTGCCAGCTTTCTTTGATGCATTGTCTCTTTCTTTCCAATATTTGCTAGAAGGTTCTTTAATTATTTATGTCCAATGAGTGATTTCAGCTGTTTTCTCATTTTCATTTTGTCGTTTGCTTTAGGTACTCATTGATAGTGCGCATCCGTATGCCAATTTTGTTTCTTGGTTGAGTCTTTTGCCTACCTTGATCCTACGGTGTTGTTCCACCAAATATGAACCTTTAACTTCATCTATTCGACACTTTTTTTGTGATAGTTTAATATTTAACAGAGTTTCCTATGGGTGTTGTTACTATATACTCCTTACATTTTTTCTTCACATGCAGTCTAAACACTTGATAGTATCGCGGCGCTTTGAAATCTGCTTCTCCTTCAACGTAGCTTCGCATCGCGGGCAGTTTATGTAAAAATAACCTGTTTACTCACAAATACCTTTTTCCACAATAGACGGTGTATGTATTGGTTCCATACAGAGAGCGCGCAGGAATGCTGCCCGATTTGAGAATTGTGCTTGAACAGGGCAGCAAGTATTTGGGTTCCCTGTTCCGATTCTTGGAGGAAACAGAATAGTTCTATTGAATATAGTAATAATAGTTTTGTATGATTAGCTTGCGTTGAGGGTGAATGTATTTATTAGCGTGAATTTACTTATTAGAGTGAATGTGTGATGTGAGAGATTCGATGGCAGAATATCGAGTAACCCATCGACCCTCGATTAGGTTAGGTGTATAATATGTGTAAAGGTTGTGTTGTGAGTGAATGTATTTATCAGCGTGAATGTGTGATGTGAGAGAGTCGATGGCAGAATATCGAGTACTCAATCGACCCTCAATTAGGTTGTTTGTAAAATATGTATAAAGGTTGTGTTGATAGTGAATGTATTTATCACCGCGAATGTGTGATGTAAGAGAGTCCATGGCAGAATATCGAGTATCCTATTGGACACTCGATATTGACCATCGATTAGGTTAGGTGTTTAATATGTGTAAAGGTTGTGTTGAGAGTGAATGTGTGATGTGAGAGAGTCGATGGCGGAATATCGAGTACTCCATCGACCCTCAGTTAGGTTAGTTGTATATGTATACAAAATGATGGACGAATATAGAATTATCACCACCTTATTTTAAGGAATGGTATGTAAATAGGAGTGAATGCATTTAAGAATGAACGTAAGTATGAATGTGTTTGGAAATGCATGCGTTGGGTGCTGGATTGACTTAGCCAACAATCTAAAGTTAGTTAATTAAAATTAAAAATGGTTAATTTGTAGTTTAAAAAAGTCATTGTAAAGTTAAACGTGGTTTATTTGTAGTTAATTAGGGTTAATTTGAAATGAAAAAATGTTAATTTGAAGTTAAAAATGATTAATCTATAATTAAAAAGCGACAATTTAAAGTTAGTTAATTAAGGTTAAAAATGGTTAATTTGTAGTTAAGAAGCGACAATTTAATGTTAAACATGGTTAATATGTAGTTAAAAAGGGTAAATTGAAATTAACAAAAAGTTAATTTGAAGGTAAAAATGATTAATTTGTAGTTAAATTAACCCTTTTTAACATTTTGTACCTTCAAATTAACTCTTTTTAATTTCAAATTACCTTTTTTAAAAAGGGTTAATTTGAAGTTAAAAATGATTAATTTGTAGTTAAAAAGCGTTAATTGAAAGTTAAACATGTTAAAAAGGGTTAAATAAATTAGACAAGATCTTAATTTTTTCGGCGGGGGTTCCTCCATTAGCTGAATTAAATATAGCAAGATGCACCAACTTGAAACTGATTCGTGTTGATCTAGTGAAAAAAACAACCGCGAAATAACAGGCGAGAAAGAAGAACGAAAAAAGATCACTAGATACGAAATAAAGACGTTAAAAGAAAAGGAACGTGTTGAAAGGATTTATCTTTTAAACAGTCAGTTAGCGTGGACGGTGGGTCGGTGGCAGCCCCCTTGGCGAGGATTGATGATGGCAGACAACGCCAAGGCCTCGCCACCGACCTCAAGAAGGGATTGATAAACGGAAAAGGCAGGAGATAAGAACGGAACCCACCTCCTTCTTAATTGTCGACATGTCTTGAGGAGTAACACATTTTAATTGGCCTCGCTGAGAAAAAAAAAAAGAAAAAGAAGCTCACAGGCTTTATTCTTAAACAGGAACTAATGTGAAATTTTGGAAAACACAAGGTCGAATATCGTTAGTCTTATCTATAGATAAGCGAAGTGATTTAGATCTTTATTCTAGTCACACATACAAATAAAATATTCGGCGAACTGGTCTTTAGGGAAATGTTAAAACCGTCTGTTGAGAATTTAATGTATCATCCAGGAGATACCACTCTTTAATTAATTATTATAAGATCACTAAACCCTTTTAAAAGAAAAAATCGAGTCCTGTTCCTTATCTTTTTCTTATTTAAAATAGATTTATTCGCGAGCATTTATTTCTATTATTAATCAAATAAAGTGCACATTACTTTCAATATTATGGTATATTTTTTATTTCCTGTGTTATAATTAATTACTTATTCAACCATTAAATTAGAGTTAATTTATTCTTCTTTTTAGGGGCTTAAATCAGTATAAAGAATTTATTTAAAAAAAAAAATTATTAAAAAACGCTGAGGGCTGGTGATGACCTGAGTTGCTTGTCGGCCCCAAACCTCCGCACATTATGTACATAAATTTGTCGTCGCTTTGTTTTTGGTTGTGTATTTTATATTCAACTTGTGGATTTGGATTTTGGGATTTATATAGGCTCAAATCCGCACATGTACGTACGAACATACAGATATGTGCCGAGTTGAGCCTATTCGCTTTTTGTAGTCCACTGGCAAGTCCAGCTTTTGCTATTTACAGTAAATTACCGGTAGACTCGAGAATCACCCATTTCGGGTGTAGGCTCTGTTTTAACCGTCCAGCCACTGAAGTTGGGGTGCTGCCAAGCCATTTCAAATTAACCCTAATTAACTACGAATAAACCATATTTAAGTTTGAAATGACGCTTTTTAACCACAAATTAACCACTTTTAATTTAAATTAACTAACTTTAAATTGTCGCTTTTTAATTATAGATTAATCATTTTTAACTTCAAATTAACATTTTTTCATTTCAAATTAACCCTAATTAACTATCAATAAAAACACGTTTAACTTTAAAATGACGCTTTTTAACTACAAATTAACCATTTTTAATTTTAATTAACTAACTTTAGATTGTCTCTTTTTAATTGTAGATTAATCATTTTTAATTTCAAATTAACCTTTTTTCATTTCAAATTAACCCTAATTAACTACAAATAAACCATATTTAAGTTTGAAATGACGCTTTTTAACCACAAATTAACCACTTTTAATTTAAATTAACTAACTTTAAATTGTCGCTTTTTAATTATAGATTAATCATTTTTAACTTCAAATTAACCCTTTTTTCATTTCACATTAACACTTTTTCATTTCAAATTAACCATAATTAACTACAAATAAACCATATTTATCTTTAAAATGACGCTTTTTAATTACAAATTAATAATTTTTAACTTCAAATTAACCCCTTTTTCATTTCAAATTAACCCTAATTAACTATCAATAAAAACACGTTTAACTTTAAAATGACGCTTTTTTAAGTAACAAAATAAATCATGTTTAACTTCTAATTGATGCTTGTTAAATAAAATTAACAATTTGTAGTCTTAATTAACTAACTTTAAATTAACCCTTTTTAACTTCAAATTAATCTTTTCCTAAACAGTTTGCTGACACCATCGGGTTGGCAACATGAAATCATCGGGTTTGACTAAAGCACATTTAGTTGCTTTATTAATCAAGAAATTATTAGTTTCCCACTGAATATCAGGTATGTTAGCCAGAGTCGGTGGTGCATTTGATGAAATACACTTTGAAATGTGTCTTTGGGTAAAATGTAAAGTTCGATAGTAATTTAATATTTTAAATACATTATGAATATATATTTGCAAATGTATAATAAACGATAATATATTTATCTGTACAGTTCGGTTTTTGAATTAATAAACAAACTTTGCACAGCGGCCAGGTATTCTTTGTGAATGGTCGAGTGAAATTTTCTATTTTTCAAGTACTTTAATTTGAAGTCAAGCCATTGGGAATTTTATGTTTCAAGTAAATAAATATCCTATATAATATGTAAATTCGTTTCAAATTTAACTTTAATTTAATTAAGCTTTTAGTTGTATTAACACTGGGTATTGATTTTTTTTTATCGCCAGTAGAAAATAAAATATTTTTTTAAATGGACGACGTCGAAAAGGAAAAAATGAACCGTGAAAAAATGCGTTTGTCCCAGGGACGGCAGAACTCATTCACTAGGTGGCACTTGATCAGCAGGAGGTAGCCAGGCCCACCAGGCGGTCAAGCTAAGTAGCAGATATCTCATAACGCTCTTAAGACGTCACGATCGAGGACGGACTCAGCAGGGTTCACAATTCATTCATCTCGACGTCTTTGTCTATTCTAATAGACGAGGAATAGAGTAGCGAACGGGCGAGGCGCTAGGCCGTACAGATAACCCTGTTACCACCCCTAGTTTTCGCTCCTTTCACCACGGGACAATCGGCGTAAATTGTCGGATTCGGTCTAGTTTGCATAATCAATCCTTTCTCATCCTCGTCCCCTGTTTCACGCTATCCAAACATTGAGGTACATACAATTTACATAAGTTTATTAACCCCTGGAGAGGTCTGAAATCGATTTTGATAGAAATTCAGTCAATCGGAGGATTCAGTCCTTCCTTTCTTCTAAATTTGCTCCGAACTGAACTAATCGATGTCAGCATGAACAAAAAGTTGATTGGTTTAATTCCACCGGTTGAAATTAATTGACAGGAGAGAATGATATATCCGAATTAAACAAATAGGAACAAATCTGGAAGTAAATCTACCGCTAATGAAGGAAGAAGAGCCAGCCCGATACACGCCCATAAACCGAAGAGGCGAGATGGGAACGAGTGAATATTCATAAATAAGCCAGGGTCAGCCCGTGTCCTGAAAGGTGGAAGAATAATCAGAAAAAGAAAAGCGAGACTGTTAATTAATTCGAAGTGGTGAGTTGTAATTAGTATTCAAACTGAGTTGGAAACAAGGTGGCTGTGTGTGGTTTAGGACAAATCCAGCTTTTACTTCTGATAAATATGCCTATATCAGACTGATTTGGAATTCTTCGATAAAAGTCCCTTCAACTTCTTTTTTTCAATACTGTTTAAAAATCACTCGTCTCGGATTTAATTAATCGTCTAGAAATTCGACGTGTAAAAAGATAATCCTATTATGTAAGATTAATTTTATGATCAAATCTTCCTCCAGTTGTAACATGTATTATTTAAGTGAATTTATTTTATGAATTAATCTGGATTAATCATTAATTAGATCAATTTCCAAGTCGAAATGTGAAAAGTTTATAGAATGTCCTCAGTTTATCGAGTATTCTACGGTCGATGTGTGACATCTGGAGAATAAAAGTAAGTTAATTTTTTTTTCTTTTTTTGAAAAAAAAAAACATTTGTAAGTATGTCGGGTTCAATGCAGGGCCGCTGGATTCGAACCCGGGACCTTTACCTTACGTTGATGAGCGCCGTGTCAACGCCTAAACCGTTGCGGCCACCGATGCCCCTTAAAAGTAAGTTATTAGCGAGAATCTGAATGATTTAAAAAAAAAATCAGTGTTGCCAATACACTTGATGAGACGGAAAAATACTGCACGTAAACTCATTAAATTAGCTAAGGTTTATCAAATTTCTACATTTGGTGTCGCCCTAGGGCAACTTAGGGCAAGAAAGTGTTATAGCCAAATAGTACGAGCAACTTTTCTGTAAGCGCCATATCTGTCAGTATTTACAGAACAAAGAAAATTGAGACAGCTGCCAAAGTGGAAAATATGCTAAACGAGCTAAATAAAGAAAGGAATAAAGGTGGACTAAAAATAAACGATAGCAAGACAGTACTACTGACTGGAAAAGAGAATGGATAAAGATATCGAATAGAGAATTGAATTATATAGAAGAAACGGTATAGGACAATTAATGAGCTTCAAAGAAATAAGGACAAAAGAAACCCAAAGAAGAGTCTCCCTATCGTGGAAAAAGTATTGGAGCCTGAAATACATATTAAAAGACGAAAAAATTACACCTTACAAAAAAGGAAAAATACTAGACACTTGCATCATGCTCAAACCTGGCCTCTAACAAAACATACTACGGATAGGATGTCTGTCACTCAAAGGACAATGGAGCGAAGCATGTTAAATATGAAAAGGAAGGACCGATGGAGAAACGATGATATTAGAGAGAAAACAAATGCAACAGACGTAACTGCGAAAATTAGACTAATGAAGTGGAATTGGGCAGGTCACGTGATTCGTTCTACAGATGGTAAATGGAACAAAAAGGCAACCAATTGGACATACACTTATCCACTAGGGGAAGACGACTTTCGGGAGTTAGCTGGAGGTCCCTCCCCTCAGGGAAAAGGGAGAGGCCTTCGCCCTAAATAAGGCCGGTTTATAAATGACTATGACTTGGAAGAAGAAAAAGAGGTAGAAGAGGAAGAAACAGAAGGAAAAAGAAGAAGAAGAAAAAACTAAAAGAAAATCAATAATTTTTTTCACTGTTTCAATTATGAAACAGAACTAATGAAACATATTATAAACCAATAAAAAAAGATTATTTATTATTATTTATTTTTATTAAATATTTATTTTGAATAATGGTTTATTAGCTCCTTATTAAATAAATAATCTANCGTGCCATTGACTTTTTTATCTCAACTAAAAACCTTAATTAATTGTAATGAGATTAACATTTTATGTAATACGGGGGACTTTACGGTATGAAGTTGTGAAAGGTTAAAATAACAGGGACTTTTTAGGATAACCTGAAGTATTGACACAGTTGTATAAAATAAATTTATACAATTAACATTTTGCTGGTCATTGGTGTTTCTTGTGATGAGACCTAACAGTTTTAAAAAGGCGTTCGGGCTACATTGGCATTGGTCTTAATAGACAAAATAAAAATACAATAAGTACACAATAACAAAAATGATCAATTTTCTAAATCATACAGATAGTTTCTCATTTTAAGTCGTTTTTCTTATGCAGATAAGCAGAAATTACTTGGATGTTCCTGGTTGTTTTTACCTCTGAGTGAAATTCAATCTTGAGTATTTTTTAAATATTTTCTACGTTTGGAATCGTGGACTCACTTTCAAAAAGAGAGTGACCTAAAGTATCTAATTTTAGATTTAAACAAAATCGGCAACAATGCTTGGGTTTGATTTTATATTTTAAGCTTTTTATTGAAAATGATGGGTTTTTAACATTAAACATCCTGAGTTGACAGAAGACACGTATTTTATTAATGCAGTTATTTTGAAGGTCTTCTTGGCCAAACCTTCTAATTTATCTGAAAATAGGGTCCATGCTTAAATTTTATGTTTGTCAATGTCAAGTGAAAGTTGATGATTGTAATTTTTTTTAATAAGATCACCCATCTCGTACCTGCTACACATCATTTGCTCCAATCATTAAAATATTGTTCCCAGTTAGAAGGAACGGTTTTGCATTCAGACAATTGGACTAACCGGCAGTAACAACTCAAGGCTGCCATCATGAGGTGAGAGTAGTTCGTACCAAAACTTTAATGCCCTGGAGTGTTGAAAGGAACATGAAGGACACGCTTGAATTGTTGCATTCTTTCGACTTCATTTCCAAAGTTTGAGACCAAGCCGATATAAAAAACATGTGTTTAATATGTTTTAGTTTAGTTTCAAAATTTAGCTTTTTTTGGAAAAAAATTTACCTCAGGCTCAGTTCAACTTCAAAATTTCAAATACGACCCTATACATCCTTAAAGTTTTAAAGAACTTTCTACGCTGAAAACAATGGAACGGATTCGAAAATGGTCAAAAAAGGACACAGTTTTGGCAAAAAGAAATCAGCAGCGTCATTTCGACCAGGAGCTGAATAAATTACGGCATGTTGGCGAAAATCCGAATGCCTCTCTCAAAAAGGAAGGGTTTTAGGTTAAAAAAAATTACAGATGTACTCCGGACTTAGAATTTTAAGCCGAATCGCTTTCATCTTGTCCTGGGACTTCGGTACTCTGATGATGACAGGCGTCTAACATCCCTTGCACAAATGTCGTTGCACAAACCAAGAGATCATAAATTATCAAGGTTTACTTTACAAAAAAAGAGTCCATTGTCCGTCGATCTTCTTCACTATTTTCCTCTTCTTAGAAGTGAGTTGTCAACAGATGCCAAAGGATCAAAAATATATATGTATACATAACCTAGTTGAAAATCATCAAACTAAGAGATCATAAATTATCATCTGTCGCTGCCTTTTATTTAAAAAATAAATAAATAATCATAGATAGAGAAATTGGAAAGACAAAAATGGAATTGTTCTTCAAAAACTATAATGTATTGTAGAATTAGTAAGATAATGTATTAATATTGCCTGAACGATTACTAAAAAGGCCGAAAATCTTCCAACTACATAAGTTTTAAATAGAAAATATTAAAACTCGACAAATTTTTCAAGTTTTAAAAAAATCTATACATCTAAGCCATATATAAAAAGGTAATTTAACTTTACTTTAGAAAAAAAAGAGTCCATTGTCCGTCCATCTTCTTCACTAGTTTCTTTTTCTTAGAAGAGAATTGTCAAGAGATGCCAAAGGATAAAAAATATACATATATACATAACCTAGTTGACAATGATCGAACTAAGAGATCATAAGTGATCATAGATAGAGAAATTGGGAAGACTATTATAGAATTAGTAAGATAATATATTAATATTGCCTGAACGATTACTAAAAAGGCCGAAAATCTTCCAACGACATATCTTTTAAATAGAAAATATTAAAACTCGTGAATTTTCTCACGTTATAAAAAAAATCTATACATCTAAGCCATATATAAAAAGGTAATTTAAGTTTACTTTACAAAAAAAGAGTCCATTGTCCGTCGATCTTCTTCACTATTTTCTTTTTCTTAGAAGAGAATTGTCAAGAGATGCGAAAGGATAAAAAATATACTTATATACATAACCTAGTTGAAAATCATCAAACTAAGAGATCATAAATTATCATAGATAGAGAAATTGGAAAGACTAAAATGGAATTGTTCTTCAAAAACTATTAAATATTGTTCAATTAGTAAGATAATATATTAATATTGCCCAAACGATTACTAAAAAGGCCGAAAATCTTCCAACGACATCAGTTTTAAATATAAAATATTAAAACTCGTGAATTTCCTCACGTTATAAAAAAAATCTATACATCTAAGCCATATATAAAAAGGTAATTTAAGTTTGCTTTACAAAAAAAAGAGTCCATTGTCCGTCGATCTTCTTCACTATTTTCCGTTTCTTAGAAGAGAATTGTTAAGAGATGCCAAAGGATCAAAAATATACATGTATACATAACTTAGTTGAAAATGATCAAACTAAGAGATCATAAATTATCATAAATAGAGAAATTGGGAAGACTATTGTAGAATTAGTAAGATAATATATTAATATTGCCTGAACGATTACTAAAAAGGCCGAAAATCTTCCAACGACATAACTTTTAAATAGAAAATATTAAAACTCGTGAATTTTCTCACGTTATAAAAAAATCTATACATCTAAGACATATATAAAAAAGTCTTAATATTTTTTCCACCTTAGATTCGGGTGAAATATTTGATGTATCGTAGGAGTATTCTTTTTTATCTCTTGAGTTTCGGTCTCCGGCTAAGGTAAAGGATGCGGTTTTAGGACTTCAGGACTGAATGATTTATTTCCCCTTTGGACCCCTCCCAGGGGAACGGGGAGCCGAAGGAGCAAGAAGGAAGATTCGGGTGTTTTGTCCTTCGGTGAGTTATTCCAGGATGAATGGGGACCCGGGACGATGACGGTTTCGGTGAACGTGGTAGCCTGAAGTGTGACAGTGATCAATCGGTTGGAAGCTTCTTCGCCACCATTCTTCTAAAACGATTCAAAGTAGCGAAATGTTTTTCTCGAACCTGTCAAACACTACTTAATCTATTTTACATTCCGTGTCACCGCTGGCTTTCTTTTGCAAATTTTGACAGATTGTCCTAGTTTTAGTTTTTTCCTAATACTGATACAATGGTGGTTATGCATTACAATTTTGTCAGAGAACAGCATGTCACGCATACTTTTATAAAAATCCAAAGAAATTGACATTGTCAAATGATCGCATACTGAAAATTTGTAACTTGTTTAGCTGTAATAATTAATAAGTCCAAAGTTAATATTTTCATAATTCATTCTTCTCCCAGCTAGTGACTGGACGTATGTACTAAAATTGTAATTAATTCACCACTTTTTTCCATAAAATCATCACCGTATGGAATTACCATGTGCCAATTCTCATGTACCTTTTCGCGCTAAACCGAATGAAAGGAATTTCCAGGCAAGAGACTTCTACATAACGATTTATGTTATTACCCATAAAAAGTCTTTGTTTGATCATTTTAAAAATATTGTATTTTTAAATGCATTTTATCTTATAATCGAACTATTTATGAACATACACATATAAAAATATAGTAAAAATTTACATTTTTGATGTAAAGAAATACTGCTTATTCCATAAAATAGAAAAAGGTAAAGAAGACGTACAATACGTACAACCATTATATTCATATAATACAGCACTCTCTCCCAGTAATCCGAACTGGAAAACAATTCAAGAAGGGAGAATTTTAAAAGAAACAAATGAAATATTATTTGGAGTGGAAGGGTAGAGAGAGAGAGAGAGAGAGAGAGAGAGAGAGAGAGAGAGAGAAATAGTGAAAGAGAGGGAGAACTAAAGAGAAAACAGAAGAGAAACATAAAGATAGAGATAGATAAATAGATAGCTGGATAGATAGATAGAAAAGAGTGACAGGGGAGGGAGAGAGAGAGAGAGAGAGAGATGAATAAAGNTTAATAAAGAGAACACAGAAGAGAAACAGAAAGAAAGCAGATAAATAAATAGCTGGATAGATAGAGGAGAGAGAGTGGAAAGAGAAAGAAAAAGAGATAGAGAGGGAAAGAGAAAGAAAAAGAGAGAGAGAAAGAGAGAGAAGTAAAGAAAGAAAGAGATAGTAAGAGAGATGAATAAAGAGAACACAGAAGAGAAGCAGAAAGAAAGAGGATAAATAAATAGCTGGATAGATAGAGGGGAAAGAGTGGAAAGATAAAGAAAAAGTTGGAGAAGGAAAGACAAAGAAAAAGAGAAAGAGAAAGAGATAGAAAGAAAGAGAGAGAGAGAGAGTGAGGTAGGTGACAGAGAGTGAGAGATGTGTGTGAAAAGTGTAATGATAAATCGCCATGTAATTCGAATAATTAACATAATCGTTAGTTTAACGAGTGAGCATGTGTTTCTTAAGAATTACAAATAGGAAACTTCATAGTTAATTATCAAATTAATTAATCGTTCATTTACAAATAAAAACGGCAGAACAAAGTATCCTGTTAAGATTTGTTGGCTTTTTTTTCCGTTTGCGCTTTGACTATACGGTAAAACCGTTTTTGGAAACGTGAGGCCCATAAATGTGGCGAAACTGCCTTTAAACAGCCTGTTGGAAGGGTAAATAAAATATTTTGACTTAGACGGGGGGGGATTACGTTAAAAAAGAAAAAAAGTCGAGATTAAAGAAGGCGCGGCTTTATTTTTTTGGTTTTGTTTGTTGCTCGGAGACGCGCAACTTGATTGTGAGTAGGTGTGAGTATGAGTGATATCGGCCCGGCCATTGAAGTCGTGTTGAATGGAAAGGCTTTAAAACCCTAATAGAAGATCGGTGGGGGATTTACTTCAGTCCTTCATCATATTCCGGCTACGAGTCGAATTACGAGCCCGGACGAAAGGCGAGCTTTTTAATTTATGTCGCCACCTTTAAAGTACCCACTCCTGGGGACTCCAGGCGTATGAGATGCCGGACTTTTGGCGTCTCAAACACCTGGAGTAAAGGAAAAAAATGTTTTTTTTTTTCCTATGGAAAGTGAAATCCGAAGGTTACTCAAATAATACATTAAAGGAAAAGGCATGGGGTGAATTAGTTTTGTTTTCGAGAAAAAGAAATCAATCCTGAGAAATTTGCTTGATTTTATTCGAGCAGATTCATAACCCGACTGAGTTGAACCAACTTGCATAACCTCATGTAAACCAAAGCGAAATTTTGGCATCACAGTGACAGGTCGGAGGAAGATGGAACTTCCTGAACTTCAGGAGCCTGAGTCGCCAAAAGTCCGGGACGTCCTCGTGTATGGACCCCTTAAGTAGGGACGATAATTCCAGATTTTCTCCCTTTACACAAAAGTCGTGGGGTTTGATAGTCTCGAGTAGTTTATACTTCCACTTATCGTCACCGTGGGATGAAGTTTTGAACTGTGTGCCTTTAGAAAAGATCCGGACTGTCGAATTTGTCAGTTACTACTCTTATACTACTCTTAATATACTTTCTAATACGATTTGTTAACACTACTGTTTATTGACTTTTAACAATCCAAGCAACCGAAATTGTTTAATCATAGAATTAAGTGTTAACCGTTTACGACTTAATGTCTTGGAGATGGACATTAGCAATTTTGTTACAAGGTTAGCGGAAAATCCCGTGAGTTTAGATTGGCGCCAAAAAAATCAGTGTTGCCAATACACGGAGCCATAACAACACTGCGCCAGCCCAAAACTCACAGGATTTCCTACTGACATTTAATATAATTGCTAAATTTTGCTTCACTCAGAAGCAACTTTGGGCAAGAAAGGGTTAAATTTTACACTGGATATGGAAAATTTATGTTTGTCGAATATAACAATCAATACAAGGTGGGCTGAAGAGGCATGTTGGAGATAAAAGATTCCACGATTTTTAGATTGGTGCCAAAAAATTCAGTCCAATTGAATGAAAAACACTACACCCTCCCTAAACTCATGTAATGTAATGAGCTTTAGGAAAGAAAGCTTTTTCTCAATTTGATGTTGCCCCTAATATTATATGTTGATTACTTTGTGCGGTCTGCCGTTGGTAGCAAGGATGTAATTTAGTCATTAGTCGTTACAGATCTTTTTTATCTGCTTTATTTTATTCCTAAGAGTCTATTTGCGTTTTCATATTCTTGTGTGCAATGATGGCGATCCCAGTGCCACGTCCATTATGAGTTACGACCATATCATGAAAAGTATGTTTTTCCTACAAAACTAAGCACTTTCTTCTGTGCCTCTTCGTGCACTTTTTTGGTGTGAGAATGACTTTATCGAAGTGGCTAAACTGTAACTAATACAACTCTGGTTTCTCCTGAGTCGGCATGCTTCTTTCTCTGTTTTGTCCGTCTTCAGTAATTCGTAGTTTAGAGGGCAGTGGCTAGGATAGACGCCTCTTTTTTAAATTCTTCGTTTAAGTGAGATTTATAAATCTCTTGGGTCGCTTCATATCTGATGCCCTGGTGCAGTACTTGAGTTTTTCTTTCTCATTCTTTCAGCTCGAAGTTTATCACAGTTTCCGTGTGGTTGTGCTTCTGGTCATAGGTGAGAGGACTACCTCTTCTTTGTCTAGTTGGTCACCCGGTTTTTTTCCTTCCACACCTTCATATCCCGGAACTACCTCAAGATAACCTTGTTGTGCTTTCCTAGGACCATTGGGCAAGTTGTCTATTTCCAGATTTTGAGCCAAAAGCGTGCTCATTTAGTCCCATTATATGCTGCCTGATCGTCCGAAAGTATATCCTTTTATATTTTTCTTTATTAACTCCTGCACAGTTAGATTGCATCATCTAGAGCTTGGAATTGTTGGGATCAGTCCGACAGGTTGTGTAATGGTACAATTCAGCCTTGTACCATATTAAAGCCCTTTGCAAACGCCTGAAAATGTCTTTAACCACTTGAAAGAGTCAGCCAAAGTAGATTTTTTGGGCAGATACCGTTATAGAAATATCATTTATTTTAATTATCTCCAAAATGTTGTGATCGCTTATCCTTAGTTTGTATGTCCTTGTTTCTCAGGAGTAACACTGTTAAAAGCTTTTATGCCTAAATTGCAAAGGTGGCTAACAAGGTTGGACAATACGTTTCATATTCTTCTTTATCGTATTCTGTGCACAAAGTTGGATTGCATAAACCTCAGCTTGGAAGATGGTACCATCAGGGTACCGTATTAGGGCCGTTTTCTCAAACTTAGAACTGCCTTCCTTTCAAACAGTTCTGTTATCTACGACCACTTGGAAGAGTCTGTCAAGTTTTGGTTCAAATCCTCTCGTTTTGTCAGGTTGTCGTTTAGTCATCTCGTTTATTTTGATTCTGTCCAGAATTTTCTGATGGCTTCTCCTTAGGTCTGGTTTTATTTCGTTGTATTCCAGAAGTCTGTTGGCACTCTCTAATGTTTAAAAAACGACAAACTTTATATTTTAAAATGATTTTTGGGCACAATATGCAACCAGATGTCTGACCATTTTTGCATACAGCTTGAAGACTATTTTTGGAAACGGAGCTCTTTTTTACTATGAACTCCTATGTGGATCTTCGAAAGTTATTGAAATATTAATTGTATAAAAGGAAAGGCCGTTGTGGAGGGTTATCATTCGAAACGTGATTGGGAAATCGATCTAAGGACTTTGGATTGAATTGGGTGGATAATAATAATAATATTGGGTGCTGGGAGGTTCAGCGATTTTCTCAAATTGGTTTGGGTAGCATAGTAGACTTCTGCAACTAAAGATTTAATATTGGCAATTAAGTTAGGGAAGATTTTTATTTAGAAATCGTGAGATGCGGTCTTTTGTGATGTAGGTTTCAGAAAAACATTTTCTTTATCGTGCCAACGTTTCGATCTTTATTGAGATCATCTTCAGGGCCTAGGATAATCAACAATTGCAACTCAACACTAAAACCATCCACTATTATTAATAATACTACATTAAGTCTATCGAATACAAACAAACCAGCATACATTTTCATACCATTTATCCAAGGCCTATTACACAAATTAAACACATTTCTCTTGACCGATAACTTCAAAATAGCTTTCAAAATTATAAAACAATTCAAACACTTTTTTCCAAAATTAAAGATCCCACACCAATAACACATAAATCTGACGTAATCTACAGGATCAACTGTTTAAACTGTCCGGCAACTTACATCCCAATATCTGGACAAGAGAGTAAAGCAACATATCAATGATTGCAAAAAACCTAAGCAAAATCCTACAGCACCATTTTAAACACCAAGACAATTTCGACTTCAACAATCCAAAAATATTATACACAGAACAAAACAAACATAAACGTATTTTCTTAGAAATGGTTTATATCAACAGAGATAAACACAGCATCAACTACAGAACAGATACATGTAAACTCAGTCGCAGCTACGCCAATATCATTAATCAAATTCAATACAGATAACATACCTATATCATCACATTACATTCCACATATCAAATATTTTTCACATAGTCTAATTTCCCAACAATTTAGCTTTCCTTTTCCTATTTTATCCCTTTCTATATAATCCTGAAAGGATAATCTCACCGAACCATTACCAACACATTTTTTCCCTTCGTCGGCTCTTTTCACCTCAAAGAAGCCGACGCCTTATACAAAAATATCTTTTCTATAGCGACATCCTTCCCCATCCCTTCAAAATCCAACGTATATAAACACAAAATAGCAAAATCTCACTGGCACTCTCGACACGACACGCAAGAATGGCATAATTACACAGTAGACAAACACTTTCAGTGAGTAGAAATACTTTGATTGAATATATAAAAAAATATATTTTACATTGTATAAATTCACTTTTCCACATCCAAAATGTAATGTTATATGTAAACAATGTTTATAAATCCTAGGCCCTGAAGATGATCTCAATAAAGATTGAAACGTTGGCACGATAAAGAAAATGTTTTTCTGAAAACTACATCACAACAGACCGCATCTCACGATTTCTAAATAAATATAGATTAACGGCACTAATCACCACACATTAGGGAAGATTGTAAGAGTGAACATAACATAGACATGCTTCATTAATCTTAATTTTTCATTATGTCTTGAAATTTTCCAAAGCCCTGTAGAATCAGAGGACAGTGCTCCAGCCCCATCAGCGAAAGATGCGGACGGTGGTGGTATCTGCTGAAATATATTCGTTTACATTTCCGACTCTCTGGTTCAGAAAAACCATCAATAATAAAACAAGAGAAAAAAATACAGAAATCAAAATGCTACGGTTGAAAAGATTGATAAGTGTATACTCCTTTGTTGGTTTGTAGAGGAAGGCTGAGCTTAGTGTCACACTATTTTTTTGTACGGACTGTCCAGTTTGATTTATACACCGGCGGCCTGTCTCAAGCCCTGTAAGTATTCAATGGGTTAGTGGTATACATTACACACATTAGCCGAGGTTTTCTCATTAATGCAGCCGCCCTCTCTGAGATTATGAACGAGGGGCGAAATCTATGAATCGGGCCGCTTTCCTCTCATCACTTGAAAGCTCGCATGTATAAAGTCACAACGGAAACGTAGACGTATATTTCTACTATGCTAGAACTACATGGAAAACTTACAACCGGAAAACTGAATCCATTAAAGCGTAAAATGGTCAGATCCGAAATAATAATGCATCCTAAATCGCCAAAGGCTGGGGAAACATAACAACTCGACAATCTCGGGTGTCAGAACGCAAAGGTGTTCTGGGTAATAAAAAAGCAGAAAAACTGGCAGGATTTGTAAGACCATATATAGACCAGAATCTATAATTGAGATAGCAAGATCGAACCTAAACACCTCTATAGAAATAGACGAATGTAGAGGTGCCAAACATAGTCTGGATCTATTAGGCCATATAAAGACCTGAACTTAGACTTAAGAACCGCTAAAAAACAAAAAGGCATGGACGAATTCCAAGGTGCCAGAATCCGTAAACGCATAATTAAACAGCCCAAATTGGCTAACTCAATCTACATATAGGATAAAGTGGAGTGATAGGCGATACACAACATAGGTATCGTTAACATAATCCTCATTTGTAGGTTTTGCAATGAATAGGACCAAACTGCCACCTATATTAACTTGGAATACGAAAAAAACACTCAATGGACACATAACCTAGAGCCCAAAAAGACCCAAGGAAAAGAATTGCAGCAATGACAATGATCTTCTACGTCCTAAAAGAAGGATTGTGTCGATTGAATTGAACTAATCAACTAGGCAAAGGAAAAGTGTTGTAATAGGCCAAAATGGTGCAGTGTTTGCGAATACTATACCATGAAGGATCTGTATCTGAAAAAAAGCCCTTTGTAGGTATGTCGGGTTCGTATGCAGGGCTCCTGGGTTCGAACCCGTCACCTTTACTTTTCAGAGTTGAGTACCGTGTAAACACCTCAACTGTTGCGGCCAACGGTGCACAACTGTTGTGATCAAACATAAACTCTTCCATCTCAGAACTACACACAACCCAAAGAAATGGTTGACCTCCGATGTTCTAGACATATAACTCTAGGGGAAAGAAGTTCGAGTTGATTGAACTGCACGCAGGAACTAAGAAGATGTATAAGCCGATAGACTACAGTGCTAGGGGGGACATAAAAACCCCACTTCCTATATTTCCAACAACATCATCATCATTACCACATGTCATATTCAATGACGCCATTTGTATTTGTACAATGTGAGAGCAACTTCTACACATATTACCTTCGAATGAGAAAAAAACCACTCAATGGAAACATAGCGTAGGGTATCAAGAAGGTCCAGGGAAAAAGAACTTCAGCAATGATAGTCAATGACTTTCTACTTCTTAAATAAAGGATTGATTTGATTGAACTGAACTAAAAAACTAGGATAAAAGCAGCATTGCTTGGAAATATAAAATCCCCTCGATTCCTACTGTCCCGTCATCATCATCGGACTCCCCAATTCCTAAATAGTATTTTCTAGCTTTCCTTTCTAACCGGAAACATTATTCTTGTGTGTTTCCCTTAATATTTTTCTACATATTTTATTTATGGGTCCTTCCAATCGAAGTCCTTGGACAAATTGTCACAGCACCTTATTTTGTCATTAACCTTACTGTCCTCAAAGACCTCAATCTTACTTTGTCAGAGAACTGATTCGGTCCAGATTCCAAACCTTCCGCAACAACCTTTCGAACCATCCTGAAAACCCACCACGTCGCCTCAACCGACGGTGTCCTCAGGACCCCAGCCCCTGTTACACTGGGAATGGATCCGTAGTGGTACGAGGCGACGCCCTTGGCAGGAACTTAGAGAAGAGGCTGTCTTCTATCTGTGACCTTCGCAGGAAACATGCGTATGACCACCGTTATACATCCGGCCTCACGGGATACGGCGTATCGGACGGCAGCGTATAAACGTTGAGGACGCTATGATTATGCTGAAAAGTCCCTTGAATGCGTAAGTAGTGGCGGATGGGAACTGGTGATGAATCGGTTGCTCCTACTCGAGTATGCTTTGTATGTAGTTGAAGGCTGAGCTCGAATGGAGGCTTTTACCGTAGGCGGTACTCCTCTAGGGGGTGGTTAGCAATTCCACTTTAAAGAAAACCGCGGCCGGAGCGGATCCGGTAGTTTCTACGCTAGAGAAGCCCCCATGCTCTGGGAGATAGAGTGGCCTTCTCTATCTAGGGAGTGCGCGGGAGACCGGGCTGATCTATTTCGGCTTAGGTTGCCCTATGCGCGCGGCATACGGTCTGATGCTTAATGCAGACCCGACCACTCGGAATGGGCAAGCGGGGAGCGAGGTTGTGTTGACCCTTCGGGGCTGAGCTGCCACTACACCAATGCTGCGGCAGTACCACCATTCTGTCATATGTGCAGGTGCGTCAGCTCTCATCTTGAGAATCAAAAGTCCGATAAGACCGAATAGGCTAGGTGCGGACGTTAAAGATCCTCATTGTCCTTTTAAGGACGACCAAGTATACGGGAAAGACTGTCCTCGAGACCTCCTTGAGTGATTCCTAAACATTGAGTGGCAGCAATGGCTCCTCCAAGCATGTTCTACCTGTCTTTAGTGCTAGTGTTGTGCTGTGTGGTTCATTAATCATGTGTTTTTACAATATACGATCATGTATAGGTAACAAATACATTAAAAAAAATATGGGTTATACACCTAAAACATAGGCCGTGATAGTTTTAGGTTAGGTAGTCCTACGGGTATATGTGAAGACCGGTTAATCAAATAAACCATCGAGGCAGTAGTCTCGTAGGATTTGTTCATATTGGTGTTTTATAACCCCTTGGGGAGGTAAAAAGTGAATCGTGGGGGCGGCGTTCGGTAATTTGTGTCGGAATTAGTTTTACAAATAGGGCTCTTTGTCAACTTGTTAGCCGGAATGCGAAGGGGATGAAGTTCACCCCAAGCCCAAATCGTTAACACTGTTTACATTCTCCTTGTTCCGGAAAATAGATTGTCCAATTAATTAATCACCCTTTTTTCCCAATCCGGGTGATTCATGTTATCGGGATCGTAAATAAATAGTGAAAATTTAAAATCTCCCGAGGGAACGTTTTTATAATAGCAGCTTCGACTTGGTTTTGATACGTGGACCGTTTTTGGTCGGGTTTGTTTGTTTTTCCCTTTTACCTGTCTGGCTTTTTTGCAACCGTTATCCGACAGAAGCTGTCATCGAATGTAATAGATCTGCCCTTCTAAAGCCGCACTATGTCATCCTCGTCGTGGGCAACACCTGTTACCGTCTGTCCCAGGGTGGTAGCCGTGTAAAAAATCTATGAAATGAATTACCACATTTCTAACTGTCTGGCCAACAATTTATGCTCGATCGAAAAAGCTAAAAAAACGGATTTGCCGATTCACCGGCCATAATTGTACAACAAACGGATAACCTTGAAAAAGAAAAAAACTTAAAAATTAATATTATCAATCGTGAGATTTTTTTTCGGACAGACGATGCGCGTCAGCGGCAAGTCACATTTGTCATAGGTTGAGGTTGTGGAGGGTCTTAAAAGAAATCCTATTGTCACGAAGGAATTTCTTACGCCTCCCCCTCGAATCCCGAAGTCCTCCGAAGCGCTCAAATCACCTGCTAACATCTCGGCCTTAAATAATTAATCCAGGTTTTACGACATTTTCATCTGATATTATAATGTGTTACTTTCAGTTTGAGTTGAAAGTCTAAATTTAAATCGTTTTTCCACACTTTACATTAAAAAACTTATAAATCAATTTAAATCATTACTTTGGTTAAATAGGACCAGCTAAAAAACAAATAGATCAAGGAATTTGATTAATAGGCCCGGTTTCAATGGTTGAATTTCTACTAGGATCTGTTGTACATCCTAAAACTCTTGTCACAGTTTGTCTGTTTGGTGTCTCCTCTGCTTCTTTGCAGAATCTTCACGTGCCATGTTATGTTATACTATTCTTCTTACGACTCCCATTCATTCTGTAGTATCAAGAATCCTGTCACGACAGTTTTTCCTGCTTCTTTCTGCATTCTGTTTATTCTTTCCATCCAAAATTTGCTAGAAGGTTGTTGAATGTTACGTCCAATTAATTCCACTGTTTCCTCATTTTCGTTCTAAGATAATGATTGATAATGCGAACACCTACGCCACAGAATTGGCGACCAGCGGTATAGCTGTCCCTTACCTTGCTAGGGTGTCAGTTCTCTCGTTGCCTTCTACACCCACATAGGTTAATTTTGTATGTCTATGCTGTTTAGTTTAGTTTTGCGAAGCACCAACTTTGAGCTAATGGTGTTTAAGCTACGTGCTTTAATGGCTGGCTTGGTTATCTGACATGCTTGCTATATTCTTGGTTTTGTACCTTTTTTTTTCAAATTGAAGTGAGTACATCTCTCAATTGCACGGACTTCAGCAGTATTTTCCCATGGTTTCTGATTACTTGGTTCCAGTACCGAACACTCCTACCCGGTGCCGTCCTGCGTCCAGTGACGGATCCAAAGGGTGGCCTTCCATAAATTAAATCAGTTTCCTTTTAACTGGCCACGCTTTGGCTTTGTTTTCCCCCGGTTCGATACTTCGAACACTCGATTTTATATCAAGAAACCTGTTAGTTGATGTTGAATTTTAGGTAGATTTCTGTCAAAAATCTAGCGCTTTCTAGTGGACGCATTTTTGATCGCATTGCAATGAAATTGGGCAGGGTGGTAAAGAATCCCATAAGGACGGTTGTGGCTGTTTTTTAGCCAAATCGACCAGAGGTAGCAGAGTTATAGGCCAAGAAAGTAAAAGAAATCAAACAAATTTTTTGCCATTTTTGCATTTCCTCTCGCACATCAACCAGCTCGATTTGTTTAACTTCACTCCTCCCAGCCCCTCATTATTGGATTTTCACATTTTTTGTGCCGTTTTTAAACTGGCTTCTTCCTGTAACTTTTATGCTTGGTTTGGCTCAAATCCAAGCAGTTTAAATGTACATAATTTGAAAAAAAAATTTAATTTTTTCTTTTTATAATAAAATGAAACCATAGGTGTTTCTTAATTGTTAATTGTGTGTATTATTAAAAAATATGGTGTGGCCGTCAAATCTCACATCAACGCGAGAAAATAATTAATTAAATAGCTTAAATAAAATTTCAAATGAGGTAGTTAACTAGTAAAGCATTATTTTATTTTCATTATTTTCAGTAGTCTAGGAAAGAATGGCCGAAATATAATTAAATTTAACGCCAGCTGTTAATAAGAAACAAAAACTTTTGATTAATTTTTTTATCGTATTGCAATATGTTTATGATGTTACGTTTTGTATAAAACAAATAATAATATAAACCCATGGTTTTCAAATTATACTATAATATTTAAAGTAGAAAATTTTTAACACCGCTGGATTGATTCCGCAAAAGAAAGAAATCTCACTCCTTACTGTCGGGAGGTTTTTTTTTGTTCGTTTATGTTTTGTGCTAAAAAATTACATTGCAGACCGTGATTTTTTCGTGATTTGACATGTCCTTCTAGTGCTTTTCTGATTTCTGCCTCTAATCTTTTTATTCTGACTCTCGATGTGATAACCTCCAATTTGGTCATTAATTTTTTATATTCGTGTGAGTGACTAAAAACATTTACATTGCAGACTATGACGGAAAAGCATTTTGGAAATGTATGAGTAATATGTTTTGAAATTAAAGTATTGAAACTTTTAAATCAAGTTTTTTCCCCTTTGAAGGAGGAGAAAGTATTGCGTTGGGGCGAAAAACGATGTGTGTAAAGTTTTCTCTCGTTTGGCACGTTTTTAGGTCTTTTGTGTCTTAAAAAAAATCTAAATGTTTTACCCTCCCCCCTGATGACCACTCTGGATCCGCCCTTGCCAACAGTGTACCAGCAGATGGTGCCATTCTCAACGGAGAGTTTTATCCTTTTTCCCATTCTTTTTTTGGTACTGATTTATTTGAGAAAATGTTGGCTGAACTCAAATATCTTGTTCTTTACAATTAATTAAGGTTTTTAGTTGAGATAAAAAAAGTCAATGGCACGAGCGGGATTCGAACCCACGATCTTCGGCTTGATACGCCGCTGCTCAACTAAAACTAAAAACTTTTTATCTCAACTAAAAACCTTAATTAATTGTAATATATTAATTGGTCAAGCGGACCACGAAATTAGTGAATTTATCTTGTTCATGTTGTCTCTTGGGGAAGTAAAAATCGTCAGCACTGGCGCCTCAATGAGTAGAATACGTTCCAGAAAAGAATGAAATAAACGAAAAATACAAAGAACATTTCAGGTCATTTAGCGAACCCTCGACGACATTACTGGATGTCAGATCAAATGATGGGAAACGATCAAAACGCAAGTTCCTCAAGGCACCACATACCAAGAGATTACAGGAGTATGTTTTGTTTATTAATGTATATTCGAAAATTATGTCAAGAGTTGATTGGGTAGCCGTACTAAGACTGTAAGAGGTTTTCCATTCAAATCATCAGTTTTTTTTTGTGATGCATTTGCCAACATTAGATCTCGCATGATGTGATCAAGTGTACACGACGAACATAGTAATTTCGGTTAGTAACATCAAAGTGTTTGTCAACGAAAGGAAAACCCTTTAATAACACCGAAGGGGTGTCGAATATAAAGGGATGTTTTCCAATTGTATCCGAAGAGAGTCCGTCCTAATCAAGTCCTGGCCCCTCTGCCTGGGGAATACTTTGATCAATTCAGCTCACACTTCTCTAGTTTTTCACCTTGTATTTCTTCGAGTTTTCCAAGCCTGTGTCGGTGTTTCTCTCCCCTCGGGGGAAAGCCGTCGGCCCCTGCTCTGATTGGGACAAATCGAATAACCGCCTCCTCCCTCGGTAAAGGGGGAAAGGGGAGAACGGGAGAGCCCTTATGGTCGATCCAAGGGCGTGGCGGCCCTGCGCAATCCCGCATCACGACAATCCATAACAGCCTCCCCTTCGCCAAACTTATTTGTTTGTTTTTCCCGTTTTAATTGAATCAAACGGCATTCAAATCACCGTCCAACTGATCGATATCATCTTCCAACTGCAATCCCTTCAACTTAGGCGTAATGTCCCGTCATCGATCACCGACCCAAGCAGGACACAAACTTTTTCTGTTACCTGCCGAGAATTTGTTTTTCTACATATGGCAAAAGACTGAAATAAAAGTCTACCCAGTTGATCTATGTAAGATTAAGTCTGTTAAATTTGGAACTTTGTTTATTCAACCTGCGATTAAGCAAGTCGCACATAACGTCAGACAACTTCCAGATTATTTACCCCCGATTGAGACTTATTCCACCCCATTGATATTTTGGACAGGTAGCCATTGCAAACTGAAGAAATAGCACCCCTAAAATCTTTGTATCGGATGGAAAACATAAAATTACTGACACAAGGAAAGCATCAAATTTGACGACTCCATAGCGTCACGAAACAAGCCGATCTCTTATTTTCCGTCAGGAATTTTATTCTGTATAAATTTTGCACACTTTATTGCAGATTTTAACTATTCCTCCAGGGCTTAATTCCTTACCTCCCTTATCCTTAAATCTAATAATTCTTAAATCAATAACTAATTATGTCCAAATGATTTAGTTATTTTATCTTTTAAATCAATGGAATTTCTCTCTTATTTCATACAATTTTCTACAAGTCTCTCTAAGTTTTTTCCCAACAAATTTACACTTTTTAATTTTTTTCTTTTTGCTTTGTTTTGGAACATTCAGCAAGAGTAGGGACCTATGAAATATCAAATTTCATTTTTTATCACAACTAGAAATTCATAGAGCAATAAATAAATAACAAGTAACGAGAGCAATAAAGATTGATCGACACAATCTTTTTAATTTCAAATTAACCTTTTTGCATGAAATTAACCTTTTTTGCATTACATTAACCCTTTTTTGCATGAAATAACACTTTTTAAATTCAAATATACTTTTTTTAATTTTCAAATTAAACCTTTTTTTTATATAAAAAAACTAAGATGATGAATGTATGAAATCTCAACATATAAATTCTTGCATTTGAAAAAAATAATAATTGGGCCCTTAGAAGACCATCATTAATTACAATTGAACATAAACTAATACCAAATTAAATGTAAAAACAAATTAATTTTAATTCGAGTTGATTTTTTTAATATAAAATAATTGAGCTCTTAAAAACCATAAATCTCACATATCTCAATTTAAATAAAAATCCTTTAATTATATTTTATATAAATTTAATTTTTAACTGTAATTAATTTTCGTTTGGCTTTTAGCCCAACTAGTTTACGTGCTTACATTTCATATAATCTCTTTGGGTATTTTTTTTCTATTAAAATATAAAAAAATTCTCAAATTAAAAAAGGTTAATTTGAAAGTAAAAAAAGTTAATTTTAAGTTAAAAATGTTTAATTTTAAATTAAATAGAGGTTAACTTTAAGTTAAAATGGTTAATTTTAAGTCAAAATGGTTAATTTGAAAGTAAAAAAAAGTTAATTTTAAGTTAAAAATGGATAATTTTAAATCAAATAGAGGTTAACTTTAAGTTAAAATGGTTAGTTTTAAGTCAAAATGATTAATTTGAAAGTAAAAAAAGGTAATTTTATGTTAAAAATGGTTAATTTTAAATTAAATAGAGATTAACTTTAAGTTAAAATGGTTAATTTTAAGTCAAAATGGTTAATTTGAAAGTAAAAAAGTTCATTTTAAGTTAAAAATGGTTAAATAGAGGTTAACTTTAAGTTAAAATGGTTAATGTTAATTTTCAAAAGGGCTAATTTGAAAGTAATAAAAGGTAATTTTAAGTTAAAATGGTTAATTTTAAATTAAATAGAGGTTAACTTTAAGGAAAAATGGTTAATGTTAATTTTCAAAAGGGCTAATTTTCAATTAAAAAGAGTTAGTTATTTAAAAAATCATTAAGTTTAGTGTGAAAAGGGTTCATTTTAAATTAAAAAATGGTTAATGTTAATTTTGAAAAGGGCAAATTTTAAATTAAAAAGAGTTAGTTATTTAAAAAATCATTAAGTTTAATGTGAAAAGGGTTCATTTTAAATTAAAAAATGGTTAATGTTAATTTTGAAAAGGGCAAATTTTAAATTAAAAAGAGTTAGTTATTTAAAAAATCATTAAGTTTAATGTGAAAAGGGTTCATTTTAAATTAAAAAATGGTTAATGCTAATTTTGAAAAGGGCAAATTTTAAGTTAAAAAGAGTTAGTTATTTAAAAAATCATTAATTTTAATGTGAAAAGGGTTCATTTTAAATTTAAAAAATGGTTAATTTTAAATTAACAAATTATTAATTTTGAATGCAAATAGTTAAATTTAAATTAAAAAGGATTAATTTTAAACTAACAAATGATTAATTTTAAGTTACAAAGACGGGAAAAAGACATAGATGAGTTTTAAAACTTTCAGTAATTTGGAAAGTAGCTTATGAAAAGCATGGTGGGTTGGTAGAATCAATGCTTCAAAGGATCTAATAAAAAAGTGCTGATAAGGAAGAGGTTTCTATTTACAAAAAACTGTAATGACAATAAATAGTATGGAAATTAGAAAATATATATTGAACATTAAGGAACAAGGGTGGCAAATACGTAAAAAGTAAAAATACACAGTGGAATGGAAGGAAACGAAAAGGAAGGTGCATCAGCAAAAAAGCGGCATTCGACTCCGAAATAAAAATAAGGTCGCAGCACACAAACAATATGGCAGAGAGCTTCAGCAAGAAAAAATGGAATGACGAATGGAAAAAGAGTTTCAAAACGAAAAAGTTTTTTCCCGATATCGAAACACGAATGAAACCGGAAATACAACAAAATTATAAACTCACTCAGCTAATTAGCGTCCATGGAAGAGTGGGCGAATATTTCATGAGGTTTGGAATATGCGGACAAACTGCACCTGCAACGACTATTGCAGACATGTGATCACTATGACTATGACTATGACTAGAAAACTCAATATCCAAATTGATCAGGAAGGTAATGATGTCAAATACATGGCCAACATTTCATCAAAATCTAATTTGTTTTTTTATTGCTTCGTTAATCAATAAATATATAATTGAGTTGTGTAAGTTTTTAGCAAGTGCTCCTTCGTTATGAGTTATATTCATTTTGTATTTGTTTCAAGAGCGTAAATAGAAAAATGATTGTGAAGTGTTGATACTTTTAGTATTGTAAATAAGTACGAACATTCTGTAATCTTTGTACGGAAAAGAAGAAGAATAAACGACCTGGGTTACTGCATTGACGAAAAAACGATTCTTAACATCTACATATAAATCTACATGCATTATTCTTAGAAATATTTGGACCATGTGCGACTTGAGCCTAAGCAACTTGTAGTCGTCAAATATGGTTTGTTTTTTTAGGTATGTGCCAACCAGGCCTCTGGAATTTTGCCCGATCTAAATCTATTTCAGTAAAGAAGCTGTGAATCAGATTTAAGCCCTTTCCCTCCTGAGCTTCTACGAGTTTAATTACTTTAGAATGTAACTCATCGGGACCTGTTGCTTTGCCGTTCTTTTGCAGCTTGATGGCTTAACGTAACTAGGGTGATTTCGGGTCCTTCCTTATCGATGAAATAATTTGCTGTGTTTTTATGATTTCGTCTATCATCGGGCAGTTTACGTGTATACTCAGACCAATTTTCAACTATCCTTTTCATTGATGTTATACACTGACGGGCAAAAAATGCCACCCACTTGTAATAAAACTTGATTTGTATATATTTTTATATGTTAATCAAAGTTTCAGGTTTTTTTTAACGTTTGATTGAGTCGTTGTTTAAAAAAGTAAAACGCTGCAAATTGCTGGAAAATGGAAAAAATGACGGGCAGATAAAATTTCGTTTAATTTTGTTTTAGATTTTTATTTACATTTCAATATCGCGTATTACCTCTTCTTGCCTTAATTATATCTTGAAGACGCCTAGGCATACTTTCTACCGGTCTGGAAATCTCTCTTTGCTGGAGGTCAGCCCATTCTTCACGAAGAGTCCTTTCATGACCGTAGAATGTATCAGGAAATGATGCTCTTATTCGTCTTTTGAGGTTATATTATAAAAGTTCGATGGGTTTCAAATGTGGAGAATGGCTTGTCCAGGCTAAGACCTTGATGTTATGCTGTTGAAAGTACGTTTGACTATGCGAGCGACATGTGGCGGGCATTGTTGCGCATTAGAATAGGTGATTTCATCGAGGATAGGGAGCGCACGATGTTCCAAAATTTCATCCACGTGGCGAGTGGCCGTCAAAGAACCTCCATGAACAACAACCAACTCTGTGAGAATCTCTATTGAAATTCCCGCTCACACCAACACTGCTACGTTGAAAAGGTTGGCTCTGGGAAAAATTACAGGCTTCGTATATTTCTGTCGCCTTCTTCAGACTCTTTCACCCATCTGGAGATCGTAGAGCAAATCTACGCTCATCTGTAAAACGTACAGCAGGCCAATCGTCCAAAGTCCAATGGCTGTGTTCTCGAGCAAATGCGAGTCGTGCAGCTCTGTGTTCTGGTCAATTCTGGTCCTCTTAATGGGAGAAAAGCCATCGGTCCATACTGATTTAGTAGGCGGATAGCCCGGCCAAAGAAAGCCCTGATACTGCGTTTGTCGGGCCACAACCACTACCATATTACCTCACTCTATGAGCACAGCGGAAGAGAGTATTAAAAACTGGGGTATGAAACAATTCCTTAAGGAGGGGAATCTATCCCCCGGACACAGGCAATCGAAAGAGTTTGTTAAGGTGATCAAACCAGCAGAATCGAAATGGCTATTCTCTAACTCAAGGAAGGGAATTACGAGGCTGATAGGTATCCTGACACCTCTCCGTACCTCGCTGAGAGTGATAGGTATGCTAGGTCTAGATTTGAAATCTTTGAAGGAGAGGACATCACCAAATCACTCCCCGAGATTAAATGGTCCAAAATCATGGGGTTTGTGAATAGGTCCAAGAGGTATATATATATACACTGATTTAGTCTTCTTCCAGCAGTGCGTTCAGAAATTTGAACACCTCGAACTTTCTGGAGCTGATGAACCACTTGAACAAAAGTAAGGTGCCGGCTTCGCAAAATTCTCAAAGTCAAAAAACTGTCTTGTGGTCCTCATACCCTAGGGCGTCCAGAGCCGGCTTCGCAAAATTCTCAAAGTCAAAAAACTGTCTTGTGGTCCTCAACCCTAGGGCGTCCAGAGCCGGCCTTCTATGGCAGGACCCAGTTTATCGAAAACGTCTAACGGCATCTCGCAGTGTTTTGTAAGGATCTGGCAATAGCCGCATATCTGATGGATAATTGCCACATCACCCGCAACATCCTCAGCACTAAGTGGCATTTTTACATTTAAAAATAGAAATTAAGAAAACAAAACAAAAGTAAAAACTAAACAGTTTATTGTTTCAGAATTTAAACGAAACTGAATAAACATTTTAAATTCCGTAAAAAGTAAACATTGAAAAATCCTTTAGCCTTGTTTTGGATTAAGGAATGAGTGATCTTCCCAATTTGAAACGTAGTAGAAGAAGATATTTATTGGTAAAAACAATGAGACAAATTAAGTGCAGAAATTTCTTTTATGAAGAAAATTTAAAAAAAAATCAATTGGGTGCAATATTTTGCCTGTCAGGGTGTAAAACGAAGACCAATATCCCCAAATTATATCAGTAAATGTTCTTAGGTTATATTTAATTGAGACTCGGTTCATAACAGGATCTCCCCATTAGAAACACTTTACGAAAATGTTACAGTTGTGGATCTTTGGTTCGGACTTAAGTCGAAAGAGGTACATTTAGGAAACCAGTGACTCGTATGAATATTCAAGAGGGCTGTTGTGAACGGAGGAGAGGCGGTCTGTCGGTCTACTTTACGCCGTTTGAATACAGAATCCTCGCCAAGGACCGGCGTTACGACCCAGGTCACATCCTAAACAAAGTTATTTCTCCTCGGTTGTCCGCGTTTACAATTACCGCTCTAAAAAGTATTTAAACAAAAAAAATCACGAAATATTATTTTCCGACGTCAAAGGGATATGATTCATGACCGGAGTGAGGTTGTAATAAGTCACCCCTTTCCCACGAGGTGCAGACCACGGTAAACATTGACTTCGGTATCTAAACAGCTACAATTATAGCCGAGTCACCGTCTTAGGTGACGCGGTCACTTTGATTGACGCTACAGTCGGCATCCGACATACCTTTTCATGACGTCTCAACTTCAAAAGCCCCTGACTCTTTTCTGGCTCCGACGGATTTATCTACCATCTACAGATTAATAAAAACGTCAATCAAAAACCAGGCAATTCCACTAATATCATATATTTGAATAAATGTGTGGTGAGTAGTGACCGTTAGTCGATAATTATTCAGAAGAGATGCGGTCTGGTCAACATCACAAAACATATTTTCTTCACCGTGCCATCTTTATTAAGATCATCTCCAGGGCTCAAAGTGTTTGTCTCCTCTCAGAGGGAGCACTCTCAACACGGCACGCAAGAATGGCACAATTACACAGAAGACAAACATTTTGAGCCCTGAAGATGATCTCAATAAAGATCGAAACGTTGGCACGATAAAGAAAATATTTTTCTGAAACCTACATCACACCAGACCGCACCTCACGATTTCTGAATCGTGGATTAGTCAGACAGACTTATAGCGACATAATTATTTTATTTTATATACACTATATGACTAAATGTATTTTTTATATATATTGTGTCAAAAAAAAAAAATAAAAAAAATTTGGGCCATCTTTCGCCCTGGACAAGGCGGAAAACTATCCAACCAAAAGAAAAAGGGGCAAAATAAAAATAATGATCAAAAATAAATTAATTAATTAAAAACAAATAAATAAATTATAAAAAATCGACTTTAAAATAAAATTTAAACAAAACGACCCCCCCCCCAGACAAATATAATAAGCATAGTTTAAGTTTGATTGGTGGAACAATTGATTCTTGTAATTTTTTTAATTGCGACTATAAAAAAAAAGTTTAAATTAAATTCATTTTTTTAAAATAATATTAATAAATTTGAAGTTTCAGACGCATGGATCGGCTGCTGCTCGAGAAATCTCAGGATATATATATATATATAAAATAATAATAAAAATATTTTTTTTTAACATTACTACTAACGACTCATTTCAGATTCTCGAGAGCTGTATATTTTTCAAAAAAAAAAATCACAGGCGAAAGTTCCGGATCCACTTGCAGCCATCCAGTATCCAAACCACAGGCCAACGAAGGACAACCAAGGCTGTTCGAGACGGGGACCGCCATCTACAACCAACCACTGTGGTGCTGTCCAGGAGTGCATCCCACTCGCAGACCACAACTTTGAAGATGGCGAACCTCGGATGCGAAATAATAATAAAAACTTATGTAAATAAAAATAAATTCACGCGTCCCCGAAGAGTTTTGCGCAGCCTGGACGTTTAATTAATACGCGCCAGGTTGCTTTCTCTTCAATACCCCACATGTAACATGTAGTCAAACAGCACTTCTAAATAATATTAAATAGCCCCAACATTGTACAAATAGTCTGCATGCAGAAATCAATCAATAATATCAACAAAAATATTTTGGTCGCATTAGATAGCAGGTAAACTTAATTTAAAGTAAATTAGAAAGCATTTTTTAATTAAAATTTTTTTTAAGGGGTTCGGAACAATAGCAATAATCCTAATGCAATAGCAATATTGAATAAATATTATTTTTGTTAGATTTCTCATCGAGTTCTGAGATTGTTAAACCTGAAGTTTCTTGGGCTGTACAGACTCGCTAGTTCGGTACGTCACATAGTCTGACAGTTTGGTTCCCGATTACTCATCGTCAACAAGACAAGAGGATCTTTAACGTCCGCACCTAGCCTATTCGGCCTTATCGGACGTTTTGATTCTCAAGATGAGAGCTGACGCACTTCTGCATACGACGGAAAAGTGTTACCGCCGCAGCATTGGTGTAGTGTACACAGCTTGTGCTTTAGAGAGGTTGCCACGCCCTCTGGGCTGCACCATTATTTTGTGCCCGGATACCCCCCTTGTAACCAAGGGTTAGGAGGGGTCACAGGATAGAATGAAGGAATTCGGATTGAGAAACAGGGCCGTGGAAGANACGCCTTCCGCTGCCTCTCGTGAGACCCAGAGCGGTCAGATAGCCAACTGGGCGCGGGGCACCCGCCGAAACTACCCGCCGTCATAGGCTCCCTTTCTTCGTAATAGCCCTTCGTGGGTTCGGAAGCCCAGTCGAGCTCTCGCAGGCTCCCGCAGGTGCCTGTTACTACTCAAGGGTTGTTCCTACACCCACTCCGGAACTTGTTAGTCTTCTCCCACACGAGTTCGGTAACTTTAGTGACTATGAGGTTAGTTAATCAGTTCAATCCCCTCGTTGGTTGCCCTTTGGTGAGCGACGGGGACCCTAAAATATAGAGCCAACATAGTCTGACAAGCAAAACGGAAACGACCAAATAAATTTTTAAAAAATCCAGTCATTTATCAGAAGGGTTTAATGTCCAACTACTTGTTATTTGTCGCACAGGGGCCAGGTAAATTTACAATAATTCCTTTTCTACAAAATATTAAAATAAAAATTCCAAAGTAACATACGTTAGCGTGGCAAGTAGGAGAATCACTCTAACTCACGATTAGAAATGGTACATCATAGAAAAAAAATAGATTAGAAACTCTCCTCCTGAAAATCCGAATCGTGGAAAATTCATTCATAATTAAAAGAAAAATGTAACGTTATTTTCTTACTTCGCATAGTCGGCTTTGCAGTAGACGGCGTGGTCTCGGACGAAACAACTCGGCTCTCTGTCCAGTGCCAGTTGGCAGACGGAGCACCGTAGACAGGAGGAGTGCCACGATCTTCCGGATACCTGTAACAAGTACTTGTCCGTAATAGGTTCACAACATCCGGCGCAGATACAGCCGCCCTCCGTCTGAAAAAAAACAACGTAATACAACTTTAACTTCCCATGTATTTGTATTTATTTAGATGCTTCAAACAAAATATTACATATAATAAATAAAAATAAAATATAAATACAAGTATAATTAGTATTATTTTAATAATAATTTATAAAAATGCAAAGGAAGCTTTTTAAAAATTTAACTATGTTCCCTCAACTCAATCATAGAGTTTCTTAAGAATACCAAATCTCCAGGTCGTATCGTATGCTTTTTCCAGGTCGAAGAAGTCAGCTAAAGCATGCTCTCTCAAAGAAAGTGTTCTGAATAGCACTTTCAAGGAGCGCTACATGATCTTCAGAGCAAAAGTGCATTCTAAACCCAGCCTGGTATTGGCTGTACAGACATTTTTTCTCAATAAACCAATTTAACCTATTGTTAATTATGGCTTCCTTTTGCTGAGACATGATGTTAGAGAAATAGGTCTGTAATTTTCTGGGAGGCTAGGATCTTTACCCGGTTCAGCAATGGGTATCACGACCGCCTCCCTCAAGTTTTCAGGATAATATCCCCCAACCCTTAGTTCGTTAAATAACTCCAAAAGCTTGACTTTTCCTTCTGGAGATAGATTTTTAATCATGGAGTATGTGATTTCATCACTTCCCGGAGAAGATTCTTTCACCGAACTCAGAACAAGATCCAGTTCAGCCAGAGTGTTCCAAACTTTTTCTTCATCAGTTGCAAAATTTAAATCGTGTCTTTCTTCCTCCTATTTTATCTGCCTGAAACGCTCCGAATACCTGGGAATTAGAAACAGATTCAAAATGACGAGCTATTGGCTCAGCAATTTGAAACGGTTCTGTTATGACATGTCTTCTGCACGAAGTATTGGCATAATTGGGGGGTTTTCTTTTGCCCGAAATTGGATTCCATACGTGGTGTTAAATTGGATATATTACTTATCGTACAGTTATGAAGCCAACTCTCAGCAAGCAGAGCCTGAGTAGAATTGAAGTTGCGAAGTTTATTTTATATATTTATATTATATTTTATATATTTTATTAGAGAGATATATGTAATATACTCCATGTAATTAATACAATTGAATATACATATATTTAAATGTCAGATTGAATGAAATATATATAGATTAAAGAAGGTCACAAATAAATATGGAAGAAACATGATTTTTATTACAATTAATTAAGGTTTTTAGTTGAGATAAAAAAGTCAATGGCACGAGCGGGATTCGAACCCACGATCTTCGGCTTGATACGCCGCTGCTCTACCACTTGAGCTAGGTAGAGCAGCGCCGTATCAAGCCGAAGATCATGGGTTCGAATCCCGCTCGTGCCATTGACTTTTTATCTCAACTAAAAACCTTAATTAATTGTAATATATTAATTGGTCAAGTGGATCACGAAATTAGTGAATTTAATTATTTTTATTACTTTATGAATCGCATAACACTTGAATTTTACAGATATGCTTCCTCTTCTTTTATCGAGAAACTTCTGGAATTTTTCAACTATATTTTTGATACCGGCCAACTCCCATCCTCATCTAGCAAATCAATTATTTTCCCTTTCTTTAAAAATGGTGACGTAAACGACGTATTCAACTATGGAGGCAGTTAATGTGTAGACACAATAGCTAAAGTAATTTTTTCCATGTTACACCGGCGTTTAGAAAAGTATGTCAAAGAGAATGATCTGTTTAGCGAATTTCAGGCCGGGTTCAGAAAAGGTTATTCTGCAATAGATAACATCTTTGTTTTGTCTAACCTAATACAACTGAAGCTCTCAGAAAAGCGAAGAAAAGTGTATTGATTTTTCATAGACTTAAAGGCAGCTTTTGACTCAGTCAATCATTCATCATTATTCCGAAAGCTCGTATACATTTCGTCTAAGTTTGTCTATACTTAAATGCTTTTATGCCTCGAGAGTTTCAGCGGTTCGGACCTCAGAAGGAATTTCTAAATACTTCAGAATAGGGACTGAAGTAAGACAATGTAAGACAGAGTAAGACAAGGGTGTGTGCTTAGCCCCATGTTGTTTTCCCTTTTTGTGGACGATATTGTTAATCTACTAGAAGGAGGAATTCTTGTTGGTAATGCCAGAATAAAAATATTATTTTATGCGGATGATATGGTCCTAATTGCTGAGAGTCCGGCTAGTTTGCAAAATAATATTCTATCTGGATGGGTATAAAAAGAAACTCCAAGTTTTCCGTGGTTGAAAATTTATTCCAATTTTTTTGAATTATATTGGACGTTCGGGCTCAATGGCCTATCATCAGCACTAAACATAGAGAGATTTTTTATTATTATCAGTTAGAAAGTACATATATCCATGATTTTATTTTTTTTATTTTTATATAAAAGTTTTATTGGCATAGTCCAGGTATATAAAACTTATATTAAAAAAATTCAAATCATGGATATATGTACTTTCTAACTGATAATAATAAAAAATCTCTCTATGTTTAGTACTGATGATGGGCCATTGAGCCCGAACGCCAATATAATTTTAAAAAATTGGAATAAATTTTCAACCACGGAAAACTTGGAGTTTCTTTTTATACCCATCCAGATAGCTGAGACGGACCGTGGATTCAATATAAATAAAGTAAAATAATATTCAAATTTTTGAGTCCTTTTGTGATCTTTGGAACTTATCTGAAAATTTAAAAAAGTCAAAAATGATGATCTTCCGCAATGGGGGTAAACAGACAGCCTCTGAAAAATTTTATAAGGGTAACATAATCCAAGTGGTGAATAGGTACAAATTCCTGGGTGTTATTTTTACTCCGCTTCTTTTTACCATTTTGAAGCAAGAATTTCGGTTACAAAAACATGTTTAAACTGTGTCTGGGTAAATCTCTTTCGCAACAAGCTTGTACCGTATGAAACCAAACTAAAAGTTTATAACAGTGTCCTGCGAACAGTGGTAAGTTACGGCGCTCAAGTATGGTGTTTCCAGTCCTACGAGGTTGTAGAAAAATTTCAACGTTTTTTGTTAAAAAACTTTTCAGCTTACCATCTTTCTTACCAAATTACATGTTAACGCTAGAATGGTTAGGCCCCCTTGCGCAGTGGCAATATCGTAATCAATGAAGTTCTACTGAGATGCGATTATTGCTAGTTGAAAACTGAGATGTTAACGCTAGAATCCTGTTTGCCTCCTCTATTCTCGTATGCCTTTTCCCTCCACCTAAAAGTCAAAGATACTGAGCCTCCCAGATGATCGACTGCCTAAAATAATCGCTCTACAGATAACTAGAAAGTTTATCTCCTGGTATAACAATGGGCTTCTCTAGCCCAGAAATACTTATGCCCCTGGCAAAACTCCGGTGTTCGGGAGAATCTCTCGGTCCTTTTAGTGCTTCTTTACAAAATAAACGAAGTTCATCGAGAAGCTGTGAATCAGGCGAAAAGCACAGAGAGGTTCAACTTGTATAAGGAACTTTTCAATAAACACATACTGTCATATAAACTGAGCCTTTCCCAGGACCTTAATTAGAGATTCTTGTTGGCTATTCAAACTAAGAATATCTCCTGGTAAATTCAAATCTCTTTTGAGTCTGCTCTCTTCTCTCAGAATTGCGGGTACCTTACTTGGGAAAGAGTCATCTCCAGAGTCGAAATACTGGAATATCTTTCTAACCAAGTATCATCCCCTTTACCGCTAATTTCCTTTGCTCGGCACGCCTGGAGAGTGAGATACGAGTGGCTTTCAGATATGCAATAATTGTCGTCCCTGAACATATAATTTTATTTTTACTGCTTTGTTTTTTAGTACTCTATCAGTTCCCAAGAGGTAATTTGTTCTTATTTAATTCTTTTTGTTTTCTTCTTTTTTCTTATATGTCCATCTATTTTAATTCATACACCTGCTATATGTCAATTTTCTCTTTCAATTTCTTTTGTTTTAGTATTTCTGTATTTGTAAGCTTTATTATGCAGTAAACTCAGCAGACGTCTACTAGCCATGTTTATTATACTTTGTATCATTTTTTTTTTATCAATTCTAATAAAGTATTGTTTATTGTATTGGTTGAGAAAAAAAAGTCAGGCGGGATTCGAACCCACGGCCTTCGGCTAAATACGCCGTTGTTTTTCTAACCACTTGAGCTATCGAGCCTGCGATCCACTCGGGCTTCCCATCTCAACCCACCAATTGAAAAATGGCAAAAAGAGGGAAAATTCGAAAGGTTGTAGGTTAAGATGAGTTGGTGTATTGTTTTGCGAATTTCATTAACTTAGATCGTTTAATTAATTATAATATTTTTGTTTAGATCTTAATTCTCCTTCGATGCTGTCAGATAGTTATACAGGGTGTCTCGTAGACAGACGTCGATACTTCAGGTCATCTTAGATATCAAATCCTATTAAAATCCTTATTGTCCAAAGTTTTGAATTTCACTTTTTCGCGTTACTTCAACCTTTCAAAACTTGCTAATTTTAAACTTATGTTGAGGTGAGCGGCCCTAGAAGAAAAGTCCAAATGCTTCGTTCAAAACATTTATTGACACGTTTCGGACGTCTCACGTCCTTCATCAGGTACATAAGCATTGTTTTTTTGTTTCAGTAACACCCTTTCCTGCGTCCCAGACCAACAGCAATTTATTGTTGATTGTCTTTGTTTGTCGTTGATTTATTTATTGTCAACAATAAATTGCTGTTGGTCTGGGACGCCGGAAAAGGTGTTACTGACAAAAAAAACAATGATTATGTACCTGATGAAGGACGTGAGACGTCCGAAACGTTGTCAATAAATGTTTTGAACGAAGCATTTGGACTTTTCTTCTGGGGCCGCTCACCTCAATATAAGTTTAAAATTAACAAATGATTATCCAACGGCCGACTAAAACAAGGACATGACTTTCAAAACTTCATTCTATAAAGTTTCTCGTATCTCTTTCTGTTGTCTTTTTGCTTAGATTTAATAGGTTAATCGATACACTGAATAATTAAGATCAACTACATGTTTACTCCAAAGGGATGAAAAAATCAAATTCAATTATTCGACCTATTTTAAGGTCATCAAGACAAAAGAATCTTAAAGTTGCCTATAAATTGACATAAGCATTTTTCAAATTCAGTCTTGGGCAATAGTGGGACAAAGTGTTCAAAGTAATTTCTAACCAACTATTAAAAATTTACGCCGATTTGTAAATCTTTTAAGATTGTTTTGCCCTGATGATGACCTTTAAACAGGTCGAAACTTGACAGTAACATTTTGTTTCTTTATCCACACTATACCAAGATCCAGATCATTTGAGCTAAGAACTGGTCGAAACTTCTAACATTTTAAACTTGGTTTTATATCACATTTAACGATATTGTTTACTGAGGATGAAAGACAGTTATCAATTTAGCAAATCATTCTTGAAAAACTAAATGACGACATTTAACAAAAATGGTCAGCAACCTCGCAGAATTCAAATTCCAGATCTATAAAAAAATACCTGCGAGTTTAATAGAAAAACAAAAATTTAAGTCCATATCTGTGAAGTGGGGCTAAATAGACTCGATGAAGTATGAATAAAACATGTTTTTTTCTAGATTCTTTTGAGTATGATTTTATTCAATGTGCTGAAAACTTGTAAGTCTTTTTGATGTAAATTGTTACACTGCTTTAACAGTTAATGCCCTCGGTGTTTTCTAAGTACAATCAATGTGTTTATACATAAATCGATGTTTTTATACACTGCCTTAGACTGACAACGGGTCGGAGAATACAAATTGCCTGGATAAATAATGTCGGATCACATCTGGACAGTGTCCAAGACGTTGAGGAACAGCTCTACCGGTTTTCACCCGTTTTATTAGTATTATTTACGCCACGGAAGATAAACGGAGGAATTAATAAATGGATCTACTAAAGAGTCCGATGTATTTCCCGTCAGTTTGAATTTGCAATTCCAACTCAAGACCGACGTTTTTTTACGAATCGGGCATACCGGGGATACTCGCACCGGTTCACTTGAACCTTATGCCGGCCATATTGTACATCGAGGACATGGAGGGGAAACGCGAACGAACCAATGACTAAACACCGTTTTGAGAAATAAAAACTGTTTTGTCCCTATTGTCACTGTCATTGTTGACATCCTGGAAGGGTGAGAACAAAAGTTTGACGCAATGATCCCCCCCTTCTTGAGATCGGGTAGTAAAACAACTATTTCGTGTTACCATCTTTTTTCCCTGTCGACATCCACCATCTGCCTTCGAATCGAAGATTTTCATGGGATAAATTTGTCGGTAAAACAAAAGTTAACCCGAGAATGGCAGATAAACATAAGAAACTAGAACCTAAATCCTTACGTCATAAGAATCCGACGAAATATTTGATTAAAAAAAAAAACAGTAGATATATAGTATTTATGGTCTAATGCTATCTTGAGTAGGAAAACTTTAACAATTTTGCTAAACGTTTAGCGGGAAATCCCATGAATTTAGATTCGCGCCAAATAAATCAGTGTTGCCAATACACTGGCAGAACCAACACTGCGCCCGCCCTAAACTCATAGGATTACCTACTAACTTTATTTTTTTTTAAATTGCTAATCCTGGCATTCCTCAGAAGCAACTGACCTGGTGATTGGGTGTCAATACTCAATATGACATCTCGCTACACCATACTCATAAATTTTAAAAATCCATAATATGTAAACGTAGAGCGTGATAAAATTCTCGTCTTTTTCGCCTGTTTTAAAATTCAGAATAAACTGTCTGAAAGGAATGAAGTTTATGCATTTAAAAGTCGGCAAGTTCACTAGGACGAAACGCCATTCCCAGGGTTGAGGAACTTTGGCGCACCATTCCTTCCTTATTTTATGTACTGGCAATAAACCAATAAATAAACAAGAGATTTTGGTCTAAAATAGACGTCCTTTCTCATTACAAATCCAAAATTAATCTTTATTCTTTTTTAAAATTATAATTTTTAGTTTTAAAATGTAACTTTAATTATTCAGAAATCGTGAGATGCGGTCTGGTGTGATGTAGGTTTCAGAAAAACATTTTCTTTATCGTGCCAACGTTTCGATCTTTATTGAGATCATCTTCAGGGCCTGGGATTTACAAACATTGTTTACATTTAACAAATACATTTAGGATGTGGAAAAGTGAATTTATACAACGCAAAATGCAAGGCCCTGAAGATGATCTCAATAAATATCGAAACGTTGGCACGATAAAGAAAATATTTTTCTGAAACCTACATCACACCAGACCGCATCTCACGTTTTTTGAATAATTACCGATTAACGGTCACTAATCACCACACATGTAACATTAATGTTATATATTTTATTGTTAAAACATAAAACGTTCACCGGGATTTACTACATCTTTACAACCTTAAACAAAATTGTGAAAGTTGACATTTCTCTAAAGCGACTTTGCGCAGGAAAGGGTTAAATTATAAACTGTATATGAAAAATTTTATGTTTGGCAAATATAACAATCGATACCAAGTGCAGTTGTTGGAGATAGAAGAGTCCAAAATGGATAATTTAGATTGGCGCCAAATAAATCAATGTTGCCAATAAACGGGCAGAAATAGCGCAGGAACAACACTGTGCCCGCACTATACTCATGGGATTTTCTGCAAAATTTAAAGAAATTGCTAAAGCTAGCATTGCCCTGAATCAACTTTGGAAAAGAAAGAGTTAAATAAACTATACATAAAATATATATATATATATATACAGGGTGAATTGCTACTCGTGCTACAAACTTCTCCAGTAGATTCTTCACCCTAAAATGAACAAAAAAGTTCATATTGTCCATGGTCCGATTCTCAACCATTTCAGAGTAATTTCGCTTTTTATCGATTTTGAAAGATATCACGTCCTGGCGTCGGAAAATCGTGATATCTTTTAATCTAAACATTTCTCTTAAAATCTATAAGCACCGTTGAAATCCCCGTTAATTTTTAGAGAGAATCAAAATCATAATTCCATTGAAATTTTTTAATTTAATTTAATGCCCATTTAGTATGTAATGCTTAAGAAGTTTACAAACAGCTAGAAGGTCAAGGAAGAAAGACCCAAACGTTTTGCCACCTTCATCTTCTTATTGAAAAATTAACGGGGATTTCAACGGTGCTTATAGATTTTAAGAGAAATGTTTAGATTAAAAGATATCACGATTTTCCGACGCCAGGACGTGATATCTTTCAAAATCGATAAAAAGCGAAATTACTCTGAAATGGTTGAGAATCGGACCATGGTCAATATGAACTTTTTTGTTCATTTTAGGGTCAAGAATCTACTGGTGAAGTTTGTAGCACGAGTAGCAAGTCACTCTCAAACATTAGCAATCCTTGAACCACCATTTTTTCTCTTTTTGTCATCAACATCTTGGTCTCACAACCACTAAATAAGAAAATGACGAGTGCGTTGGAAGCGTTATTAAATCAGGTAGTTTTCCTCAAATTTGCTGCCTTCTGAGACTAAAATTAGAAACTCTGGATTACTTTATACACTTTCCGATTTACACAATTTTCCACTCTTTTTGTAGTTCTGGCTGAAATAAAACACAAAAAATTAGCCCAAACATTTTGCCACCGTCATCTTCTTATTGAAAAATTAACGGGAATTTCAACGGTGCTATTAGATTTTCAGAGAAATGTTTAGATTAAAAGATATCACGATTTTCCGACGCCAGGACGTGATATCTTTCAAAATCGATAAAAAGCGAAATTACTCTGAAATGGTTGAGAATCGGACCATGGACAATATGAACTTTTTTGTTCATTTTAGGGTGAAGAATCTACTGGAGAAGTTTGTAGCACGAGTAGCAATTCACCCTGTATATGACCAATGTTGGAGATTTTAAATTGAGGCAAAAAAAATCAGTGTTGCCAATACACGAGATATCGGGATGAGACATTGAAGAGCAAAGCTGCCATAAATTCAAATATTAGCTGATGCTGATCAATTGGCTAAATTTGATCTTGCCCTGAGGCAAGGTTCGCCAAGGAAGGTTTAACCGGGAGACGGTTATAAACAAAGAAAGCGCGGTGTAATAAATGCAAATTGAAATATTCTAGATATCTAAATTGCCATCTCTTGAAAAATAAAACCGTAAAGTAAAAGCGAGTTAGAAACATGAATGATCGTAGGCTTATAAAATATGCTTTAGAATTCATTACCAAGACTTGGGGTCTTTTCAGTAATTCGACAACATAGCTTAAAATAAAAGTACCTTGATAACTTTTAAAATTCGATATCTCCAAAACCAAAATTTAATTACACTTAAAAGCATTGCAGATGTTTGGTTAGGTATAACATATCTGAAACCTTCCATCTGTACCCAAGTTGTTCATCAGCACGGTAATTTGTAGTCTTTTTTGCTCATGAATTAATAAGATATGAAATTGTAGTTTGTCGCGATAATATACTTACTTTTAATCCACGTAAGTTTTCCTACTCCTATGGCTACTCGGCATTCTTTTCACTTACTTCACTAAAAGTCATTTCACCAAATAGATCCAAAAAAGATAAAAGAGGAACTGTATAAACTCTAGTGGCGCTAGACACAGTAAACCTGTGATAAAACAACCCTCACCAAGACTGGCCAAATCATTGCTAAACTTAGAAAGGTTAAAATAAGAGTAATGAAAAGAACTATGTATACCGGTGCTGGCATCTGCAAAAACATCTCCTTAAAAAGGACAACTTCAATGATGATCCAATTTGTAGTTTACGCAATGAGGAGGTACTGTTGCCCATGTCATCTTCGATTGCGAAGCAACCCCTCAATGGAGACATAACCTGGGATATAAAAGAAAACCCAAGAATAGGTAGCAAGGGCAGTCAATAACCTAGAACTTCTTAAGAGAAGAATCGAATCGACACAGTGGACTAAGGAAGTACGAAACAGTAAGGCAGAAGGCTGCTATGCTTGGGGAACAAAAACTCCCACTTCCTAGTACCCACCATCATCATCAAGAGTTTTATCGAGCCCGTTAACATCATAACGCGTACTGTGCACAATGCCTTTATGTCTCAAGAAAACAACTGCTTTTTCCTTCATGTTTCAAACCGAATTGTCTGTATTCAAAGTCAAACTCGAGTATGCGGCGCAACAATGACCTCAATGACTTCTAAAGTTGCACTACTTATGACAAAGAACCAGGAATTTTATTACGCTACATAAAAGTAGCTTTATTAATTTAAGCTGCGTGGTCGTATAAGAAAAAAGACCCCAAGACTTAACTGATAAACGACAGGCTGAGGACCATAGTCGCTTGAGAAAAGTAAAATGAAAAAATATTTTAAAAAATTTTCCCCCTTGCAATTTTTTGCCGAAAATCACAAAAATGGCAACAATGGAACAACCTCGCCCAATTCAGAAAGCTTTTCGATTTGAAACGGTCTAATTGTATGCTGCATGCGAAAGGCACATTTGGCCTCCGTATATATATATTAGAACCTGAGATAAAAACGATATAAAATGTTGGAGGTGTTGTTGATGCTTTTTTTCACTTATAACGACATCGAATCTAAATGTTCTAATAGCCTGAAAGAAGAGAAATTGACGTTATGCCGAACGGGCATAGGGTCACATGTTGGGTCCGTCTTCGCTCGAAGGTTTGTTGAATTGCTCAAACGCGTTTCGGCCTGGCGCCATCTTCGGTGAGAACTATCCCATCTAACACATCTTACAAAAATAACTACATGGATGGAAATCATAACATTGGCCATTCTTACATTCCCTTATGATCTGTAAGATCTTTGATGTTTTTAATGGGTCTTAGTTAACCAAAATGATTATTTAAATTGTTTTACAATTTTTATGTAAAGTGTGGTAGAGATGAAAAATTGTGTCACGAGCGGGATTCGAACCCACGACCTCCGGGCTAGGCATGAATGTATAAAAAGAGGGAAATTTGAAAAAGTAGGTTGAATTGTTGTTGCTTCCGGGGAGCTTCGTCACGATAATTCAAGTTGTTAGAGGAACGGCTTGTTAGGAGAAGATCAAGAAGGTCGAGTCCTGTTCATGACACGCATTTTTCATCTCAACTACTTTATAATAAAAATTATGAACCAATTTAAAGTTTATAATAATCTTGAATATTGATTCTAGTGGTGTTTGAATTTTTGAAGAGGAATACCGGACATCGGAGGAAGAAAAATTGCCAGTTCCTTCATTCCCGCTGTACGTCCAGTAATCTCTACAGGTCATCACCCAAGGATGGATTCTTGATGCTGCTGTGTGTCAAGGGTTTCATGGCATGCGCCGCAAGTGGCGTCGTGCGTGGACAACTTGTCGAACATTCCCTTAATTTTTAATCCCGGTTTAAACTGAGTGCGCAGTATTGCCACCAAATCACCATTGGCACGACTGGGCACTTTTTGTCCGTTGATATTTTTTGAGTAGTCTGTACGTCCCAAATCTTGGCAGTTTCTGTGAGTTCGTAACGCATACTTCTTGCTAAGTAAAAGTTCCGTCATATAACGTTTTTTTGCTGGCTCCTTTTCTTAATTCTGCTGAAGCCTATGAAAATTTTGATTTTTTGATCGATAATTTCATGGCTCCTATCATAAAAACTAGATACGGCCTTCTTCTCCAATCAAACTTGAGACTATAATTAATCCCTTTTTCCTTCTTTCAGCTTATTTTCTTAATGACGATATTCCTTCCATTCGTCGTAATTCCGCTCCACAAACAGTCGCACCTCTTCTCAAAATAAGTAATAATAAGACAAACATTTTTAGAAATGGTTAAATTGAAATTTAAGACGTTTTGATCGTTGAGACGGTTCAAAACCAAAATTACCTAAATCTTAGGCGGTGTGTATTCAAACCCCCTCGGCGGAACAAAGAGTAAGCCGCATAAACTCAATTATCTACGCAGACTGGATGTACACTCGATGATGTTCACGTCTATTTCAGTGGAACCTGTTTCATCGTAACTCACCGAAGTGCGTTTTCAAAGGGAAACCACCTCCTAGCAGGATTATCCTCGGATCTCTCGTGACAAAGACGCGGCAGACTCCAAAAAGGACCTAGAACGGAGGAGTGACCGAAATATAAAAACGTGATTGAATTATGATTAAAAATAAGTCGGCCGAAGGGGAGAATAAGGGATAGATGATAGTAGGATGAAGAATGGATCGGAAGGGTTTCAAAAGGTGGGGCCTTACAATAGAAGGTTCTCAAGGTACACAAGATATATGTTGCGATGATATATCTCCTCTAATCCGCCACGGTCGGCTGTCGGTCCCCGGGTGTACCTTTTACCCCGTCACCGGACTTCTTTCTGTTTCCGGTCCCACCTCCACAGACCGTTCACCCACAATACCGAAATAACTCACACCCCTTGCCTTCTTCGTGGGACGTCTACAAAATATCGATACCGACGTCGCGAACAAAAGAACCGACAGGGCTTAATCTCTACTATTAATTTTTACGTCAAACGTTCTGCCGGTTGAATATATTTTTTTAAGAAACAGTCATTTTTACTTTTAATCTATTATTATCGAACATCACAAAATGAACGAGCTTTTGTCTGAAATTCTTTTTCTAACACTTAACACAAATTAAAAGTAATAGGGGTATTCACGATCTTTGTGTTAATCCCGTTAACTCTGTTAGGTCCTGTTAGATCGAGAAAAATGATGACGTAGACTTGTAAGAATCGGCTAGTTAACATGGCTCGGCCAGGGCCAATGTTAGATATTAGGTCGAAAATGTAGTGACACTGCTATCCGTTAGGGCGAAGGTAACCAACATGCCAGCCATGAATTTAACTAACCTAAAAGGGTATTCACGATGTTTCTAAGATGTTAACTCGTGTTAACTTTAATAGAGAAATGTCCAGTAAGATCGTGAACACCCCCTTCTTTTCTTAGCTAAACGTTAATTTTTCCGTAATGCTGCGCGTGGCGATTGGTAAAAATATAAAACTATAACAGTCCTTGAAGGCTTGTTGTTTGTTTTGGTTTTCTTTTGTGTTAAATTGTAAGATGCCAGAAGTTAATAAAAAATGAATAATAATGAACTCTTTCATTTAAAATGCTATGCACTCGAAAAGTACTAACATATGATACGCTTCAATTCGTGCCGACATACCTAACTTGCCTAACTAAGGTCTAACAACCTACAACTTTACAGGATTTTTTGAATGAAAGAATAACGACAGGTCAGAAATTAACGAAAGAAATGTATTGGTCTGATTTAATTCATGCGTGTTTAAGAAAAAACAATCGTGTAAAAACAGCTGTTAAATTCATGGCTGCCATGTTGGTTACCTACGCCCTAACGGATAGCATTGTCACTACATTTTCGACCTAACATCTAACATTGGCCCTGGCCGAGCAATGTTAACTAGCCGATTCTTACAAGCCTAAGTCATCATTTTTCTCCATCTAACACGACCTAACAGAGTTAACACGGTTAACACAAAGATCGTGAATACCCCTATTACTTTAATTTAATAACACACATTGGGGAGTCGGTGGCCGCAAGGTTTAGTCTTTGACACGGCGCTCATCACAGTAAGGTAAAGGTCCCGGGTTCCGATCCAGCGGCCCTTCTTCGAACCCGACATACTTACAAATGGGCTTTTGAAAAACACATAGCACATATATGAAGATACAATGAGCTATGTACAATTCAAAATATTTATGGCCCTGAGATATTCGATCAGCGATCTGTGCTTGCTCCCGTGCCTCGAGGCTGCGCACAAGTCATTTCGGCAATTCTTTCTTTGCGACTTAGTTCTTTGCAGTATGTTATTATGTGCTCTACAGTGATAAGGTTTCCATAATCGGGCACCTATATGACCTCACCCCCATTAGTTGTGTCCGCATAAGCTTTGCACAACCTGGTAAGTATAATCTTTCCCTTCTAGTCCAGTAAGTACACCTGTACTTTAATCAATTTCATATATTTTATATATAAAAAATCATTACACGTTTTTAATAGCAATTGATTTGATCGTTCTTATATGGCAAAACTTAATATGAATATTTTTTAAAGGATCGCGACACTGTGGATGGGCGTTGGGCCCGAAGGTTCATTACACGAGGTCTCACCCGGTATAAATCTCCCACCGCCGTTCTGAAGAATACCACGTTCATCAGACGCCCACTCGACAAATATCAACCTCGCCTCTCCGCTGAGCGAAACCTGGAATTAAATTCACTCAGAGTTTGATCAATTCGTTTGATTTATCGATCCGAGTGCCGGGGCCCGTGCATCGTATCGAAAAAGCTGATGGTGGTCAATTACTTGGCGAACTCCACTTGGCGTCGGACTTAACAACGGATAAATTAAAATGAAACAATTTTAAATTTTGGAAAAGAAACAGAACTAAAAAAATTTAAATTCATCATAAAATGTGATATCCTCCATCCTCGTATAATGAATTGAATTTTTATAATAATGTGAAATCAAAGTGTAATATTTTTCTTCGCCTTTATTTACAACTGCACTTTAAATGTGCAAAAAATGTGACAATTCGTATATGTGTGTTCAAATTTGGGGGGGGGGGTTATTGTGAAAAAAGAGCCAGAGGCGACGGTGGGAATCGAACCCACGACCGCGGCGTGAGAGTCTCTCATGCTAACCACTCGGCTACCGCGGAAATAATTTTAGCATAAGGTTTAAATTAAATTACAGATATCCTTGAACTTCTACAAAAGCCCTGGTGTCATATCCAATCAAATGCTTGGGATTTGTCCAGGAGACAAGCTTCAACTCAAGGGCATGGCAGTAGTATAATTTAAATGTTATTTATATACTGCTGAGGGTGATTCTCACAAGATTTTAAAAAGTAAGACAACGTGTAAATGTATGTTGAAATGCTTGGCACTTTAGTAAAGCGGACAGTTCACCTACGAAATGTACCTACCTTTCTTTAAAATGTATTCTGTACAATTTGGAGTTTTTCATCATTTTGCAACTAGTTGACCATTCGATGCAGGCTTTGTTAGAAATACGTTTATATTAAAAAAGTGAAGAAATGCTTCACTCTTTGCTCAACACCTTTCCAAAATGTTCAGCTCCATATTGACATAATATACATCCTGAACATACAGAAACCGTAGAAAAAGAACCAATTCAAAACTACCTCTTTTCCTTCCACCAAATCTCACCAGGTCATCACTTCAATTGTACCGATTGTTATACGTTGCTCAACGTACAAATTTCCATGTGCACTAAGTTTACATACTATGGATTTTTATTTTATTTGTATGATGTAACGGGTTATCATTTTGAGTATTTACACCCATTCACTAACCCATGATCAGGTCAGTCGCTTCAGTATGCCAACGTCAGTAATTTTGTTTCAGGTTAGCAGAAATCCCGTGAGTTTAGGACGCGGTGTTATTCCTGCTCTGTTTCATCCCTTATTTTGGCAACACTGATTTTTTTGGCGTCAATCTAAAATCTCTATCTTGGAATTTTCTCTGTCCAACATAGTTCTTCACCCCACCACTGCATCGATATATATGGCAACATAAAATTTTTCACATATAGTTTATAATTTAACCTTTTCTTGCACATAGTTGCTTCAGAGCAATGCCTACTTAAGCAATTTTGTTCATGATTAACAGAAAATCACATGAGTTGAAATAGGGAGCAATGTTGTTCCTGCACTGTTTCTGCCCGTGTATTGTCAACACTGATTTATTTGGCGCCAATGTAAAATCTCCATCTTGGACTCTTCTATCTCCAACATGACCGCTTTTGGCGCCACCATTACTTCATGCATCGATATATTTGTCAAATAGAAAATTATTCGTATACAGTTTATAAGGTGTTCTTTTCTTGCCCAAATTTACTTAAGAGAAATGCCCATTTTAGCAATTTTGTTTAAGGTTAGTAAGAAATCCAATGAGTTTAGGTCGGGCACAGTGTTGTTCCTGCTCTGTTTCTGCCCGTGTGGCAACACTGATTTATTTGGCGCCAATCTGAATTCACGGGATTTCCCGCTAAAATTTTAACAAAATCCCTTGCTCTAAGACAACAATAGGACATAAGTACGATTTGTACTATTTTTTTTAATCAAATATTACGTCGGAATCTTATAACTGAAGGATGCCGATTCCAAATTCGGCGGTTTATCTGCCTTTATTAACCTTTATTTCTTATATCTACTAACCTAATCAACACTAATTTATTTGGCGCTTAACTCTCTGTTTTTATACTTCTTAGCGATATTTTAACTAAATTATTAATGTTCGACTTGGTCTAAGAAAACAATAAGTCATAAAGGGTTAATACTTAACATTTAACCTCAGGTAGCAATTCCTGGTGAACGTTTTATGTTTTTACCATAAAATTTATAACATTAAAGTTACATTTTTGAACTAAAAATTATAATTTTCAAAAAGAATAATGAATGATTTTGGAATTTTCTCGACAATGGACATTTCAGACAAAATTTTTTTGTTTATTTATTGGTTTATTAGCCTATACATAAAATCAGGAAGGAGTGGTACGTCAAAAATCCTTCCCTATTTCGCCCAAGTGAACTTTCCAACTTTTAAATGCAAAAACTTCAATCCTTTCAGACAGTTTATGCAGAATTCGAAAACAGGCAAAAAAGTCTAGAATTTTATTACGCACTAGGTTTACATATTACGGATTTTTAAAATTTATGAGTATGATGTAACGAGTTGTCATATTGAGTATTGACACCCATTCACTAGGTCATTTGCTTCAGAGCAATGCCAGCATTAGCAATTGTTTTTGAAAAAGTTAGTAGGTAATTTAATGAGTTTAGGGCGGGCGCAGTGTTGTTCCTGCCGTGTATTGGCAACACTGATTTATTTGGCGCCAATCTAAATTCACGGAACAAAATTGTTAAAGTTCTTCTTGCTCTAAGACAACATTAGACCATAAATACTATATACCTACTATCTTTTTTTATTCAAATATTACGTCGGAATCTTATTTAAAACAGGGAGGAAAGTCGAGAATTTTGTCACGGACTAAGTTTACGTATTATGAATTTTTAAAATTTAATGGTATGATGTAACGGGCTGTCATATTTTGTATTGACATCCATTCACCAAACCAACATCAGGTTTATTTATAACGATGATTCAAACAGGTATGTAATTGAATGATTTGGGAGCAGTCTAGAGAGAAAACCATTAACGTTTTGGTGTCAAAGGGGTGGGTGCCACGTCTTCCAGGGGAGCAGGGTTCGAAATGTGTGTAGTGATTTCGAGTTAGGACCCCGCTGAGAGGCTTGATCCGTGGATGACTGATGGGCCATTGGAAAACGTCTTTATCCCAAGGGAGAAGGCTCGGCCGGTAACACCCACAGGGACGAGGACCCCGTCGAGCAGTCGATCTTCGACATTTATTTACCTTGGGGGGAAAAACAACCCTGGAAAATAAACCCGTCATTCCGCTCACAAAGATCACTTAGCATTTCACAAAAAATAACCCTACAGAGAAATATGCTCAATGAAACTGCTTGAAGAGTGACGGGCTCAAGTTCGATCCTTGCATAAACTCGGCTTATTTGTGGTTAACTGGTAAAGTTGCTTAAAAATACCCTACTTGTAATTTGTCTATTTTGTCGACCGAGACGATGCAAGAGATTCCTTGTTAAATTTTGGCAACGAAATATCAGCGTAGGTTCAGAACTCAGCATAAATTATCCGACAGCACACTGCACATTCATTGGACTGAAGATAACTGGCAGACTGAGCAGAAATTGCGTTTACAGCGCTGGGGAAAGTAATAAAATTTGTGTGGTGATTAGTGACCGTTAATCGATATTTATTTAGAAATCGTGAGATGCGGTCTGGTGTGATGTAGGCTTCAGAAAAACATTTTCTTTATCGTGCCAACGTTTCGATCTTTATTGAGATCATCTTCAGGGCTCAAAGTGTTTGTCTTCTGTGTAATTGTGCCATTCTTGCGTGTCGTGTCGAGAGTGCCTATAATAAAATTTATAGATAAATTAAGACTCTTCGGCCAAAAATGATATTTATTATGTCCAAGGGCATTATTCTAAAAATCTATAGGCTGAGATCATTAATATTTTGTTTAATATTGCTGAGCAGTCACATCCATCAGAAAAGTCAAAATGTGCTTCATATGGGATTTAACCAAAAGGGATAAAAAGACCGATTAAAAATTCATTCTGAGTTCTTTAAAGAACCTGATTAATTGTGTTACGATGGTAGAGCTCTAGTTTTTTTTGTCCAATTAAACGGTCTGAGCTACTGGTGGTTCTCGAGAGTCAGGCCGAGTTTCCCTTTCAGTCGCACCTGGAGTCTCACGCCCACGTGACCTTTCCACTTTATTGTCGAAAGAGACTTTCCACCTATTGTCGCACCAAAGAGCCGGGAAGAAGTAGAGCTGTTTATTAGTCAATCGGCTCGAGAGGGTCGACTACTGCGGTTTTTCAATAGGAATTCACGTGCCCCCCGTCAAAAAGGCCCGGGAACCATTCGTTCGGAATTAGTGACAATAGTCCGTTCTGACACGATTTGCAGTTTGACCGCTGACCCCAAAACGCAATGTGGCCACCGGGGGATAAATCATTGTGAAGGACTTGGCGCCCTTGTGTTACAAGTCGGGGCACACATCACGAAAACCTTCCTCCTCTTATGATATAAAAAGATGGTCTCCCTTCCATAAAAGGTATGTCACGACGTTAAATGTTATATAGGACATAATAAAAACCACTTATAATGCTTTAAATGCTTATAAATGCACTTATAAATACTTAGTTTAGATTTCAGGGATTGTAGAAAGTAAAAGAAAATACATTCTTAATATGAACAGACTCCCTAAGCGCGAAACAGGAACTCGGGGGAGAGCATCTCAAGCAAAATACAACATAAATGGATCGATGTTAGAAAAAGGTCGTCCTGGCATGGGACGGTCACATCGGTATAACTGGGAACAAGGCGATAAGACAGCGATGTAAGTCACTATGCGACCACACGAGCCCACCCCCTCTATACGACCATCGATTTTTACAAAGAACGATTGTAAATGCTATAACATATGAATCGAGCAATGGAATGAAAGGAACACATATAAATTATACAAATGGTAAAAAAAGACATCGGTTCCTGCTATACGGACGATCTAGAAGGCACAGATCGCTAATCGAATATCTCAGGCTCAGCTAGTTTTAATTGTATACAGATGTTTGTACCTCGTGTCTGTGATAGGTGTTATTTATTGGAACGATTCATTAACATGAATGGAAGGGCTACCCCCAATTACCAGGAAGAATATCGAATAATCTGAGGTAGTGTAAATGAATGGATGAATGTAATTTATTAGCGCGAATAAAGGTCTTATCCATATTTACCCCTAGGAGTGCCTAATACTACGGAGTAGTGAGAATGAAATTTATTAGCGTGAATGGAGGACTTACCCCCAATTACTACGAGGACTATAGAGTACAAATGTGAAGGATTTGTGGTGCGTGTAATTTATTAGCGTGAATGGCAGGGTATATCATAAAATAGTCCCTAGGAATATCGCGAGTACTCTGGGGTAGTGTTAAAGAATGTATGGATTTAATTTATTAGTGTGAATAGAGGAGTTATTCCTCAATTACACTGATCGATTACTTTAGGGTAGTTTTAAAGAATATCTGAATGTAATTTATTAGCGCGAATAGGGGACTTATTCCTATTTATTATACTTATTCCGTTGCAATACGTAATACTATGGAGTAGTGAGAATAGAGGACTTATCTCCAATTACAACGAGAACCATTGAGTACTCCTCCTGGAGTAATGTTAATGATTTGTGGTGCGTGCATCTAATTTATTAGCGTGAATAGATGACATCCCCAATTACACTAAGGAAAATTCAATTAACTTGGGGTTAGTGGTAATGAATGTATGGTTTTAATTTATTAGCGTGAATGAAGGGGTTATCCCCCAATTACACTGAGGAATGTCGATTATTTTGGGGTAGTGTCAACGAATATCTGAATGTAATTTATTAGCGTGAATAGAGGCCTTATCCCCAATTATCCCGAGGAATATGGAGTACTCCGTGATAGCGTATTACTTATAGCGTAGTATGTTATCTACAATAGACGAGGCCTTGAGTGCAGAGAGGCCAGCAATAAAATAAAAAAGTGAGACAGATAGTATTATTATATCATAAAACATCATAAATTTGCTGGAGAAACAATAAAAGAACATTTAAAACACGAGAAAGACACGTAAACAAAAGCTAAGAAAGATAGGGCTGGCGATGACTAATGTAGAAAGACAAAAAAGAAAGAAAACAGTTTGAAATGTTTATGCTAAAAATCGTTTAATGAATGTATAATAAAAATATCCGTTGTGATCATTTTTAATATTCTTTTAAATGGTTGGAATAAATAAAAACTGATGATATTTCTCTCGAGAATTGATACACTCCAAATACAGCATACATCAGATCACATCCTTACAAACATAAAAATGGATGACGTAAATAAATCCCATGCTTGAATTTATACGCCCTTCACTTTTTCCTTAAAATCTATGGAGTGTTTTCTTTGTGATGAGCACTGTTGGTTCATGCAAATCACCAAGTAGGTGTTATTGTTTACTTTCGGTGGGTAGGGACTTGATTGAGGGACATGTATCCTTTGCAGGTTCGATAGTTCGGCCGGGCATACAAACGCGTGGGCTTCGGCAAATACACGATCGTTAAGAATCTGTTTTAACCCGGATAAAACAGTGTCGAAAAGGGGCAAATTAGTTTTTAACGAGTGCTAAGAAGCCGTTTAAACAGTCGGGTCAGTGTGAAGTCAGTCGGAGGGGATCGGATTTTGGCAGTACATTAAAGTTCCGAGTCAGATGGAGTGCCTTTGTCGACTTTTCATTGTGACCGGCGAGTCGGATCCGAACCGCATTGTCGCCCGGGGGGATGACAATGGCTCAAACCCTATTCACACCCTCGGGAGGTAACAAACACCGGTAACAAACAGACTCCAATGAAAAGGGGAGTGAACGGAAAAGAAGGAGAGGGCGATGGAGATTATCACACCTTTACCACATTTAGAAACACATGTCTTTCTACTGCAAATTTGCGGGGAGGGACGGACCACAGCCTCTTAACTGTTCTAAACGAGAATTGATACCCAATATATTACTTTTGAACTAAATCCTATTTACCGTAACTGTATTCAAGCGTTCATGTTATATATTAAAAAACTAACTTCAAATTATTCGCTTTTCAATTAAAACAAAAGGCGAAAGTTTGATAGTTCGACTCGAAAACTTTCCAAAGCTATTGCCACAGCTATATGAATAAAATAAAAACGCAGTGGCCTAGGGGTTAGGATGTCCGACTTGTATTTGCCACTCTAGAGGTCCTGAGTTGGAATACCAGCGTTCCACTTAGTTTTTTAAATTTTACCAACTCCACGGTTCATATCTTCTCTGTAGACAGGTTGAAAAATTCCAAGATCTCCGTGGTTGAAAACCTTTGTTAAATTTAGTAAATTACATGGCGTTTCGGGCTCCTGGCCCATCATCAGATGCTAAACATAGAGAAATCTCATGGTATAATTCCCAAAAATACCGCAAATCTCTCCATGCAAGTTCCGTTCTAGCTGCGTCCACTCCTGGGGCTGCGTCAGGTTCCGGTTTTCTCCTTGGTATCCCGGGGATGAAATCCTCTTATTTTATATATTACCACCTCCACGGTTCATATCTTCTCTATAGATAGGTTGAAAAATTTCATGAACTCCGTGGTTGAAAACCTTTGTTAAATTTAGTAAATTACATGGACATTTCGGGCTCCTGGCCCATCATCAGATGCTAAACATAGAGAAATCTCATGGTATAATTCCCAAAAATACTGCAAATCTCTCCATGCAAGTTCGGTTCTAGCTGCGTCCACTCCTGGGGCTGCGTCAGGTTCCGGTTTTCTCCTTGGTATCCCGGGGATGAAATCCTCTTATTTTATATATTACCAACTCCACGGTTCATATCTTCTCTATAGACAGGTTGAAAAATTTCATGATCTCCGTGGTTGAAAACTTTTATTCAATTTAGTAAATTACATGGACGTTTCGGGCTCCTGGCCCATCATCAGAAACTAAACATAGAGAAATCTCATGGTATAATTCCCAAAAATACCGCAAATCTCTCCATGCAAGTTCCGTTCTAGCTGCGTCCACTCCTGGGACTGCGTCAGGTTCCGGTTTTCTCCTTGGTATCCAGGTTGAAAAATTCCAAGATCTCCGTGGTTGAAAACCTTTGTTAAATTTAGTAAATTACATGGACGTTCGGGCTTCTGGCCCATCATCGGAAACTAAAAATAGAGAAATCTCATGGTATAATTCACAATCTGAAGGCACGCCCAACAGTAATTTCCAATTTTTTAAATAAAAATAGCTATATAATAAAGGGGGTGGAAAAATAATATATAATCCTTTTTAAAAAGATAGTTCCTACTCACAGTAAGTTGTTTTTCAACGATCCGGATTTCGAACCTTTTAGCTCATCATCAGGTTGAAGGACTTCTACAACCACGTCTCTCGACATGAACATCCAATTTCAACAAAGGGAAAGAATTAGATTGGTTTGAGAAATTTGAAATTAAAAAATATAAAACAATTAATTGGTCAAGCGGACCACGAAAATAGTGAAATAAAAAATATAAAATTGAACATGGTGATAAATGCATTAATAATATAACAGATTTTGATCTACCTGCCATTTTAAATATGTACATAAATAATATCAAACATCCAAATAATTAATCTAATTATTTTTATACTAATTTATAGTAATATTAAGTATTTATTATTCTAATATTTATTTGTGTTATAATTTCCGCTTTTCGCACGTTCAAATTGAGCGCCATTAGAAAGATCAGCTGCTAATTGGAACGTCGCGTTGGCGGAGGTATCAGCGGGTTCACTTTTGCAATTGATGTCGAGAGACGTGTTTGTAGAAGTCCTTCAACCTGATGATGAGCTAAAAGGCTCGAAATCCGGATCGTTGAAAAACAACTGTGAGTAGGAACTATCTTTTTAAAAGGATTGAACACCACACTCACTCCATCATTTATCATTTCAAATAATATATATGTATCATTGACATAGTCCAGGTATAAATACTTTTATTTAAAAAATTGGAAATTACTGAAGGGTGTGCCTTCAGATTGTGAATTATACCATGAGATTTCTCTATGTTTAATTTCTGATGATGGGCCAGGAGCTCGAAAACATTTCCCTGTGTAACGCCACAATTAATATAACTGGGATTGTTAAACGCTTGATTATTTTCTCTATTGATAGGTTGAAAAATTCCAAGTTCTCCGTTCCTTTATTCAACCACGACATCTTGAAATTTTTCAACTTAGTTTTTTAATTGGACAGTATAAAAAATATATGTTAAGAGATTTGACCACATTTCCGAGACACCCAACGCTTGAATAGGAAGTTAGGTCGATTCCAGCTTTTGTAATCCGGAGTCAGACACCGGTCTGATCCTTCCAGCCGAAGAGGTTGGGTTCCATTGGCTACCATTTCTAGGTCATTCCAGCAGTCAATGCAATATTCCTTTAAACCTATTACATAATGTAATTGAGGGTCGGCGGGGTATTCAATATTCCACCATCACTGCACTTATTGAGCCAAGGAATTGCACCCTTCAACTAGGCGGGACATAACGAACAAGCTTTCTCTATTTGCCGAAGGCCCAAAATTAAATTTACGTCTGTCAAACTCGCCACTTCTTATTTTTATAGTTTTGATATTAAAAAAAACTAATTCTTCCTATTTTGAAAAAAAATTTGCCATTACAAACTATAACCTCATGTAAAGATCTTGGCATAACGCTTACATACAAACTCAAATTTTCTCCACAACCTATCGAACTACAAAACTGCAAAAAAATTTTGTTGTTTTTCTCGTAAATTGGCATAAGCTTACCGATTCATTTCAAAAATTTATCTCTGTATACCATAGGCCATAAAACAAAGTTTAATATGCAGTGTAGGCCTTATTTTTATATAGAGCAATTTCCATCAAATGTCAAAACAAAATCACTTTTATATTTGATAAATAACAAGGGGCTTTATTTCACTCTATCTTAATCCCTGCTTAACAATCGATATCGGGTTTAAATTTAGGATGAGCTCCTTTTTGCCGGAGAACGTGGGTTTTTCTCGGATTTACGAGGATTAATAAACTATAAAGTGTTTCGGCCGTTTGAAAAGGTTTGGTTTTAAACTGTTGATTTATGCCTCTTCTCTGAACTGGGTGTTCCTCTGCTAAGTACCATTTTTATGATTGATAAACATAACAAGTGTGACATCTTGTTCGTCCACCCCCTTCAAAACAGTCGTCCTTCACTTTATAAAGAGTTTAGAGGAGATAAAAGTCTGTTGAGACTTAATTCCAAACATGATGAACAATCAATTTACATAAAAAATAAAACCGATTGTAAAATATAGTTTTGAACAGAAGGAGACAGACTGTTTCCTTGTGAAAATAGTGTTACTTTCAATCACACCACATTCATACAGTTCAAATCATTTTTTTTTTTTTTTTTTAGTAACATGTACATAAAAAACATAAATTATACTATACATATATATATAAAATTCATGTTTTTACCTCCCTCATATGTTTCTGGAGACTTTAAGTTTGGTCAAAGATTTTTTTTTTATTTCTTTACTGTGAGATTTCATTACAATTAGATACTTATGTTTCATACATATCCTAAATTATTTAAGTCTTTAAGGAAAGGGTTTGTTTCAAGCTAAAAAAATTAATTGGAAGAGAAAAAAGGTTAATTTGAGAATAAGAAAGGTTAATTGGAAGTTTAAAAAGTTAATTTCAGTTCAAAAAAACTGAAATTTTAAAAAAGTTAATTGGAATTAAAAAACAAGGTATATTTGAAAACAAAAAGGGTTAATTTCAAAATAAAAAACTTTAATTTGAACATTATAAGGTTAATTTAAAGTTAAGAAAAGTTAATTTTAGTTTAAAATGTTAATTAGAAATTTTAAAAAAGTTCATTTGAAAATAAAAAAGGTTAATTGGAAATTTGAAAAAATTTAATTTGTCTTTAAAAAAGGTGAATATGAAGTTTAAAAATTTTAATTTTAGTTAAAAACTTCATTTGAAATTTAATAAAGTTAAGTTGAACACAAAAAAGGTCAATTTGAAATATAAAATGGTTAATTTGAAACTTAAAAAGGGTTAAATTGGAAACAAAAAAGGTTAATTTGAAGCTTAAAAAGTTCATTTAAGTTTTAAAAAGAGCATGAAATCAAAAATGCTTAATTTGAAGTTAAAAAAAGTTCATTTATTTAACAAAAGTTAATTCAAAATTAAAAAGGGTTAGTTTGATGTATTAAAAGGTTAATTTGAAATTTAAAAAAGTTCATTTGAAATTAAAAAGGGTTAGTTTTGATGTTTTGGAAGGTTAATTTGAAGTTTAAAAAGTTAATTTATTTAACAAATGTTATTTTTAAATTAAAAAGGGTTAGTTTGATTAAAAGGTTAATTTGAAGTTTAAAAAGTTCGTTTAATTTTTAAAAAGTGCATGACACGAAATAAAAAAGGTTAATCCAAAGTTAAAAAGGTTAATTTGAAATTAAGAAAGGTTAAGCTGAAATTAAAAATGTTAATTTGCTGTTAAAACGGGTTAATTTGACGGGAAAAAGCTCTCTAGTCAGTATTAAACGGGATCCCCTGCTCACAATCAGTTCTATCAGGAATTTTAATTTGAACTTTTTTTATCCAGCTTTTTGGGGTCATGGCGTCATCAGGCATCTCCAGTACCTTGTATCTGTGGCTAATGATCAATGAGCCTAAGCTATATAATATTAACAAAAGAATAGCTATTCGGACAGCCAGGATAGCACTAGTGTCGAATGGGTAGTAAAGACCAGGGGAGTTTGGAATTAAATCATCAGACATTAGCGACAACAGCAAAATTCCTGTCTGAATACCAAGACACGAAGGGGCCGATAAATCCAAGGCAAGTCCGAGGGCATCTATCTGCCGCACATGCGGCATACTAAACTGTCAAAAACGTAGATCCATCAGGCGAATAAGACTAAGTCCCCGGTTCATAGGGATTTTATTACAGGATTTTATTATATCAAAGAACCATAGGAAAAAACAAGGGCCGTATTATTCGGACGAACATAGAAAAATAGTTAGACTGCTGTCGACACTGCGGACGCCTAAGGCACAGAAACTGAAGCAGCGGAAAAAAAATCCTATGCAGATATTGCCAGGAAGAACAGGAATCTGCTGAAGATGACGTTTTTTGGTGCAAAGAACAATGCAGCCTGGGGTTTCACGGGTTCTCTAAACAAAGTATTGATATATTCCAAGCAGAAACATTTTAATTTTGTAAGTATTAAATAAAAAAATAGTGTTGTTTTTTGTGTGTCTAGACGTCGAATTTGATCAATCAATCCCACTGTTTAATTATTGTCAATTTTAATCGGGTGAAAAATCATTTTTCTGTGCTTTCTGGAGAAACCTTGACAAAATTACATTGTATAAGGTAATGCTTCGTACTATAGATTGTTTTAGTCAACCCACCACGGTGCAGGGGCTGCTATCCCGATGGTTATTTTATAAAAGCCAATAATGAAAATAAGTTAGAACCGGCTACTTGAGGGTGTGAGAGGTCGGTCTGAAGCATATGTCACTTTTCATGATTGATTGCCTATCTTGAGAAAAGAGAGAGAGGAAGACCGGGTCGTGTCGTCTCATGAACGATGGTGGGAGAGAGGGTGTAAAGAGTGAGAGGGAGAGAGGGAGAAAAAGAGCGTGCGAGAGGGATAGGAATAAGGCTCGAGAATCAAGTCAGCTAATCATCTAAGCCGCTAGACTCTATTAATGGTCTTCCAATGACTCCGGTGAATTCCTCCGGCCTGTGACAAGCCACCGCCTCTTTTATTCCCGCGACTCCCTCTCGGATATGACAATAACGCTTAGGAGTTCGGCCGTCAACTTTGATCACGAAGAAAATAGAAAAAGAGCCCGTTGGTGTACCGCGTAAAATGTATGATTCGTTCGTTTGAAACGGTAATCAAACGACACCGGCCAATTAGCGTTAACTGAAATTCATGCCATAAGACAACCATCAGCATCCATGGCATTGACACGGAACGAACCACCCCTCGGATTTTTGAAAAAAACCCACCTCATAGGAAGTTACTACCATTATAAAAAAAACCCTCGTTTACTTTTTATGTGCACACCGGTCAAAGCACAGAGTGAAATTCGATGGCTCCCTCCGCGACCATCTTGGATATAAAGACTTTTATATTACTTTTTCTGCCGAACGGAAATCGTGAATGAAAGTCGCCGGCTTTTATCCACGACTTCGAACCTATTAAGGCTTTAAGTCCAATTGTGGTCGAACGTGATAGCTCAATTATTGAACTCTCCAAGGTGTTACAACGATGCCAGATATCCAATTAAAAAGAAATCGAATTTGAGCCACTGAAAAATCGACTTGATGCACGGCATCAAGGCACTCCAGCGAATAGCCGAGTAGAGGATAGAAAATTAACGAAAACAAATGGACCAATGTTATAATTACCGACAGAAGCAAAGCCCCTCAAATCCTTAAAACCGACTACACAAGGGCACCACTAAACCTACCAATATCCATCGAATTCAGTCTGTCCAATCCAAAAACCTCACAATCAACGATCACTCCAATGCTCCACAACCTCCTCAAAATACCCTTTATAAATAAATTAATCCCAAAGTTTCTAAGTTCCACTCACCCTAACCCACCAACCAAACCATATCCAATATCCCTATAATCCCGTCAGACGATTAAAGTGGAGATTTGCTGGGTCCCAGGTGGAGTAGAGGCCATTGATAGAGCGGATGCCTTGCAAGGAAAAAGGCTGCTATACAGCTGATAGGTCCTGAGCTCTTTTATTGCCTCGGGTTCAAACTATCAAAGAGTATCTTAAACAAAAAGACAAAACGAAAATGGAAAACAGAGGATTTCAATTGGACATAAACAATACAAGAACCTGGTAGCTTGGTAGGAAAGAATAGATGCATCAAAGGAAGCAGGTAAAACTTTGAATGCTGACATATTCTTGACAAGATAGATCAACATTATTAATCTACATTTAAACAAAAATAAGAAAGTATATGGCTTCTTCGTGGATCTTAAGGCTGCCTTTGACTGTGTGGATAGGAACGCGCTTATACTTAAACTCAGCAACCTTGGTTTCTCAATAAAAATTCTTTCAATATTGAAATCCTTATTTACACAATCTTGCTCTGCAGTCGTTGGGGAGGGGGATATCTCGGGATATTTTGACGTGCGCTCAGGGGTTAGACAGGGATGTAACTTGAGTCCTTTATTATTCTCCCTTTTCCTCGACGATCTCCCTGATTGTCTTGAATACGGTATACGCTATGGAAATATTGAAATAAAGACTCTTTTGTACGCGGACGATATTGTGATTCTGTCAGACTCACCGGTTACCCTGCAAAAAAATATTAATGCCTTAGAGACTTACTGTAATAAACGGAATCTTTCGTTCAACCTAAACAAATCCAAAATTATGGTTTTTCGTAGGGGAGGCAGGCTTGCGGCTAATGAACGCTGGTATTTTAAAGGCTCTTGCATTGAAACAGTCAGTATATATATTTGGGCCTAATTCTCACCCCTAAACTTTCACTGGTCATCTCAAGCGAAAAACTCATATTGCAAAATATGCATTGAATTCAATTTGGGCTAAATTCACTTCCAATAATCTTGTCCCGGTGTGCAGCAAATACAAGCTGTTTTTGGCTGTTTGCCGCTCGATTGTGTCCTATGCTTCCCAGGCTTGGGGTTTCCAGCGCTATGAAACAATTGAATCCCTACAACGCTATTTTATCCGTAAAATTTGTCACCTTCTTTCACGCCTAACTACATGATCTACCTCGAGACCTCAGCTGAACTTTTGTTTCAATTTACATTACATTTACATACTTCCTGTCTGCAGGGTTCTAAACCTTCCTAACTACCGCCTTCCTAAGAATACAGCGCTGGAAATCATAAGGTCCAAAATATCATGGTTCTCTTCCTGGAATAACTTGGCTCAACAATTTCAGCTGAATGACAATTTTTCCCTGGACAATTTCAAAGAGTGGCCACTTTTACACTCAAAATTAATTAACAATATCCGATCCGCACTTCTCACAGAATGAAATGTCTCCTTCATGCTCAAAATTCTTCTAGGTTTTTGCTGTATAAGGACCTTAATATCAGTCAACCTTTCTTGAACATAGCGCAAAATTCTAAAATTCCGTCCATTCCGCTAGCTCGCTGGTTTTTCCAAAATTAGGTGCGAGTTACTGTACCTTAATTATAACCCCACAAGAGTCAATAGTTCCGATGGGTGCTCTCGCTGCAACAGGCAGGCTCAAGAAAATTGTTTTCATTTTCTAGCAGAATGCCCAGTTTTAGCGGAATTCCGAGCACGGCATATAGGCTTGCCCACGTTGACGAGAGAGCACCTAATATCTTTATTAAATAACCCCGAGTCTTTAAATCTGATAAAGTTTGCGATGGAAGCCTGGAACCACAGGAAAATGCTTGTTTTTTATTTCAATTATTAAATGTTTACTGTATTTATCAGAGACACCCTGGTTATTTATATGTGCATAAATAGATATGTTGTTATTTTAGTTTACTTATATAGTTTTTTTTTCTCTTTCTTTTGTTTATTCCTTAAGAAGAAATGTGTTTCTTGTTTACTAAAAATGTATAGTCCGACTCCGGCAGACGGTTGATAACCATTGCCGTTATGTGCTTTTTGGTTATGTACAATTTTTTTTTCTTTTACTCTCTTTTGTTTATCTAACGAAGTACTTTTTCATTCATTTCATTCATTCATTCTTGACAGAACACTGCAGACTGAAGGACATCTGAAAAATATTGTCATAACCCAACACGAACGAAGCAGAAAGACATCAACACACCTACTTTCAAAGTACAGCGCCACATTTGTCCACAGGAAGAAGTGTTTTTGGGATGTACAACACAACCGTAGAATATAATAATATTATAATATAATAATATATAATAATATCGTGTGTACTCAAGCAACCAATTCTGTCGGATTGATGTCATTTTCTCCCGTCGCCTTCCATTTCGTTGTCGCGTTTCTGCCCAAGTCAGAAATAATTTATAAAAGGAGCGTACTGTTAGCGTCCTACATTCTTCATACATCACACGACAACACAAACGCTATTGGCCGTTTTGTTATTTATTAAGCCGTAGTCTCGCAACTCGTAAATAAACATATTGGAACTGGCGTTGGCATTCCGATATCGTGTCCACCTGTCTTCGGCCGATGTTTATTCGGCCGATAAACCAAAACTCCAAGTGAGAAAAGAGACGTCGAATCCCGGGGGCAGTGTCGTGACACGTACGGACCCCCGCTGGCAGCCCGACGGGGAGTTGTACGACCACTGTCCGCACCTGAGTTCACCCACTTCGGCGTACATACAAACAACGACACAAGTTTATTAATTAAGACTAAATTTATGCCGTACACAACAGCTTTACTCAATGTAAAATCCTTTTCTGAAAACAAATTGTTCCAAACGGGACTTCAAGGTGCTAGATTTGAAAACACAGCGACCTTCGGCCGGTTAATCTCAAGGAGAGTGCCGATGATGCACAATATTGATTGTTACTGATGATATCATACGCCTACACCAAATCAAACTAGCCCAATTGGGTATTTAAAATGTTTGACTTTGTAACTTATAAACTCAATAAACCACCGGTGCTCGTTTTGGACTTCTGGGCCGCCTAAAGGTTCGCCCGTTGCACACTTCGTTTAAACTCAGTTAGTACTAAACCGAGTTCAATTTAAAATTTGCCGTTTTTAATTTTATGTGGGACCGAGTTCAAATGATGAACCTGGTTCAACATGAAACGGCCGCCGAAAGGCTCGCTTAGGACCCGTTGCACACTTGGCGTAAACACAGTTTGTATTAAACCGAGTTCAACTGAAAAATTGCCGTTTTTAACTTGGTTGGACCGAGTTCAAATGATGAACTTGGTTCAACTTCGAACGGTGCACTTAGGACTCGTTGCACGCTTGGTTTCAACTCAGTTTAGTACTAAACCGAGTTAAACTTAAAAATTGCCGTTTTTAATTTTATGTGGGACCGAGTTCAAATGATGAACCTGGTTCAACATGAAACGGCCGCCGAAAGGCTCGCTTAGGACCCGTTGCACACTTGGTTTAAACACAGTTTGTACTAAACCGAGTTCAACTTAAAAATTGCCGTTTTTAACTTTGTTGGGCCGAGTTCAAATGATGAACTTGGTTCAACTTCGAACGGCTGTCGAACAGTTCATTTAGGACCCGTTGCACGCTTGGTTTAAACTCAGTTTAGTACTAAACCGAGTTCAACTGTCAAAATTGCCGTTTTTTATTTTATATTGAAACGAGTTCAAATGATGAACCTGGTTTGACTCCGAACTGCCTCGAATGTGAATGAAACTTACTTCGGGGGTTGTAGAGTAAATGTAATTAATGTTCGAGGTATGTAATACTCTGCGCTATTTAAGAGATATTATTCCTCCTGTTCTGTACCTATAGCACACCGGTACTTCTCGTTCATCAAGAAACTTAAATATTTGGCCTGGTTTCAATAGTTGAATATCTTCTACGTATACGTTGTACATCCCAAAATACTTGTCACAGATTGTCAGTAGGTTTGGTGTAATCTGCACATGCCATGTTCGATTACACGAACGTTCTTCAGAGTTCTTCAGATGCCCATTCAGTCTAGTGTCTTGTCAGTGATCCTGTTAGGATTCGAAGTTTTTTCCAGCTTCCTTTCAAATTAAAAATTGCCATTTTTCATTTCACCTTAAACCAAGTTCAAATGATGAACCAGGTTCAACTTTGAACGTGGAATGTGGATTTTACTTAGTTCAGAGTTAATACTAGTTCATTTCATAATATAACTTATGTGCTGTTAAAGATTGACTTTTGGTCAACAAAAGATGAAAACGATTTGAATCAGGAAAATTGATCAACTTTTGACATGCAAATGAATGAATGTTCTTTCTTAGACATAGTTCTAATCTCCTTTTGTTTTTCCAATCAACAACATAATGCTATTTTTCTTGCATATTTATTTATACGCATCAGATCGCCTTATTTATTAAACCGCGAGGTTCGGTAGAACGGTTTTTTTTGTGAACCTGGTTCAAATTATGATCGAGGTTCCAGACCACTCAGCTTAAACCGAAATTGGTGCAATTTGGCCTTCAGTGTGCAAGGTTTTGAAAAAGTTCTTCTTCGTGGTTGAACGCTTGAATTCATTAATAATAGACAAACACTAAACACCCTTGGAAAAACATACTAACGTTACACGTTCATCATTTAAAAGAATAGAATCAATACAGTAGAGGAAGGTGTATCGTGTCGAAAGTACGGTACCGCTGAATAAATAATTTCATTTTAATAATTGATCAATTTTCACGATACAATTGATTGTTTTTCCAGCAGCTGTCGTACACAAGCTATTTCTCAACTATCGATACCAATTGTCTATCGTTTTACATTTTTTACTCCCACCCTTTTCATTTAGTACTATCTGTAAACTAAAAATATTAAAATGTAACAAAATGGTTGCTAACAAATATTTATCGCCATGCTTGTTATCGGCCGTTTTATCTCTGCTCATACTGCATACTTGGAACCATCTGTAGAATAAGGAAGTTAATGAACCAAAAAAACAGCTTTTTCCCTCCTGTTTATTTTTGATCATCGCCCCTGGATCAAATCTTCCAATTATGGGACACTTTGACTAACTCTCAGTCCATATCTTCACAATTTTCTACTCTTAGAAGCTTACCCGCTTGATCTGGCAAGAATTTAAATAAATACGTACTGATTTGAACGTTCTAAGAACTGATTTATTGTTCAATAACTGAAAAGAACTCTGAAATTTAAAAATTGCAATCCAATAAAGATCTTAGGTTCGAATCCTGGCATTCTCCTCGAAATTCTCTCGAAAAGCACTTCGCCTTCACGATATTGTTTTTCTAAAGGTTCTTTATTAAAAAGATTGACCCGAGGTAGTTGATAAAGTGAAGTCATGCAGGAGAGCTTAACATTCAACTACCATTTGGTGTCGCGGACCTGTGCTGTCAACAGCTAAGGATATTCAGCAACCATCGCATGGAGTTCCTAAATCCAAACCCATTCTCAGTTAGGGGAGGAGGCGATATTCCTCCATCAACCATTACATAAACTAAACCTATTTGAGGGTCGATGGGTGCTCAATATTCCGCCATTAATACATTCACGTTAATAAATACATTCACTACCCACGCTAGGGACATAAATCTACCAGTACTATACCCAATAAAACAGAGAAGTTTCTCCAAAACAGACCTCAGTTTTATCCGTTGGGCTCGGTTGCTGTCAACAACTAGGTCAATTCAGCACTCAATGCGTGCATTTCTAAGCACATTCGTACTCACGTTCATTCTTAAATACATTCACTGCTATTTACATATCATTCTTTTAAATAAGGTGGTGATATCTCCATGTTGGTCCATTACTCTTTCCACATATTCTACAACTAACCTAATTGAGGGTCGATGGGGTATTCGATATTCTGCCATGGACTCTCACATCACACATTCGCGCTGATAAATAAGTTCACTCACAACACAACCTTTTCACATAGTATACAGCCAACCTAATTGAGTGTCGATGGGGTACTCGATATTCTGCCATCGACTCTCTCACATCACACATTCACGCTGATAAATACATTCACTCACAACACAACTTTTTCACATATTAGACACCTAACCTAATCGAGGGTCGATGGGGTACTCGATATTCCGCCATCGACTCTCTCACATCACACTTTCAAGCTAATGCGTAAATTCACGCTAATAAATACATTCATTCTCAACAACTTTTTCACATATTGTACACCTAATTAGAGGGTCGATGGGGTTCTCGATATTCCGCCGTCGGTCCTCTCGGAATACACATACACGCTAATAAATACATTCACTAGAAGTCCCAGGTATCACGATTCTCATAGTGGGTGGTAATTATATAGAACAAAGGAGTTGCATACTTCAAATATGTGGGACCCATCGAGCAACCTTTCATGACCATAACGAATACATTTACGTCGTAAATTCTCTGAATAATTTTAAAGGTCGGGTACAAACATAGCGTCCTTGTGTAATAACAAAATGTTGAAAATTCTCTGAGATAAAAATTATCGGCCAGGTTGGCAATAAAACAAATCCGTGTAACAGCACAAATATGAGAAAGCCGTCTATTTATGGCTAAAATAAATTTAAAAAATGAGCAAGTCGATGTTTGCAAGATAGATGTTAAAGGAAGCAAAATGCACCACGGAACCGTTTTTTCTTTTTTTTTAATCTGTCGTTTATACGAATTATTAAAATAGAGGGCACGCGTTGACCGGCGAAGGATTTCTCTCCATAATTCCAGGAGTTCCAGCCGGAACGGGCCTGACTCGCCGGATCCAGCATAAAAGTTGAAATATGCAAAACAATATATTCACAGGTCGGAGGGAGTTGGCAAAGAGGCCGCCCTGGCTAGCTCTACTTGATCACCGGTATGTCCCATTGATATACGGCCAGCGGTGATATATTGGTCCGGTCCTGCAACCCTTCCCGATACCCTTCACCGTTTCGAACTCTTTCTCTTTTTTTTTTTTTTTTTTTTCTACCACGAAGAAAGATGATTTTTTAAGTCTTCATTCAGCATTATATTGAAATATCGCTGGAGGCACGCGATTTAACTCCACCGCCATTGTTAATGCTGGAATTATTACGGGCATAACTTGAATTCGGACATCTGGGAAATACCTGCCTATCCTATTTTTTATAAATTCATTTACAATTATTTAATTTACAACTGACTTTAACATCTATTTACTTTACATTCCGGGTAGTTAAGTCTTATAATTTGTAATACAGTTGTTCTATATCGGTTACGAAAAATTTATTATAAAAACACTTGCCTATAACAGTTTTTTGTTGAGTTTAAAATGGCAATACGATTAAATAAAAAATATTATAAACAATCAGCAATATCAAGTAGACATAATCAGGGGGCGTCGGTGGCCGCTATGTTTAGTCTTTAACACGGCGCTCATCACTGTAAAGTAAAGGTCCCGGGTTCGAATCCAGCGGCCCTGCATTCAAACCCGACATGCTTACAAATGGGCTTTTTTTTCAAAAACATCGGCACCCTGAGGGTTTATATGACCTCTGCTGTTGCGAAACCTCTTTAAAAAAAATCATTTGCTGATGAAAATTGTATTGGTTTTTCTCAAAAAAAGAACAATGAAATTAAGCAAATTGTGATTTTTAAATCAGAAACCATGAAATCTGTCAAAAAACATAAAATAGAAGGGCATACATTTATTTTCGGTAATAACATCAATACCGCTATAATAATCATTCAATAACTTAATAATTTAGGTGAGTGCTTCAAAAGGTTCCAGTTGAAAATTAAATGGAGGATGGAGATGCGAAGCTCTCAACTAAATTTTTATTTAATGCGATTTTGTCGAGCAGAAGACTTTTTTTTTAAAATCTGTTTGGTTGACTTCGTATAACAATTATGTTTATCTGTATTATAAACAGGTTCACACATTTCATACCGTATATTTTTAATAATCGTTAATTTTCTAATGATATTGTCCTACTTTACTTCTATAAACCAATATTGCCAAAAGATTTTCCAGCAATTTTCCCAATTGAAAAGTTCCTTTTGGCCTGTGTCTGAATTGAAGGGCATACATTTATTTTCGGTAATAACATCAATACCGCTATAATAATCATTCAATAAATTAATAATTTTGAGAAGTGCTTCAAAATGTTCTAGTTGAAAATTCAATGGAGAAATGCGAAACTATGAACTTAATTTTTATTTAATGCGATTTTGTCGAGCAGATTTTTTTTTAACCCTGTTTGGTTGACTTTGTATAACAAATATGTTTATCTCTATTGCAAACAGGTTCACACATTTTTTTTATAATCATTAATTTTTTAATGATATTGACTAAATTCAACTAAACTTTACTTCTGTAATACAATATTGCCAAGAAAAAGATTTTGCAGCAACTTTCTCAATTGGAAAATTTCCTTTTAATGGCCTGTGTCTGAATTGAAGGGCATACATTTATTTTCGGGAATAAAATCTATACCTTTATAATAATTCATCAGTAATAATTGTGACAAGTGCTTCAAAAGGTTCCAGTTGAAAATTAAATGGAGGATGGAGATGCGAAGCTATGAACTTAAAGCTTATCGTTTTTGGTCTGCCGTTTCAATGATGGGTCTGACAGACAGGCAAAGAGACGATAAGCCGACCGTGATCCGTAACGACAAAATTACAGGGTTTAACATCCCACAGACCGCAAAGAAAAAATTCTTCAGTCGAAATTAATAGCACATGGTTTATTGTTGGGGATTAAAGTGACCTAGGTCTTGTCCGTCTTGGACACCTAGGCCGGCAGCTATGGACTACTAGTGCCCAATGCATGCTGATTATAAGCTGAAAGTCTTCAGTCATTTCAAACTTACATTATTCCCATGTACTACACTATAAAAAGTATTTAATTAAATATGAATGAATGGAATGCCTTAACGGACCCGCTTACTAGATTCACACTGATAAATAATCAAAAAAAGAGACAAAAACTCTCTGGTAGTGCTCGAGAATACTTCTCGTAGCGGATGAGAGTATGTCAACATACTCGCTTTCTATAAAGAGCCACATGACACTTCCAAACTTTATTCACATTCGAGGCAAGTTCGCGGGCTTTGGCAACGCCTTAGTACTTATCCGAGTACGGCCTATTCTGAATCAGAAATTTTGAAAAGGTCATGCATTCATCAACTGAGAAAAGTTTGAGAAGTTTTTTTTAAGGGTTATAGAATTGGCGAGGGATGAAAAAGAAAATTCTGCTAAGTTTAGATATAGAGATGTTCTTTGACAGAAAAAGAATACCGATACCGAAAATATATTGTCAATGATAAAACTATGAAAAACCATTTTTGTTTACTATTGTAATTAATTTAATTTTTTTTGTATTCTTACATTACAGTAAAAATGTGTGGTGATTAGTGACCGTTAGTCGATAATTATTCAGATTCGTGAGATGCGGTCTGGTGTGATGTAGGTTTCAGAAAAACATTTTCTTTATCGTGCCAACGTTTCGATCTTTATTGAGATCATCTTCAGGGCTCAAAGTTTCTGCGTAAGTGTGCCATTCTTGCTTGGTGTGACACTCTCAACACGACACGCAAGAATGGCACACTTACGCAGAAAACAAACACTTTGAGCTCTGAAGATGATCTCAATAAAGATCGAAACGTTGGCACGATAAAGAAAATGTTTTTCTGAAACCTACATCACACCAGACCGCATCTCACGATATCTGAATAATCACAGTAAAACTCAATGCTACTAGAATTAAATTATTTGTTTTGCAAAAATTCAAGCATATTTAAATAAAAAACCTTTCTTTTGGATAAAAATATTCAAGTTATCTATTTGCAATTAATTCCTGTAAAAAATTTAGACTCCCGTTATACGCGGGGAATATTTACGAAGCATCACCGCGGTTATTTGAAAACACCACGGATTTTTCAGATTTCTAAGTATCTGCATACCAATCAGGCACAATCTGGACATGTACATATATCAGCAGGTTTGCCCATGATCGAAACAAACGAAACAAAATTATCAGGGGCTTAAAAAAAGATAAATTCCACAGTTAGAAGTACATTGTGATGAATCAGCCAAGTTCAAATTTTTAGTTTTCTCAAAGAATGTTGTTATATTAGGCTGCTTTATCTAGGTTTTGGAACTGCTGGACGTTTTGTTTTTGCCGAGAAAATTACACGAAAATCGTTGTTAGTTATTGGACTATAGAATTAAATAGGACATTGGCAATATCATTAGAAAATTAATTATTATTAAAAATAGACGGTATGAAACATGTGAACATGTTTAATATTAGGTCAGCGATGAGACAATTTTTGTTTGATTTTATGTGGTTGAAAAGAACCTTAAGTTTATTTAATCCGATTTTGTCGAGCAGAAGAGTTTTTTTAAAAAAACCCTGTTTGGTTGGCTTTGTATACTAATTATGTTTACCTTTATTATAAACAGGTTCACACGTTATAAACATTAATTTCTAATGATATTTTCCTACTTTACTTCTATAGTGCAATATCGCCAAGAAAAAAATTTTCCAGCAATTTTCTCAGTTGAAAAGTTCCTTTTGGCCTGTGTCGGGCTTGTGTTTTACAAAACAAACCAAAAAGGATTTTATTTCAAATTAAGCTTTCGGCTCGAGATAATTGGATTAAATAAAATTCAACTTGTATTCAACCACTCAAAATTGATCATAAATTGGATCGTAGATGAAGCCAGCCGAAACGGGTCTGACGGACCAAGATAGTAGCGAAAGGCAGACGAAAATGATCAAAAACGACCAAATTACAAAAAAAATTGTTAAGATCAATTCCGCTTCATTTCCTTTCTTTCCCATACGCCGGTGAACATTTGCTTTTTTGACTAGTATCTTTTTTTACCTTTTTTGAGTAATAAAAAATTAGCTAACGTATATGCATAATATGTAAACTAAGTTAAAAACTACCGACTGTGCTGTGCAAGATTTTTTTGACAAAAGTATCACGGATTTGTTTATAAAAGTAATAAAAGAAAATATGAAGATGGGTTTCGGCATTTTGCCATCTTCAGTGAGTGTCAGGCGAAACGGTCTGACAGGCCAACCTAGAGGGGTTAGACAAAATGATCAAAAACGACCAAATTATGTCAACAGTAGGTGATATATTTTATTAATTGAAAGTCTTCTCAGGTTTTTTATTTGAGTACGTTTCGATGCATCACCAAGTGAACTCTTCAGCCCTAAAAGCCTTGTGATGGTGATGAGGATACTAGGAAGCGGGGTCCGCAGGCACTGCAGCCTTCTGGTCTATTGTACCTTGTAGTTCCTTAGTTCAGTGCAATAGACTCAATCCTTCTCCTTAGAATATCAGGTCATTGACTGTCGCTGCTACAATTTGATTCCTTAAGTTTTTTCTATATGTTAGGTTAAATCTCCATTGAGCTGTTGCTTAGCATTCGAAGATGATATGGGTGGCTGTTTCCTCCTCCTCATTACGTAATCTGCAGATGGGATCATCGTTGTATTTCCCATGTTGTGTAGATGTTTTCTCAGATGCCAGTGACCGGTTAGCAGTCCTATCACTCCTCTAGCCATCTTCAACTGCAGCAGTGTGTTTGTTTGGTTGAGGGCTGTTTTAACAAAAGTTACTGTGTCTGCGCCGCTAGGGTTTATCTACTTCTCCTTTTGTTTTCTTTGGATTCATTCTTCGATGGAGGATTGTGTACGTGTTTTTGTTATCCCAAGTTTAGGTTCGCGGCCTATTTATGGTTTTGCAGATCTTCCTCTTCCAGTGTGTCTGCTTTTCGTTACCCAAAATTCCTCTGTGACTTGGCACCCAAGATATCATCAGGTTGTCGTGTTTCCCTAGGTTTTAGATATTTTGGATGCATACACTGACTAATTTTGATGTGATTTTTTTACTGTTGCTTTAATAGCTGGTTGGCTATCAGATCTTATGAGAATTTTTTTGCCAGTGTAACTTCTTTTAAAATTTTCCAGGGCACAAGCATTTCTGCTAGAAAAGCCAAGTGTACTTCCCGAATGAATTTGACTGCTTATACCTTTGGCCTGTACAAAAAATACCCGATCCGGTTCCTTCGTCTGTTTTCGAGCCATCTGTATATCATATCATTGTATCTGATGCTCTCTTATGTTCTTCCTCTCCTTTGCAGTCCGTTGGGATGTTGTAAAAAATGTTTCCGGGATCATATAGTCAGTCTCAAGAAAGGGTGTCTGATTTAGTTAATTATAATTGTATGCCCGAATTGTTTAGTTACTATCCAATTTGAATATTTTTGGACCCTAAATGAGCTATTCCTAGCCTCTCCTTGTATAAATGTTTCCAGTGGAGGTAGGTTTAGCAGAGTTTCTAGTGCACTTGGTCTCCTTGACCCTGTGATACATAGGTTTGCTAATCTTTATATTCTGTCTATTGATTGAGTAGCTACTTCTTGTTGAGCTTTGTTCCACCAGATTAATCACACCGAGTAGTTACGGTTCATTCTAAATTTTCTAATACACTGACAGGCAAAAAATTCCACCCAATTGATGTTTTTCATTTTCTCGATAAAAGAAAATTCTGCCATAATTTGTCTCATTGTTTTTATCAAAATATATTTGTTTATGCTGTTTTAAATTGGGAATATCAATTAGAGGTAAACAGACTTAATCCTTAAGCCAAAACTAGGATGAAGGAGTTTTTGATGTTGACTTTTTACGGAATTGAAAATGTTTATTCATTTTCATTAATGTGAAGCAATAAACTGTTAGTTTTAATTTTTGTTTTCTTAATTTCAATTTTATATTTAAAAATGCCACTTAGTGCTGAAGATGTTGCGTATGGTGTGGCACTTATTGATGATGGTTCTATCAGATATGCGGCTATTGCCAGGTCCTTACAAAACACTGCAAAATGCTGTTAGACGTTTTCTAGCAACTGGGTCCTAACATAAAAGGCTGACTGGACGCCCTAGGGTATGAGAACCACAGGATGTCGGTTTTTTGACTGAGAATTTTGCCAAACCGGTGAGGAAGAAGACCAGAATTGACCTGAGTTGCACGGATCCCATTTGCTCTGGAATACATCCATTGGACTTTGAACGAACGACTTCGAACTCCACAGATGAGCGTGAAAGAGTGTGAAGAAGGCGAAATGAAAGGTACGAAGCCTGTAATTTTCCTCGGAGCCAACCTTTTCAACGTAGCTCAGTGATGGTGAGGGTGGGAATTTGAATGAAGAGTCGCACAGAGTTGGTTGTGGAGGGTCTTTGACGGCCACTCGCTATGTGGATGAAATTTTGGAACATGACGCGTTGCCTATCCCCGAAATCAGCTACAAAATCCTATTCTAATGCACGACAATGCCCGTCCACATGTCGCTCGCATAGTACAAACGTACCTTGAACAGCATAACATCAGGGTCTTAGCCTGGCCAGCCCGTTTTCCAGACTTGAATCCCATCGAACATTTATGAAATAACCTCAAAAGACGAATAAGAGCATCACTTCCTGATACATTCTACGATCTTGAGAGGACTTTTCGAGAAGAATGAGCAAACCTCCAGCAAAGAGACATTTCCAGACTGGTAGAAAGTATGCTGAGGCGTCATCGAAATGTAATTGAGGCAAGAGGCAGATACGTGCTATTGAAATGTTAATTAAAAATCTACAACAAAATTAAAACAAATTTTATCTGTCCATTTTTTATGTTTTTTCCATTTTCCTTAGCAATTTACATTTTTGTTTACTTTTTTAGACAAAATCTCAATCATTAAACGTTGAAAACTTGAAACTTTGATTAATATATAAAAATATATAGAAATCCAGTTATATTACAAGTGGGCGGAATTTTTTGCCTGTCAGTGTAGTTGTACTTATGAAACCAATATCATTATAAAATTTAAATTTTTATCAAAATAAAATACAAAATACATACAAATCTACACAAGTTAACAATAAGACAAAAGCTTGTTTAAGGTATGTGATCAGTGGTCAGATACCGGATATGCGCGTTGATAATTTGATCAGAAAACATAAACATTGGACTTAATTCGGTTCTTATGGGAATGAGTAAGTTATGAAATGAAAAATTATGCGAGTGCAGATTAGTTATTGACAAAATAGTTAATTACCTTCATATCTAGCAATTGTAAAGGTGCCGTGGCTGAAACTAACATGAGTCGGCTTTGTCGGGTCTCGGTGACTGGGCACAGAACTAGGTTTCGACTCCTGGAAACCAGTCCGGAAGAGTGTAAAACCGGTGGAAAACGGGCAACACCATCCACGGGCGAGATGTGGGAAAAGACTGCTCCTCCTGGGCCACTTCCGAGAATCGGTATCCGCAGTGGGTCGGAGGGGCGCCGGGGGTCGGAGGCGTTCCTGGAGGCGCCTGGAGGGGATTCCGGGCCGCTCCATTGGACGGCGCCCGCTCCGCCTCGATCCACCGCGTCGAAAAAGGGGTTGCACGAGTAACGCCTCACCCTCCTCAGCAACCCGCACTACGTAAACAACCCTTGTTTGCACTGCACACTGATTTCAAACACCCTCCATTGTTACAGACTCTCGACGGTTCGAATCGGCTTCCGTTCTACAACAAAAAAGAGGAAAGAGCGACAATTACATTTACTAAACAACCACCCCGATCCAACTCACCCTTATGTTAGAAAATAGAAAAAACATTCTGTTTTTTGTTGTTTTATCTTGCTCATTTTATACAAATTATTTGTTGTAAAAATTGTTAAAATGTTGTTTATACACTGTCAAGCAAAAAATTCCACCCACTTGTTATATAACTTGATTTGTACATATTTTTATTTATTAATCAAAGTTTCAAGTTTTTCAACGTTTAATAATTGACACTTGTTCTAAAAAAGAAAAAAATGTAAATTGCTAAGAAAAATGAAAAAAATATATAAAAAACGGAAATTTTTTTAAAAATTTTGTTGTAAATTTTTAATTAACATTTCAATATTTCTTCCTCTTGCCGTAATTACATTTCGATGACGCCTCAGCATACTTTCTACCAGTCTGGAAATGTCTCTTTGCTGGAGGTTAGCCCACTCTTCACGAAGAGTCCTTTCAGGATCGTGGAGTGTATCAGGACGTGCTCTTATTCGTCTTTTGAGGTTATCCCTTGTTCCATGGGGTTCAAGTCTGGAGAACGGGCTGGCCAGGCTAAGACCCTGATGTTATGCTCTTCAAGGTACGTTTGTACTATGCGAGCGACATGTGGACGGGCATTATCGCGCATTAGAATAGGATTGTCGCCGATTTCATCGAGGACGCATGATGTTCCAAAATTTCATCCACATAGCGAGTGGCCGTCAAAGACCCTCCACGAATAACAACCACTGTGACTCTCCATAGAAATTCCCGCCCTCACCATCAGTGAGTACGTTGAAAAGGTTGGCTCTGGGAAAAATTTCAGGCTTCATATCTCGATCAAATCTACACTCATCTGTAGAAAGTACAGCAGACCAATCGTCCAAAGTCCAATGGCTGTGTTCCCGAGCAAATGCGAGCCGTGCTCTGGTCAATTCTGGTCTTCTTACGGGGCGAAAAGCCATCATACTGATTTAATCTTCTTCGAGCAGTGCGTTCAGAAATTTGGACAACTCGAACTTCCTGGAGCTGATGAATCGCTTGAGTAAGATGCGGGTTTCGCAAAGTTCTGTCAAAAAACGATCATCCTGTGGTTCTGTTACCCTAGGGCGTCCAGAACCGGGCCTTTTATGGTAGCACACAGTTGCTAGAAAATATCTATCGGGTCTCGCAGAGTTTCGTAGGGAACTCCGATGGCAATAGCCGCATACCAGATGGAACGTACATCATCAATAAGTGCCACACCATGCGCAACATCCTCAGTACTAAGTTGCATTTTTAAGTTTAAAAATTGAAATTAAGAAAACAAATATGAAAACTAAACAGTTTATTGTTTCAGAATTCAAATGAAATAAAATAAATGAAATAAACATTTTCAATTCCTTAAAAAGTAAACATCAAAAACACCTTTATCCTTGTTTTGGACTAGAGATTAAGCGCATTTACCTCCAATTGCTATTCCCAATTTAAAACATAGCATAAACAAATATTTGTCGGTAAAAACAATGAGACAAATTAAGTGCAGAATTTTCTTTTATCGAGAAAATGGAAAAAAAAATCAATTGGCTGGAATTTTTTGCCTGTCAGTGTATTTGCCAAGTGATGAGCTAAATCAGATCATCACATGCGAACTACTCAGAAATTAATTGATCATGATTAATTGAATTAATTGATAATATGATTAATTAATCATATTTGTAATTTTTAGGTTTTAGGGTTAATTTGGAATTAAAATAGGTTAATTTGAAGTTACAAAAGATTAAGTTAAAATGGAAAAAGGTTAAATTGTAGTTATAAAATATTAAGTTGAAATTATAATAGGTTAAATTAAAATTAAAAAGTGTGAATTTGAAAGTACGAAGGGTAATTGGGTGGGAAAATGGGTTAATTTGACTGATAAGGCTATTCCTCTTATCAATTTTATATGCTTTTGATATTGTTTAAGATTTGAAAATTTTTGATTTTTTTATATAAAAAATAATTGAGCTCTTAGATAATTGATTCGACATTTGTTAAAATATAAAATAATTGGTCTATAAAATAGAGTACAAATAGTTATTTTATATTTCTAAAAAATCTTCAATTATAGAAGAACTGTTTCTTTTTATAATTAATTTTAATTTCAGTGCAATTACGATCCAAATAATAATTCAGTTTTAAGAGAGCAATTATTTTATATTTAAAACTTTTTAAAACTATTTTATATTCAAAAATAGCAAATATTTACTTGACATACTTATATTTCATATCATCTCCTAAGTTGAACGTTAACATTGAAAAGGATAATTTCAAGTTAAAAAAGAGCCCACCCTTTTATATACATAAAAAAAAAAAAATCAAAATTCAGCAAACATGCAGGATTTTTATTTTTCAAGCCTGTATTACCGACCATCTCCTATGCTTTTTTAATGCTTTAAAGAAAGTGTTAATTTAAAGTTAATAAGGGTAAATTTGAAGTTACAAAATATTTAGTAGAAATTAAAAAAAGGTTAATTTGAAGTAAAAAACGGTTAATTTGGAATTAAAATAGGTATTAGAAATAAAACAAAAATATAATTATGTCAATATATTGAGGATTTTGAAGCGTAAAAAATAATGGACAATAAATCTTATTACCCTGATTGTTCAGTTGCCAATTCTCTCTGGTTTAGATCATCCTATCTGTTTTTTAATGTTTTTATTCGTACCCTGTACATTTACATAGTACAAATGTGATCACAATGTTTTTTTCACACTAACACTAAGGCCAGCGCAACAGCCCGCGGGCACATGCTACGAGAAACCAGTCTGTGCCGTTTCCAGCTGTAGTGTTAGGATGGAATGAATTTTGAGGTCGTTGTGGATAGTGGAGTTAGTGGCATAGTAAAGAGCTTTGACAATTGGTAGGACTTTTGATTGGAAGAATCGCGCTCGTGCTGTTTACTGCTGTCCTATCTGAGAACCAGCATACCCCACGACGATCTACTCAACCTAAGCGGACGGTACTGAAAGTTTGTTTTATAACACAAATCCTGTCGTTTTTTCATCTTTCGTAGGACACCCTGTAAATGATATAGAGAATGGCACCTAGAATGCTCCCTTGCGAACATTTGTATGGTCAATAAGTGCTTTCCTCGAAAGCCTTGATGGCTGGGTATTATTTTTTCCCCTCAATAACTGGTCTTTTAAGTAGTCTTTCGAATAATTTTGAAAACTGTGGCAGTAGATCAGGCCTGCATGATCTAAGCCTATGCTGTGGTTTATCAGGTTTAGATATCATGATGACCTCAGCGATCTTCCATGTTTATGGCATTTTTGGCACATATTTAAACCGAAGGCTGCATTGATGATTCTCGTCATCTGGACTGCTTTTCTTCTTTCTAGGCAACTCCTTGAGAATCTAATCAGTAATTAGATCTCATACAGGCGCTGTTTCGGAGTTGCTGAGATGATTTAGCTAACTATACTATGCAACTACTTTTATTTCAGGCGTTCGCAGGCCATATCAACATATCACAGCAGAGATCATATCGACCTCCAGGGGGTATTTTTGAAAAAAGGCCCATAAGATGGATAAAGGTGTCTGGAAACTGCGAGAATATTACTGGAATTTGAGTGGAGTCGGACAATAGTCAATAAAACGCAAATATCGGACCAAAATGAATAAAGAATATCAACTGGAACGATAGGATCTTCTTTCCCACACTATTATCAATCACAATCACTATCATTAATATTAATAAATCTAAGTTATAATACAGGGCATCCCATGGGTGTGAAGGTGCTGCTGCTGAAATAATAATCCAATTGTTTGGAAAATATTGTGGTCGAGGTTGTCTGCAGTCTCACCATTTCGCCAAAAGAGGCACATACCACTCAATTTAAAAAATTGCAGAAACCGGCCTGGCAGTTGAGAGATTTTGCATAACATTTTCGCTATTAAACAAACGTTGACGCTATTTTTAAGACTTTTTGCATAACGGAATTTGCCGCTAACGCTAGGTTTCATTGGTAACATTGCACAATATTTTTATTGTGCAATAGTATTGTATGACAACTTGATCCCAATTAATCACGCAATAATATTGACGACATATAAGCGTCAATGTTTTCGCTTGTGCGCAAGAAAAAATATTGTGCAATAAAAATTAAACTCGTTCAAATCTTTGTTCAATCATTGAGCAAACTTCAATACTAGCCCTAAACTGTCAAAAACATTGCGCAATTCGTAATATTGTGCAATATAATTTTAATTATACGTTAACCATATCGATACTCATTATAACTACGCTAAGTTTCCTGGTGAGATTGTAGTAGTTCAGTTTAAAAAATTATCTTACAAGCATATAAACAAAAGCACAGTGATCGGATTTTCTGAATTTCCTCTTAATTGGTGACGATCGTTTGACAAATGCTGAGGATCTGTTTTAATTGTGCTCTAACCTACAAAGAAAACAATGGACGAAAAGTGTCAAAAATTGTGAAAAAAACAAACAAGTTTTTAGATTAAATTAATAATTTTTTGACAAACTAAAATAATACAGTGCATTATTACCTTTATTGTGCAATAGTATTGTATGACAACTTGATCCCAATTTATCACGCAATAATATTGACGACATATAAAGCGGCCCATAGACGGTCAATATTATTGTACAATATAGATTGCACAAAAATTTGACGGTTGCCTCTTAACGTTCAATAATATTGTACAAAATTTTGTTTGTGCAATGAACTTGAATAGTTTGAAGGCGAAATTGAAGTTTGTGCAATATTTTGTGCACTTGTTGGTACTTCACAAACTGACTGATATTGCGCAATAATGCCAACAGACAGTGCAATATTTTCCAGGTTGTACAATATATTTTCAATTTTTCGTCAATCAAGCAACGTATTGCAAAAACTTTCAATATCGTCTACACACGATCAATTAAATTGCACAACCCAAAATATTGTGCAATAATATTGATCGTCTATGGGCCGCTAGAGTCAATGTTTTCGCTTGTTGGCAAGAAAAAATATTGCGCAATAAAAATTAAACTCGTTTAAATCTTTGTTCAATCATTGAGCAAACTTCAATACTAGCCCTAAACTGTCAAAAATATTGCGCAATTCGTAATATTGTGCAATATAATTTTAATTGCGCAATATAAGTAACGCAATGTAGTTAATTGATACTCATTATAACTACATCGAGACCGGTGTAGAATCGGAGACGATCAAGCTAATGATTTCATTGTTCAATCGACCATCCACGAGTAACGTCCACCTTGTAGTTGACGCCTAATCCTTATTAATCCAATTGAAAAAGTCGGAAAAAAAATGATACCCTTGTATAGCTTCATATTAACCTATTAACTATAATTACCTAACAACCTCAGGAGGTCATGTCTCGACCCTGGTCAATTATATTTACAAAAAACACTGGCCTAATAGCATGTAATTATCAATTACGATTCTTTACAATATTCACAACCAGAGTTATAAAGTTCAAAGTAATTGTTAGTTGAAAAGAAAAATCTTACAAACCAGAATTAATTTTCTTGTTAGAAATAAAACCTTCGGTAAATACAAAAATAAGAGTGTGGTTGTCTTAAGACAGATGTGATTTTTTTTAAATAATTCACAAGTTCCATAGGTTCATAATAATCCTAATTGCTTCCGAGATATGAATAAGTATGATAAATACTCGATTAGTACCATAATATTATAGTTTTATAATAATAGCTTTTGTACGTCACGCCCGTTGGAAGGTGCTGACGAAATCTTGCCCCAGGGCTTGTAGGGAGCGACGGGAGCCCGTCGTAGAGGAAATGCTGTTCTACGACTTTTGTTCTCTCGGTTGAGTTTAGTGAGTTAGTACTAATCCGGGATTGAGCTCGGGGGAAATCAATTGAGCCTCGGAACAGTAAAAGAGGCTAATTCCTTCAAATGGACACGCGACCCCCGGACGTGAAAGACGGAAAGTGGAATCACGCGCCGTGCCACGTGCCCCCACCGCAGGCTATTCCCGACTTCACTTGACTTCACCCCTATTTACATAATATATCTATCACAGTGTGAAAATAAAAAGGAACCGTTTGATACTCACCCCCATGTACGCTTTTACCCTAACGTGTGAAACATTTTACCAGATGGGTCTCAATTTCTCCTCCTCTCCGATTAACCTTCGCGCGTGTGAATTTGGCCGATCTTGATAAAGCTGAACACATCACGCATGGCTTAACGGAAATCGATTAATCCATCCGATCTGTATAGTTTTTAATATAACAGTTAGTGTTTTTTACTTAGCGTGATCTTCAACCACGGTGCCTTTGGCGTCCAATATGAAATTTCCTCGGTGGTTCTGGATTCGCATTGTACTTAAGTAAGAATAAATTTTAAAAAGTATTCAAAAGTGGCTGAATTCCTGAACTTTTCAGTTTATTCAGGTACGTAGCCTATGGAACCGTACCATCTTCGAATCGATCCTTGATGTCGATATGTCTGAGGTCTGAGGTATGGCTTAACCTTTATTTTATTTCTTAACTTTTCCTAAGGGGAACACTCAATTGAGCAAATTTTGATACAGCGTAGTAATCGTGTGAGTTTAGGACGGGAGTGTTTTTATCCCATGTATTTGCAACACTGATTTTTTTAGCGCCAATCTGAAATTTCCATCTTGGAATCTTCTATCTTTTTTTTTAGAAGATTCTAAATTTTCGTATATAGTTTATAATTTAACTCTTTCTTTCTCAAAGTTGATTCAGTTCAATGTAAATTTTAGCAATTTGTTTAAAGTTAACAGGAAATCCGGTGAGGTTAGGGCTGGCGCATCGTTGTTACTGTTTTGTTTATGCCCGTGCAATGGCAACACTGATTTTTTAGCGCCAATCTGAAACTTCCATCTTGGAGTCTTCTTTTACAAACAACTGCAATTTGTATTGATTTTATATTTGCCATACATAAACTTTTTCTGCTGTTTATAATTTATCCCTTTCTTTCTCAAAGTTGATTCAGTTCAATGTAAATTTTAGCAATTTGTTTAAAGTTAACAGGAAATCCGGTGAGGTTAGGGCTGGCGCAGCGTTGTTACTGTTTTGTTTATGCCCGTGCAATGGCAACACTGATTTTTTAGGCGCCAATCTGAAATTTCCATCTCTTAATCTTTCATCTCCAACAACTGCACTTTGTATCGATTTTATATTTACCAAACATAAACTTTGTCATATACAGTTTATAATTTAAATTGTTTCTTGTACTAAGTTGATTCAGAGCAATGCCAACTTTAGCAATTTTGTTTATGGTTAACAGAACGAGATTGTTATTGAACGCCGATTTTTTGTAGGAAAAGAATTAAACATTGCAATTAAAATGGAAGATATTAAAACGTCGGTATTATATAAAGGGGAAGAAGGAGCGAAACGGCGAAAGAGCAAGAGAGGGCGAATCGAGAGCCCAGGAGGTAGATTTGCCGGCGTAGTCGCTATAAACAAGCGGCGAGCTCTCTTCGCCTAATTGGTCAAAATCACTCTTCAACTTGTGTGGCCTCTTTTTCACCGTTTTCTTCATTGCTTCATTATCTTCGTCCTCACGAAACGAAGTATCAAGTTGGTAGAAAACATGATTTTCTTTTAAAATCTTGTAAATTTGCTAGCCATCAATAACGAAATCAACATAAATGAGACATCTCATCAACTCGAGTCATCTCAGGTTGTGGAAAATAGTCTCAAAAAGGGCAGAGTTGGAACGGTTCAACCTCTTCCATAACTCAGGCTCTCCGAATCACCTGGCAATGTACAAGTGCTCGAAGAAAATTGGCAGGTTCCTCTTTCTTCCCAGATATCTAATCTAACTAAGGTAATTAAATTCTAACGAGTAAAAATAAAGAAAAATTGAGCTGTATTTCTATAATTTTTACAGATCCAAATTCATTCCGGGTCGGTTTTTTATGTCGAGCCGACGGATCGATACAGAAATAATAAAATCGTAGACGCCAAACTGGATTACCTCCGATGCAGATGCGGGGATAGCAATCAGCTTATTCCTTCACCCTCCTCCCTTTGTCCTTTCCAACCACCATCGACACCCTTTTCCCCTTTCACCCCCGAGCCGTGCAGCCCCTCACAGCAGCCGACTGCACCCTGAATTCTTTCCGGCAGATCAAAGGGCTCATTAGCACTCGCACCCACGCCCGGCGACTCACTTTCTCTCTCGTTCTTTCTCTCTTTTTACATCGATCACAATCCAATTGCAATACGAATGCACCCTTTCATTTCTCCGGCCAAATTACATTCCCACACTTAATCTCCAAATTTTTTCCACTCAGTTCGATAAATTATGGTTCCTGAGGAAGACCGCATAGATGGTCGAAAGCTCGAACAAGAGAAAGCAATAGTTTAATTTTCCGGAGAAAAAAGACCTCAACCCCGACGTTTATGTTAGCGAGTCGCCTTTAGAGCATTGAATTGAAATAAAAACGAGACATTAAATCCATACTAAATTTTATTGTTATTCAGATATCGTGAGATGCGGTCGGGTGTGATGTAGGTTTCAGAAAAACATTTTCTTTATCGTGCCAACGTTTCGATCTTTTATTGAGCCCTGAAGATGATCTCAATAAAAGATCGAAACGTTGGCACGATAAAGAAAATGTTTTTCTGAAACCTACATCACACCCGACCGCACCTCACGATATCTGAATAACTCTCGATTAACGGTCACTAATCTCTACACACTAAATTTTATTTTAACATAAAACACTAGTACAAACTGACTGGTACGTGATATTTATTTGTATTTAGTATTGTCAAGTTTGCTTAATATGGCTGTAGCGATTGATTAAGATGTAGCTTGACATTATCGGGACCCTTAGCTCTTCTGTGGCATAGGAACCCACAATGAGTACCTCAAACAGAAGGACAAAAAAGAATATGAAGGAACAATGGAATTCACTCATTGGAATCCAAGTCCTAACTAAGTTCGGAAGGGAAGAAGTGACAGAATGTATCAAAAGAAGTAGGAAAAAACTGCGAATCCTAACAGGATTCTTAACAGGACATCGCAAACGAAACATTTAAAGAAGATCGGTTTAATCCAAGAGCACATGCAAATTCTGCAAAGAAGCAGAGGAGACACCAATTAACAAACTGTGGTGCTACACTTGCCCGCAGGTGAAAGTGTTTTGGGATGTACTGCAGAAGAGATTCAACCACTGAAACCGGGCTTAATTAAGTTCCTTGGTGAAATAGGACTCACCGGTCTATAGGCAAAGAACGGGGGATGTAATAGCTCTGGGGGGGAGTATGCTACACTGGACCAGTACATCTACATCTACACCTTATCAATTGTGATGTGTATACACTGTACCGAAGATAAATAAAGTTTGATATCCGACTTTTTTTTTCTTCCCCTCAAGAATTGCCCTTTCTGTAGTTCGTGACGCTCTGTAGGTTCCTGTAGATTGCAGAACACCGGTTGTAGAAACTCGCGTCAGCAGCGGTTTTGACAAGATAGACGGACGATCTGTATTTATTGAAGCTTACTTTTACTTAGTTCGAAAAGTGTTCGCGCAATCCTATTTTGGAGTCGGAATGTTTGAGTATGCTAACTTAAATAATTTAATAACTTTGAGGATTGGAAGCAGAGTCGATCAAAAGTCGATGGATTAGCGTTTTGAAGCGTTCGTCCGCTGTACATCAATGCTGGCGGATCCGGTAGTTTCTACGCTAGGGAAGCCCCCAATACTCTGGGAGATAGAGTGGCTTTCTCTATCTAGGGAATGCGCGAGAACAGGCTGATGTATTTCGGCTTGTTAGCCCTTTGCGCGCGGCATACGACCCGATGCACAATGCGGGCCCGACCATTCGGAGTGGACAAGCGGAGAGCGAGGTTGTTTTGGCCCTGGCTGGGGCGCCTCTACACCAATGCTGCGGCGGTAACACTATTCCGTCATATGCGGAGGTGCGTCAGCTCTCATCTTGAGAATCAAAAGACAAGGCCGAATAGGCCAGGTGCGGACGCTAACCATTCTCTAGTCTTGTGACGACGAATACTCGGGAACGACATGTACATCAATGCTCATGTATCCATAAACCGAATTTGATATCCATCATCAGGGGATGCCTCGAACAGATGTATGGGTGGTATGTGGATTCCTTTGTTATGTCGTTGGTTCGGAATCAGCACCGGTAGAGAGAGACTAAAAAGTAGCTCGCTCAGCATCGAAAATGGAGGTACCTATGCGTGACCTACCCTCCGCTTTTCGACAATAAGCATAATTTATATTTTGATATGGCGACCTTATTCAATTTCTACAGTTTTTTGAAAATAGAAATTTTGTCCAACATACAAGTATTATTTCTTAAATCGATTTATAGCTACAAATTTTACACAAAAACACACGAATCACCGAGTTCCGAGCCAATGAACACCATGCGACCTGTCGAGCGAATCTTGGTCTTATTAGCGAGCTGACTGACCAACCTAAAAAATGACACAGATTTACGTCTCTGAGGCTAATATTTAGGGGGTTATTAAGGAAAGACGATATCGACCATTTTTTACGGTACAACTTTATGATCTGTACCTATGTTTCGGTGTGATTTCAAAGAAATTTCAGGTCAAAAATCCTGCTATATGCATTTTATTTATTTCATTGGCCCAAAAATGTATTCATATAAATAACTGATCGAAATTCTGAAAACCACTACTCAATCTGATTAATTGACTGATTTATATAAGCTCAAATCTGGACATACTTCCAAGCTTTAGAGTTGAGCCTATCACTTCTCTCATTCCAGCGGAAATTCCATCTTTGTAATTTAAGACAAATTACCAGCAGGCATCGAGAATCACCCGTGTGTCGGAAGACCGGGGTCAGATCTCGTCCAGCCGCAGAGACTGGGCTCTTGCTGTCAACAGCTAGGTCAAGTCCCTAAATCCACTCACTTTTAAATACGTTATTTACATGCCATTCACTCAGTTAAGGTGGTTGAGGTCTGTGACACCAAATCATCGCTTGTCAGCATGCCCAATTGATATTCCTCCATCACTCTTTACACCAATTATATGACTCACATAGTTGAGGGTCAATGATGTACTCAATACTCCGCCATCGATCCTCTCACACTATTCCAACGAGCCAAGGAGTTGCACTTTTCAATTAGATAGGTGTTAAAACGGCGTTTGTTTTCGTGTAAACTCTCCTATTTTTTATCTTTTCTTTTTTTCTCTTTCTCCTTCATTACATTTTTGTTTAATTAGTTGCATATGTATCAGGTGATAAATATTTAATTTATCGATCATGCGTCGACCCATCATGGATTGAAAAAAGGTAAACACCTTAGGGATTATATTACTGGACCCTTGGCACCGATTGAGTCTCAGTCCTCGTACAACCTTTGACGACGAGACACCGCTTCATGTCCTTTGCCATATCGATCGTTGTATCGATTTTGTATCGTTCTCGTCACCTTCGGGGACAACCGCCGAAGAATTGACGACGCTACTTGACCTAACTTGACGTCATGTGGTTGTTGCTGCCTTTACATCTTCATATGTAAATTTGCGTAATCGAATTGTCATCTTGGACCATCGCCGACAATATCGTTCTTCACCATCACATCTTCATTTTTTTTTCCATTGGATTGACATCTTGGGTCGTCGCAGACAACATCGTTCTTCACCATCACATCTTCATTTTTTTCCTTCATTGGATTGACATCATGGGTCATCGCACACAACATCGTTCTTCACCATCCCTTCTCCATTTTTTCTTCATGGGATTGGACATCTTGGGTCATCGCACACAACATCGTTCTTCACCATCACATCTTCATTTTTTTTTCCTTCATTGGATTGACATCTTGGGTCGTCGCAGACAACATCGTTCTTCACCATCCCATCTCCATTCTTTTTCTTCATTGAATTGGACATCTTGGACCGTCGCAGACAACCTCGTTTTTCACCAACCCATCTCCTTTTTTCTTTCTTTTTTTTCTTCATAGAATTGGACATCTTGGACCGTCGCAAACAACATCGTTTTTCACCATCACATCTTCATTTTTCTTTCTTTTTTTTCTTCATTGAATTGGCCATCTTGGACCGTCGCAGACAACATCGTTCTTCACCATCGCATCTCCTTTTTTCTTTCTTTTTTTTCTTCATAGAATTGGACATCTTGGACCGTCGCAGACAACATCGTTTTTCACCATCGCATCTCCTTTTTTCTTTCTTTTTTTTCTTCATAGAATTGGACATCTTGGACCGTCGCAAACAACATCGTTTTTCACCATCCCATCTCCTTTTTTCTTTCTTTTTTTTTCTTCATAGAATTGGACATCTTGGACCGTCGCAGACAACATCGTTTTTCACCATCCCATCTCCTTTTTTCTTTCTTTTTTTTTCTTCATAGAATTGGACATCTTGGACCGTCGCAAACAACATCGTTTTTCACCATCCCATCTCCATTCTTTTTCTTCATAGAATTGGACATCTTGGACCGTCGCAGACAACATCGTTCTTCACCACCGCATCTCCTTTTTTCTTTCTTTTTTTTCTTCATAGAATTGGACATCTTGGACCGTCGCAAACAACATCGTTTTTCACCATCCCATCTCCATTCTTTTTCTTCATTGAATTGGACATCTTGGACCGTCGCAGACAACATCATTCTTCACCATCCCATCTCCAACTTTTTTTTTTCTTCATTGGATTGACATCTTGGACCATCGCGGACAACATCGTTCTTCACCATCCTATCTTCATTTTTTCTCTTCTTCTTCTTCTTCATCGGATTGACATCTTCGATCCATCGTTTTTTGGACAAGAAGACGTATTCCAATGCATTTTGTTTCTTCATAAAATTACATTAATTTTATTTAATTTCTGTACGTTTAAAAGGATTAAAGTATATTTTATTTTATTTTTATTCAAGAAAGTAGTTCATTTATTCTATGTTTATTAAATTTAAAAAAATAATTATATATATTTTGCTTTCAAAGAAAACTGAATGGCCATGTTTTTCACCTCATACATGTGCATGCTCTTTATATTGAAAATTCGAAAATAGTTTTGTTTGCAATTTATGATTTTGCGGTTTACTTTATTTTATTTATTTTAATTTTATGTGGGCTTCTTAATCCCTACAGGAGGTTTGTTAATGATGAGTAAAAGAGGGAGGGAAATAGAGGAGAATTCATTTTCTGTAAAGACAGTTATTTAATCTGTTGGTAGCGTCCGGCAAACCCACCTTTGAACCAGTGGTTTCAAAATATTTCAATTTTTTCACAAAAGCCTCTTCCACAACAGACATATCGCGCTTTCTGCATATGCCGGACACATACGCGGCTTTGGACCAAAGGACTGCCCGTTTGTCTACCTCGCATGGCCTATTCTTAATCGTGTGAGAATCCCTTCTTCTAGGGCCACCGATCGTCAGTGCTCTTGATACCCGAGAGCTTCTCAGCCTCTTTAACGTTGTGGACGTTAGTAAATCTCATATCGGAATAGTCCGAGTCCAAGCTGCCTCCATTATCATCGCCCACGAACGATAGTTTAAAAACGAAGTAGAAAATCAAATAGCCACTGTTGCTTTTATTTACGGGCACAATTAGTTTGAGGATATTTATATTGTACGTGCTACGGTTTGATTTATGGACGTGGTTTGCTCGAGCTAATTGGCGCCTCGAGGCAATATACAAAATAGTCGGATTATAATTTTTGTATGTAAGCCAAAGCTTCCGATACGGTAACAAGCGATGTTTGACATACGGATGTTAAAAGATAAATCATCCGGCCGCAAAGGAATAATAGATATAAATTACAAAGAACAAATAATCGGACGCCCGACCCACGATTTATCGTAATCCCGTCTAATTTCGTGTTACTTTTTAAATTATTTCTGATTCTCCTATTTATATTTATTTCTTTTCCGACTCCTCGTATCATTAGAGTGTAATCGCTTATATTGACCGTTCCGACCACTTCCTTCCATCTCTCCGACCGATTTGAAATATAATTTCAAACCCAGAGACTTTTCAAGAAGCTAGATAAAAATTTGGATTGGATTCGGATATAGATTATGTAAGTAAACACACATGTACAGAGTTGAGCAATTACAGCTTTTGTAATTACAATAATTACATCAGTATAAAGAATTTATTTAATTTTTTAATTAAAAAACGCGTGAAAGAAGTAACACCACGCTGAGGGCTGGTGATGACCTGAGTTGCTTGTCGGCGCGAAATTCCCCACATTATGTACATAAACTTGTCGCTTTATTTTCGGTTGTGTATTTTATATTCAACTTGTGGATTTGGAGTTTTGGATTTATATAGGCTCAAAGCCGCACATGTACGTACGAACATACAGATACGTGCCGACCTGTGTATTGAGCCAATTCGTTTCTGGTAGTCCATTGGCAAGTCCAGCTTTTGCTATTTATAGTAAATTACCGGCAGACTCGAGAATCACCTATCCCGGGTGTTGGCAGACCTCTGTTTTATCCGTCCATCCACTGAAGTTGGGGTGCTGTCAACAGCTAAGTCAATTCAGCACCCAACGCATGTATTTCACGTCCTTCTAAAATACATTCACTGATATTTACATATCATTCATTTAAATAAGGCGTGATAACTCGATGTTCCTCCATCACTCTTTCCACATATTCTACAACTAACCTAATTGAGGGTCGATGGGGTACTCGATATTTTGCCATCAACCCCCCCCCACTACACATTTACGTTAATAAATACATTTCAGCAGAAACTTTACGCGTATTATACAACCAACCTAAGTGAGTGTCGATGGGCCGCAATCGACTCTCTCACATCACACATTCACGCTGATAAATACATTTACTCTAAACACAACCTTTACACATATTTTACACCTAACCTAATTGAGGGTCGATTGGGTACTCGATGTTCTGCCACCGACTGTCTCACTTCACACATTCGCACTGATAAATACATTCACTCTCAACACAACCTTTACACATATTATACACCTAATCTAATTGAGGGTCGATTGGGTACTCGATGTTCTGCCATCGACTCTCTCACATCACACATTCACGCTGATAAATACATTCACTCTAAACACAACCTTTACACATATTATACACCTAATCTAATTGAGGGTCGATTGGGTACTCGATGTTCTGCCACCGACTGTCTCACATCACGCATTCGCGCTGATAAATACATTCAGGATGGTTCCCAATGGAAGAGACAAAAATTCTTTTGCTATAAGATTTTATTAAAATTTATTTACAATATATACATACATATCCTTATATCCTACCGCCCCCCATAAATACCCAACCACCAAGTTAACAGAAATAATAACGTTTTGTTTTGAGCTTACGGCTCCCTTTTAAAAGTTATCTTTTCCAATGTACAGAGAGATCCGACCTGTTTGCCGTGTCGCATGCCCTAAATCTTATCCCTCTGTTTCCTGCATTTCCTACCACGACGTCACTATGGTGGGGAGTCAATCATGTATGTGACAGTATACACAACTATTATTACTATATATATAATAAAACTATTCTGATTCTTCCAAGAATCGGAACAAGGGACCCAAATTACTCGCCGCCCTGCTCAAGCACAATTCTCAAATCGGGTGGCATTTCTGCGCGCTTTATGGAGCCAATGCATACACCGTCTATTGTGGAAAAAGGTATTTGTGAGTAAACAGGTTATTTTTACGTTAACTGCCCGCGATGCGAAGCTACGTTGAAGGAGAAGCAGATTTCAAAGCGCCGCGATACTATCAAGTGTTTAGACTGCATGTGAAGAAAAAATGTAAGGAGTATATAGTAACAACACCCATAGGAAACTCTGTTAAATATTTAACTATCCAAAAAAAAGTGTCGAATAGATGAAGTTAAAGATTCATATTTGGTGGAACAACACCGTAGGATCAAGGTAGGCAAAAGACTCAACCAAGAAACAAAATTGGCATACGGATGCGCACTATCAATGAGTGCCTAAAGCAAACGACAAAATGAAAATAAGAAAACAGCTGAAATCACTCATTAGACATAAATAATTAAAAAACCTTCTATCAAATATTGGAAAGAAAGAGACAATCAAATCAAAGAAAGCTAGGAAAAAGTTCGAAACCTGACAGAATTCTAGACAGTACACTGCAGTCTGAATGGGCATCTGAAGAAGATTGGTATAGTAAACCCGGAACGTGTAGATTCTGCAACAGGGGACATGCCAACATACCTACTAACAAACTGTGGCACAATGTTTCCCCGCAGGAATGTGTTTTGGGATGTAACCGTAGAAGAAAGTCTACCACTTAATCCGTGCCTATTATTCAAAGCCTTTCACTGTCTTACATGTTCTTAAATAAATTATTTCCTATTTATGATATAAACTAACCTAATTGGGTCGATGGAGTACTCAAACCTCTTACACTACACATTCCCGCCAATAAATACATTGACTCTCAACTCACGCTAGGAGCACAAAATTATCATTGCTATGTACAATAAAACAACCCTGTTTCCTCCAAAAATCGGAGAGGGCCCAGGTACTCGTTGTCATATCCTCGGGTGGTAATCCTACACGGTCTCTATATAGAGCCAATAAGTTGCACCCTTCAACTATCTAGGACACATTGAGCAACCTTTCTATACATGTCGGTCACATATACGCTGGGGCCCAACAGGCCACGGGGTAACATCGCATGGCCTATCCTCAATCAGTAGAGGGATAGGGATAAAAGAAGCGACCGCAAAGCATTCTACACCTCGACCTGAGTAGATCTATTTGTTCCCCTGTTTTTTTATAACTCACTGGCCAGCTTCAAGTTATTAACCAGCCTCCACAGCTTTGCCTTGCTCCTTGGTGTAGGATCTTGCTTGTGGCTTTTCTTACCCTAGTTGCAAGAACCTGCACCTACATAGACCTTCATGTAAACATAAAATGTGTTCAGGGGTCTCCCCCTTTTCTTGGTAGTAGCTGCACTGTGTTTCTTCTGTCTGTACTCCTATCCGGTGCATTTGATTTCTTAAGTGGCAATGTCCTATCAGGAGTCGAACCAGAATCCTGGCTCGGTTGCGGTTGCCTTCCAATAATTCTTTTGTAGGTTTTGCGGATGTGCTTTCTATGAATCTCTTTGCGTTCCTCATACATATGGTATCATTCCACCAGGTTTTGGACTCATTAAGGAGCCATTTTAAGATGTATCCTTTTTTGTGGCAGGCCGCTAGGACGCAGTAGGTTTCTGGGCCATCACTCAGTAGACACTCATCACCTTTCTTCTACGATCTCTTGAACCGTGAGAACTTCTCTGCCGACCCTGGCCCACTGACGCCTCCAACTCAATTTAATCATTTTTTATTGCATTTTTAGCGTCACGGACAGAAGTAACCCAGCTGGGGTGTCGGTGCAGACAACGAAAGCCAACGTTTCGAATCACCTCAAGCGCGTGCTACTATGTGCACTCTGTAGTTCGGATAAAATGGACACACCCTTGCGATACACGGCAGACTAGATGAAAATTAAAACTTTTTTTAAAAATAAATTCATTCAATTTCTTTTGACAGAGATTAATTAATTGCGGTAAACCTTGCGTATTTAATTTTTTTACAGAAAGTTGATCCGACCGTAAAACGAGATTTGACATAATGTCAGGTGGCCAATAAGTGTTCACCTATTGACAAAACTATCTCTATCAGGTGGCCCCTTTTCAAAACGGCATCTGCTCTTTTTGTACTGTCGCGAAGTATCGTACCTCGATCAGTTTTAACGAGGAGTGGCAAATTATGAACCGTCGAAAGGGTCTGTCGAAATGTCCAACAACCCTTGAAAGTTCCATAAGACCAATTACAGGATGGAATAAATGTAAAACTGTTTAAAGAAGCGCTTAGGTTACAATTGTAAATTGTCCGAGGCGGGCTTAATCCCGGGATTACATCTGTCGTCGTCTCCCTTCCCTTCCCAGGTCTCTGTGTGCTTAAAAGGCTCTAAACCAACATGTAAATCCTTGACAACTGTTCCTTCCAAACGGGCTTTCCAATTCCAATATGTTACGCCTGGTGAATTCTAGACCAAGAAATTTATAGCTGATCTTTAGAAAAAAATAATACAAGTCGTTGGACTAAGAAGCATGCTGAATCCTGGCGAAACAATTAATGCCGAAATGTACGAAATTGAAGCAATGTACCACAAATTGTTATTATTGAAGTTCATTGGTCAATCGGAAAAGGCCGTTTCTCTTACACAACAACACTTGGCTCCTTGTCTCACATGTTACAACATGAAAATTCATTTATCAAAATTTGTTAGAAAATGCGTTTACAGAATTTGCTCAAAATAAAGATTCAAAATTCTATTACGTATTGGACAAGTGTATTGATTGTTATTATTAACTATTATTAACTGTTATTAATAATAACTATTATTTGTTCCCATCACACTGAATAATAGTTATTATTAGGAATAATAGTCACTATTTTATGTGTACTCTATACATATTCGTACGTATAACAAATATAATTAAAAACCCCAGCCAATGCCAGCGCAGCACCAGGATGATACATTCCACAAGAAACCGGCCAATGCCAATGCAGCACTCGGATACACATGCCACGAGAAACCGTCGAATGCCAGCGCAGCACTCGGATGACGCATGCCACGAGAAACCGTCCAATGCCACCGCATCACCCGGATAACACATGCCACGAGAAACCGTCCAATGCCAACGCATCACCCGGATAACACATGCCACGAAAAACCAGCCAATGCCAACGCAGCACCCGGATGACACATGCCACGAAAAACAAGCCAATGCCAACGCAGCACCCGGATAACACATGCCACGAGAAACCAGCCAATACCAGCGCAGCACTCGGATGACACATGCCAAGAGAAACCGGCCAATGCCAGCGCAGCACTCGGAAGACACATGCCACGAGAAACCAGCCAATGCCAGCGCAGCACCCGGATGACACATGTCACGAGAAACCGGCCAATACCAGCGCAGCACCCGGATGACACACGCCACGAGAAACCAGACAATGATGGCAGAGAGTGTGAGGGATTAGGGGCTAGAAGGTCCAGAGGCTATCGTCGATTAAGACGACTTGATGGGTTCTCGGGATGAGAATGAGTAGAGAGGGCTTGAACAGTAGGGTTAGGATGAATCGAAAGGTTGGTGTGAAACTTTTGGAATCGGAAATCTTTGACAAAAGGAATGTTGAGAGTTGTGGATGGCGAGGTATGACGAATTGTCTAAGGACTTTGATTGAACACGCTGGATGTTGGATTGCTTGGCAGAACCCCACAGTTCCACTCCACATATCCAAAATAGTCGCAGTATAAGCTTAGTTTTTTCAGATTTTGGTCCTAGAAGTCTTCGTAGTTGTCCAAGTATTCTGTTGAGTTTTTGTATCTTAAGACTTTTATGGGGATTCAACGTCAGTCCACTGTATAGTCCTAAGATGTGATTTTTCCTTTTGTCCATACCTCTCGCCTACCGACTACCATTTCTTCAAACGCCTGTACAACGTTTTACAAAATAAATATTTATTGTTGTTAGAAAATGCATTTACAGAATTGTTAATAATAAAGATTCAAAATTTTCAGAGTGTATAGATAAGTTGCCATCACGTTGGAAAACTGTATTGGGAGTAATGGGAGGGTGTGTTATTATATTAATTAATAAAAAATGTTCAAAATCATTTATTTAACTGTTTTTATTTTATAACCATAAACCTGAATTTTTTCCGGACGAACCAATATTTAAGAGCTGTAAAAATTTTGGCTGTTAGATGTCCGAAGAAGATTTTAAGAAATAGTAGGTCATTGACTGTCGTTGTTCCGATTCTCTTTCCCTGGGTTTTCTCTTTATCCAAAGTTATGTCTCCATTGAGTGGTTGCTTCCCATTCGAAGAAGAAAGCACAAAGTCACTTTTCCGTTTTCGAAATTTAAAGCCTACCAGCTGGCAATCTAGCTAGATGGCATAGAGCTAAATTGCTGGACAAATTAAATTGGGTGTGGTTTTGGTAGAGGTAGTAAGGGGCGCTACAGTAAAATGTTCAGCAGCAGCTGGTTGGCGAGCAGATGAACGAGTATTAACTGCCAAAGAAAATTTTGACGGTTTTAAAGTTTAGCTTTATTTCAATAATTAAGGATTATAATATAACTTTGATATAAGAATGCTCAATACCCTTTTTTTTTGTTTCTTGTGTTTAATTGTGTGAAATCTACGTATTTGGTAGGTTTACCGTTGTCTGACTGGTCCACGACGTGGTAGTCAGCCCCTCTTGACAGGAATTTCTTTTTAAAAAAATTACTGTGAATATTCTTGGGAGTTCAACGTCGAACGTAAAACTAGCGTAACATGGTACACATCAAATAAATTAAAAATCGATTTGAGATCCGACACAGAAAAAAACCCAAAAGAAACCGAACAGCATAAAACCAGTTGTTTTAAGCCCTCTTTTTTTCAAACTAGTCGCGTAAGTGTATCGATGGTGATTTGAACCGTTGTTCGGTGAAACACATCACGTACATTCGGCATTGTATATGCGCGAGGCCTAGGATCTGAGAGGAATGACAAGCAGCGAGCCTGATAATCCCCGTATCCAAGCAGTCGCAACTTCCATAGGGGGAGGGTTGGAAACATCACAAACCCATAGGGGATTCAGTTAGCGAGCAAACAGACGCCACAATTGCTAACCTTCAATGACAAATGTATTGAGGGTTGTAACAGGTTTGTGATTATTATGTGAAAACAATGAAAACTCTCCATAACTATAAGAATTTTAAAAAAATTAAAGAACGGTTTGAGATTGATTCCAGCCAGTAAATACGATTATAATGAACTTTTCGGTATCATAACATCAAATCGTAATCCTGATTCCAACACCCAAAAATTGTTGAAGATGAAGATAAAGCTAGGGCTATATACCGGTCTCTGGAATCTGAGAAAACACCTACACAACATGGGTGTACTCAATGATTGAATGATGATACATTGAGATCTCCTGGTTATGAATGAAAAACTGACACCACAATTTTGTTGGAATACGAAGAGAAGAGTACGAAGAAGTTACAAAAAAAATAACGTACTATTTCATTAAAGTATAAAAAGACTCAATTGAGCTGATCTACGGAACTAGGAAAAGTACTATAATCCTGTAAGCTGTAGTGCTTGGAGAATGTAAAACTCCCACTTTCTAGTTTCCTCAATCATCATCGTTATCCTTATTTCCTATCACCTGTCTATTGATGGGTCCGGACTTTTCGCCACCATCATTGGGCCATCTGCCTTCTTTTATTATTCCTGTCATATTACAAGTTTGTAAAACGTGAAGGGCTAAACGGTCAAAACGAACAGACAAAACCAAGGGGATTGACAGACAAGGATGATCGGAGATGACCCAACAAGGTTCCTCAGACCCCGATACATAACGATTTGGAGCAATGTTGATCTTTGTTGCATAATTTACTTTGTGATATTTATTCTTCTGGTGTTGATAGTGATGAACATGTAAGCGTCAGACCAAAACAGCAAAAAAAGACAGGCCAGAATGACATTGATGATGATGATGAAAGGAAACTAAGAAATGGGGGTTTATGTTCCTAACTACTGTTGCCTTCTGGTTTATTATATTTTACTGGTTCCTTAGTTCAGTCTGTCAATTCGATCCTTCTTTTAAGGAGTACTAGCACATTGACAGTCTTTGCTACCCCCTCGGTTTTTTGTATACCAGGTTGTGTCTCCATTGGGCGGTTGCTTCGCACTCGAAAGATTCTTATAGTCTTAGAAAATTATTTTATTTTCCTTACGTGCCTCTTTCTCACTGGCTCGTATTTTTTTCTCTCGCTTTAACCTCTCGTTGTTCAATCGGATTGTCAAATTACTAATAAAAGAACAAAAAACACACATAAAAGTACATAATACATAGAGATTTAGCATGCTTCCCACCTCCTCGCAATTTGGTCGAACGAAAACCCTTCATTGGTCGCAATTTGGTGCAAAAACAATGATTAAATTTGAAGTGCAAAAGGTTTAATTTGAAATTAAAAATGGCTATTTTGAAGTTAAAAACGGTTAATTTGAAATTAAAAATGGTTAATTTGAAGTTAAAAAGAGTTGATTTGAAAGTAAAAAAAGGTTAATTTGAGAAAAACTGTAAATTTTAAATTAAAAAGAGTTAATTTGTAGCAAAAAAAGTTTAATTTGATGTTAAAAAGGATTAATTTGAATTTAAAAAGTGTTAGTTTGACAACAATGGTGTATTTGATGTTATAAAGAATTAATTTGATATTAAAAAAGGGTTAAATGGTTAATTTGAAAATAAAAAAGGTTAATTTGGTTCAAAAAGGTTTAATTTGAAAGTAAAAAAGGTTATTCTGACAAAAATGGTTTATTTGTGGTTATAAAAAGTTAATTTGAAAGTAAAAAGGATTAGTTTGACAAACATCGTGTATTTGAAGTTATAAAGAGTCAATTTGAAGGTCAAAAAGGGTTAATTTAGAAAAAATGGTTAATTTGGAGATAAAAAGAGTTAATTTGGTGCTAAAAACGTTTAATTTGAAATTAAAATGGGTTAGTTTGACAAAAATGGTTTATTTGAAGTTATAAAAAGTTAATTTGATAGTAAAAAAGGGTTAATTTGAGAAAAATGGTTAAATTCGAGGCAAAAAATGTTTATTTTGAAATAATAAAAGATTAGTTTGACAAACATGGTTTATTTGAAGTTATAAAAAGTTAATTTGAAAGTATAAAAGGGTTAATTTGAGAAGAATGGTTAATTCGGTTCAAAAAGGTTCAATTTGAAATTAAAAAGGATTAGTTTGACAAACATCGTGTATTTGAAGTTTTAAAGAGTTAATTTGAAAGTCAAAAAGGGTTAATTTAGAAAAAATGGTTAATTTGGAGATAAAAAGAGTTAATTTGGTGCCAAAAACGTTTAATTTGAAATTAAAATGGGTTAGTTTGACAAAATTGGTTTATTTGAAGTTATAAAGAGTTAATTTGAGAGTAAAAAACTGTTAATTTAACAAAAATCGCTACTTTGAAAATAAAAAGGGTTAATTTGGTTCAAAAAAGGTTTAATTTGAAATTAAAAAGGGTTAGTTCGACAAAAATGATTTATATGAAGTTATAAAAAGTGAATTTGAGTGTAAAAAAGGGCTAATTTGAGACAAATGATAAATTTGGATGTATAAAGGGTTAATTTGGTGCAAAAATGGTTTAAAAATTAAAAAGGGTTAGTTTGACAGAAATGGTTGATTTGAAGTTACAAAGGTTATTCGGTGCAAAAAAAAGATTAATTTTAATGCATAATTTACAAATTAGATCATCATTGAATATGTCCATGCTGTGTAGATGTTTTCTAATAATCCAGTGACTGGTTTAGCCTTCTGAATTTACCCCTTTCGAACTTTCCATAGAGTTTGCCAGTTTTGGAAAGGGTTCTTTTAAAATTGCTGTGTGTAGCGCCTCTATCCGCCTTATCAAGTCTCCTTTTGGCTTTTTTGGATCCATTCTGAGATGGTGGAATCTGTTATGTTTTTGTTATCCCAAGAATAAGTTCAGGGTCTTTTACATGGTCTTGCAGATCCTCCTCTGGGAAGTGTGTCTTCATTTTCCTTATCTAAAATTCCTTTATGTCCTGGAATCCAAGATATCAATAGGTTTGCGATTATTAGGTGTAAACATCGATAATTATTCTTCATAACTATTACTTTAAATAGTAAAAATCAGTTTGAGTTCGATTTCAACAGGTGAATACAATTATGATGAACTTTAAAATACCATATCCTTATGAAAATCTCAATGATCAGAACACATCCAAGAAATGGATCACAACGATGGAACCATGTCATACTTTATCGAACCTTAAACTACCATCTAACACTTCTTCTGTTTTACAGGTTTCGTGTCTCTTATTTTCTTTAAACCGTTTTATCCCCAATTAACGGGCGTTAACAAGTATTACAGAAAAACAAACAGATGCTATCTCGAAGGGCTCACTTCTCACCTGCTCGGCCCCGTCAGAAATAACTTATTTAACAAACTGTTCTTGTGGGAGGACGAGGTAAAAACAAAGCGAGCAAATGAATTCAAAAGTAAATTGAAAACTACCCCAATTAGTGAAGGGGCGGCAGTATATCAATATGATATAAGGGGCCGTCCATTTCCCTTTGTATAACCAGCGCCTCTTTTTCCTTTTTTTCTCAACTTTTTTTTTTTAATTGCTCGTTCCGTAAACCACAGAGGCTTTAAAACAACCCTATTTATACAAGTCGATTAAACTCGGACTTGATAAGAACAAAGTACGATTTTAGGAGTTTCCTTTTGAAACAAAAATCCCCGTGTAATTTAACACACAGAACTGATTCAATAAAAAAAAATCATTTCAACAATAAATTATTTTATTTAGAATATAATATAATCAACCATGAAAAGAAAACCAAACTCGAGTGTTGTTCAGTGCTATCTCAGCGTGATAAAATAAAAAATATTTTATTTTACATAATTTTATTTTGATAATCATTTAAATATTGTAATGAACAGGTCTAACTATATTGGTTTCATAAGTACAACTATTAGAAAATTTAGAATGAACTCTAATTACTCGGTGTGATATTAATCTGGTGGACCAAAGATCAAAAAAAAATTAGCTACTCAATCAAGGCAGAATACAAAGATTAGCAAACCTATTTATCACAGGAGCAATGAGAACAACCCGTACAAGTGCACTAAAAACTCTGCTACCTCCACTGGAAACATTTATACAAGGAGAGGCTAGGAATAGCTCATTTAGGGTTAAAAAATATTCAAATTGGGAACTAAACACTTCGGGCATACAATTATAATTAACTAAATCAGACACCCTTTCTTGAGACTGACTACATGATCCCGGAAACATTTTTTACAACATCCCAACGGACTGAAAAGGAGAGGAAGAACATAGGAGAGCATCAGATACAATGATATGGTATACAGACGGCTCGAAAACAGACGAAGGAACCGGACCGGGAATTTTTTGTACAGGCCAAAGATATAAGCAGTCAAACTCATTCGGGAAGTACACTTGGCTTTTCAAGCAGAAATGCCATCAACGCTTGTGCCCTGGAAAATCCTAAAAGAAGTTACACTGGCAAAAAATTAGCCAACCAGCTATTAAAACAGCAGTAAAAAAATCACATCAAAATTAGTCAGTGAATGCATCCAAAATCTTTAAAACCTAGGGAAACACGACAACCTCATGATATCTGGGGTGCCAGGTCAGAGAGGAATTTTGGGTAACGAAAAAGCAGACACACTGGACAGAGGAGGATCTGAAAAACCATAAATAGGCCGCGAACCTAAACTTGGGATAACAAAAACAAGTACACAATCCTCCATCGAAGAATGAATCCAAAGAAAGCAAAAGGAGAAGTAGATAAACCCTAGCGGCGCAGACACAGTAAATTTTGTTAAAACAACCCTCAACCAAACAAACTCACTGCTATAGTTGAAGATGGCTAGAGGAGTGATAGGACTACTAACCGGTCACTGGCATCTGAGAAAACATCTACACAACATGGGCGTATACAACGATGATCCCATCTGCAGATTATGTAATGAGGAGGAGGAAACAGCCACCCATATCTTCTAATGCGAATTAACAAAACCAGACACTATTCTTAAAAATGGAGACTGACTATATGATCCCGGATACATATTTTACAACATCCCAACGGACTGCAAAGGAGAGGAAGAACATAAGAGAGCATCAGATACAATGATATGGTATACAGATAGCTCGAAAACAGACGAAGGAACCAGATCGGGTATTTTTTGTACAGGCCAAAGATATAAGCGGTCAAACTCATTTGGGAAGTCACTTGGCTTTTCAAGCAGAAATGCCATCAACGCTTGTTCCCTGGAAAATTTGAAAAGAAGTTACACTGGCAAAAAAATCCTCATAATATCTGATAGCCAAGCAGCAATTAAAGCATTAGCATGTCAAAAAATCAGTGAATGCATCCAAAATCTCCAAAACCTGGGTTAACACAATAACCTGATATCTTGGGTGCCGAGGCACAGAGGAATTTTGGGTAACGAAAAAGACACGCTGGCCAGAGGAGGTCCGCAAGACCTCAGTGAAGTTTTATTTGTTATTGATTAGTTATTAAATATGATGTCTTTATTCAACCACCTCCTATGCCTTCGGCATCATCTTCGTCTCTGCACTCCAGACCACATTAGAGTCGACCTTGCACTAATTCCAACGAATACGCAAATTCCAGAATGAATCCCTCGTCTGGTAGGACTGTATGAATCCCGATTACCTATGAACAAAATGAGGTTAGTAGTCAGTTCAGACTAGCTATTTTCGAAGCCTTATTTGTTATTTATTATTAATTAAAATCACTAGTTTTCGTGGTCCACTTGGCCAATTAATATCTTTCAATTAATTAAGGTTTTTAGTTGAGATAAAAAAGTCAGTGTCACGAGCGGGATTCGAACCCACGACCTAGATACGCCGCTGCTCTACCACTTGAACTATCGTGACTTCGATCCACTCGGACACTAACTTCCCATCTCAACCACNTAATTGAAATTAATTAAAATGTTGTATTTACGCAACCACCTCTTATACCGTCAGCATCATCTTCCTCTCTACACTCCAGACAAAATCAAGTTCAATTTTGTACTAATTCCAACGAACATGCAAATTCTGCAATGAATCCCTCGTCTGGTGGAACTGTATGAATCCAGATCACCTATCAGGAAAATGAGATTACTAGTTCAGTTAAGATTAGCTATTTTTGAAGCCTTATTTGTTATATATTATTAATTAAAACTGCTGACTTTATGCAACCACCTCCTACGCCATTCCGTTCTTCTTAGAGTCTTGCGTCTTCACTCTTTCGGTGGAATCGACTTCGATCAACATGAGGCGACACACATTTCGGCATAAATTACAGCGAATGGGAATGACTTGTTGCGTGTTGGACTTTGTGTTGTGGAGAAGGGCTGAGAGGGCGGAGAAGGACGTAGTGCCGGCTGATTGGAGACCAATTACCTCCTCTGCGCCCCGCAGGCCCTCAATCACCGGAGCTGCAGCCCCCGACCCGTGGCCAGAGGCTGGGGGACAAAGGCCCGGGAGGCGGACAATGAATCGCTCCATTAGGGGCCGCTACGGCCGATTCCGCTTCCCTTCCCATTTCCCATCCACTCCGCCCCTCTTGCTGGCTTAAACCAATTATTAGCAGAAATCCGAGCCTTCAGCAGAAACTGTTGTCCTGGCAGATTTTCACGTCTGGGCCTTCCAGGCAGAGGCCGTGGAAAAGCGAAAGGTTGACAATTTTCAAAAAGAAATCTAGTTAATGCTTCTCTTCTTCGAGTTTTAAACGACGTATTCACAATGGTAATCATTCCAGAAGTCGATCCGATTCAATTTAGAACAACTGCAACGGTTGTATGAGGTTTTGGAAATGTGAAACTTTACTAGCTGAATATGAACGATCGAGCGTCAAAGAATGTCTACATATGGGTAATTACCCAGTTGCAATGCACCAAAAACGTTTATACACATTGAACCTAAATAATTAAGTAATTAAAAGATAAGCATGTGAGATGAAGAACCTAGAAATACAGAAACTGAAAGAAATTATGAAATAATTGATTGAATGATACAGAGAGATAGCACAGAAAATAGACTTACGAACCGAGATAGATAGATAGATAAATAGATAGATAGATTGAGAGAGAGAGAGAGNACATTGAGAGAGACATGACGAAAGAAAGAGAGAGCACAGAAGATAGACTTACGGTCTGAGATAGAGAGAGAGAGAGGAGAGAGAAAGTAAGAGAACAGAAGAGAGAGTTGCGGACAAACATAGATAGATAAACAGATAGTTAGAAACATTGAGAGAGAGATGACGAGAGAAAGAAAGAGCATAGAAGAGAGATTATGGACCGGGATAGATGGATAGATAGATAAATAGTGATAGAGAGAAAGAGAGAGAAAAAAGAGCCTAGAAGAGAAACTTACACCCTAAGATAGATAGATACATTGAGAGAGACATGACGAAAGAAAGAGAGAGCACAGAAGATAGACTTACGGTCTGAGATAGAGAGAGAGAGAGGAGAGAGAAAGTAAGAGAACAGAAGAGAGAGTTGCGGACAAACATAGATAGATAAACAGATAGTTAGAAACATTGAGAGAGAGATGACGAGAGAAAGAAAGAGCATAGAAGAGAGATTATGGACCGGGATAGATGGATAGATAGATAAATAGTGATAGAGAGAAAGAGAGAGAAAAAATAGCCTAGAAGAGAAACTTACACCCTAAGATAGATCGATAGATTGAGAGAGAGATGACGAAAGAAAGAGAGAGCACAGAAGGGAGACTTACGGACAGAGATAGATACATAAACAGATAGATAAATAGATAGAAAGAGATAGAGAGAGAAAAACAAGCATAGAAGAGAGATTATGGACCGAGATAGATAGATAGATAGATATACAGATGGATAGATAGATAGAGATAGAGTGAGAGAAAAAAAAGAGCATAGGCGAGAGATTAAGGGCAGAGATAGATAGATATACAGATTTTTTTGGGGGGGGGTTTATGATGACATATTACCCATGTTTCAAATATATATTTAGATATATATATTTTTTTTTAAACATGATACCACCGCCACTTAGCGAGGCAGGTGAGAAGAGACCCGAGCCGAAGCACGCGCCCCATGTTACATGTCTACCTTTGAATTACACCTGAATGCAACTTTCCCTTATGAAACAATAAATGAGATGGTATATGTTATTAAAGTTTCCAATGAAAAAGGTCTGGCCACTCCAACCAAGGATTCGATGCCACTGATGAGATTCTGTCTCATATCCTCGTATTCTGGGCATTCCATAATTATATGGTTCATGTCCTCTGTGCAATCACAGGAAGCACAATTGGCAGATTCTCTCAGGCCAATCTTATATTTATGAGCACCCCTTAAGCCATGGTTGCTTCTGAACCACGAGCCTTGGGTACCACGGGGAATCTGGACCGATACGTGATCCGCCATTTGAAATTCCTGCCACTCAGATAGCCAACTCGCATTGAGTAAACGTCTATAATCGCTTTTTGTATATTCATATTCGCAGAATACAGATAGATAGATAGATTGATAGATAGATAGATTGATAGATAGATAGATTGAGAGAGGGAGAGCACAAAAGATAGACTTACGGACAGAGATAGATTGATAGATAGATACAGAGAGATAGAGAGAGAGAAAAAAAGAGCATAGAAGAGAAACTTACGGCCTAAGATAGATAGATACATAGAGAAAGAGAGAGAGTACAGAATATAGATTTCGGACCGAAGATAGATAGATACATAGATAGACAGAATTAGAGAGAGAGAGAGAGAGAGAGAGAGAGAGAGAGAGAGAGAGAGAGAGAGAGAGAGAGAGAGAGAGAGAGAGAGA